>NC_065507.1:25309902-25462327 GCF_006386435.1 Epinephelus moara
TGAATACATTTCTCTTCTTAATGGGTTCAGTTGACTATTTAATCTGCAATTTCCTATGACCTGTATCCCAAATATAAACCATGTGAAACTGTACGTGGGCAACTGTGCACTCAATGGGTATGGACTAGTAATTATTATTACTACTAATTATTAATTATTTACGATAGCCATTTTGGAGGCCTGTCACGCGGGCAGGTTTTCTTTATTCAAGTTGAAATGTGGTAATGACGGAACGAATGTATTGTAAACACTATTTGTTTTTAATAGTGCAGTTAGAAATGTAAATAAATGCACCTGAGTCAATGAATCATGTTCTCAAATGCATCTTTATTTGGAAATATAGTGGTTGCACAGCATTATTTTTCACATCGAACACATGAGACATTATCCTCATGACACACAGCAGTAGGTTGTATTTTGTTAACAAATCGACAAACCATAGCATCATCACAAATCAGATTAGATTAGTCTTGTACATGTTTAACAATTGTGCATAAGGCACCCTTTATTGTATATGACACAGAAAAAACACACAGTGTTTCCCGAATGTTATAGCATGATTGCTTTAAGATATAGATATTCACAAAGAAATTGTTTATCCCAGGTGGGAATATATCAGAGTCAGGAGGGTTGCCAAAACTATCAAAGATTTTTGTCTTTCGTGATGTAAATATCCACCCAGTGCTCACAGGTCAACTATTGACATGCAAACTGATGTTTAAGGCCATCCATTTGTGGCTACCAATCGGAGTATAGATCAGGCTTGTGCATGTGCATGAAACAGAATTAGGCATAGGTGCATCTTTATAGGTCTGACGAAAAAAAAATGCACATATCTGACTGTGTTTTTTATGCATATGGCCCCAGATCAGATTCAGTTCAGTTCATTGTTGCCATGCATTGGAAATTTGACTTGCAGCATAGCAAAAACAGACAACTGACATTAGGTGATCAGTTTGGCCTCATTGAAGTTATCAGGGAGTTTCCGAGCAAGAAAGACAAGAATGAGACTGGTGCAGGCCAGCAGACCAATGTAACCCAGAACCAGAGTATCTTACTTGCATCTGGCCCAAACATGGCAGTTGGCAACAGCATAAGTAAACAGGCCTGGTCCAACCCTGTGTCTATGAGTGGGACAACTACCTCTCCAGCTCGAGGAAGGCCATTGCTTTGCCTGTCACCACTATTTGCCCTTCCAGCTTAGCAATGAGGAAAACTATTAGAACTCAGCAACTAAGTCTGAGCCCTCCTACCCGACCTTTTTGCTAGATGTCACTGATACAGGCTGTAGCGTAGTCCCAGCCCCTGGATTGGAATATCATATTTGGTTGAGCTTGGCATCCATCAGCCTCTGCAGCACAGACTTAGAGGGCTACAACAGCTGGGATAGTCCTGGTTCAAAAGGGCAAAGGGTCATCTTATCTGAGAGGACTAGGTTACATCAGAATTAATTCAGAGCCGCAGGTGTGCGATTGCTCACCTCCATCATTGTTCATTTAACAAGCAATTAAAGGTCATTACACAGTGACGGTGAGGAGGGAGGGGGGAGGGCTGTGTGCATGTTTGTTGTTTTGCAGATCATAGCTAACACAGTGCCATTGTTATTTATTTTATATATCTACAGTAGATACATTATTTTACCGTATACCGTATATTCCAGCTGTGACTGATCCAGTATTTGCATTATAGGCATCAAAACATGCATCAAAAAAGGTTAAAAGAAAAAGAGCAAGAAGGATCACAGTAGCATGCATTCTATTTCATACAGACTTTGCTTTATGTCTCTGCAACTCTCTGTGCTTCCGTCATTAGTATGGTGACACAAAAGCGAACACAGTTTCAGTGACTGTTGCAGTGTTTACAAAGTTTACGACACTAGAGTGTATGCGACAGTAACGTATTGTGTGTCCGCCTACCGGCAGGGAGGAGTCTGTCTATCAGAGGGTATCACGCATGGCTGTGTATATGTATGGACATGAATACATTCAGTAAACATCACCACAAGTTCATATCCAGATTGGTCATTCTCTGCAATCAGCTCCTCTGCAGGAGGAAGCGGCCTATGTGAATGTTATTCAGTCTTATATCACTTGTAATGAAACTGGATATGACATAGGCTATGTGAACAAAAAATAACATCGACATACTACTTCTGTCCAACCTCCAAAGGACTTATTAAACTGCAATCCATGATTTCTTGACTTAAGTTATTCAGTGGAATCCTTTCTGTGGTCAGGAGACATAATTACTATGCATGTTCTCATGAGAGCACAATTTGAATTTGCTCAGCGAGTCACTCTGGCAATCAGTAATGATGCTCATTACCCATGCCCTTGAAGCCGAGCTGCACCAATCACATCGGTGTATCTGATATAGGCGGGCCAGAGGCGAGCTAAACGGATGACGACAGCGCTGTGACAACGAAGTCCGGGATCAGTCAGTAAACATTGCAAGATGGCTACGGATGAACACCAGTTGTTTGAAACGGCTTTGGCCGCTACAATGAACGAGTTAGACTTGGCTTTTTCTCTAAAAGAGGAACAGAAGACAGCGCTCGAATCTTTCCTTTGCAAGGAGGACGTTTTTGCTGTTTTGTCAACTGGATACGGCAAGAGTCTAATATACCAGTTAGCTCCGCTGGTGGCACTCTAGATACGTCACCCCGTGTATTGTTCTGATTGGTCGTAGTGTTAATTGCATGCAGTGATATTTTCAAATGCATGCTTGGTGCCGCCCCTCGAGTTGGGCCATTTTCATTACTCGTGGATTTCCAGGCTATGGCTTTATATAATGAATGAGGATTTTTATTTTTATGGCAACTAATTAAAATGAAAATGACATATAGTAGGTTTAATCTCCCAAACTGACACAAGACCATCAGGAACCTGTTCATGAGAAAACAGGCAGCCCTTTCAGGTTCCCTCTGCACTGGCAATAGTAAGGTCAAGGCCACACTCAACAAACTCTGATTGGCATAATACTTAAGTGACATAGGCAAACCAGCCTTCCCCACACCCATCTGCCTCCCTGATGGGAATAGATGTGGGATGGGTGTTAAGCATATGACTAGCATGGAAGCACTGTACCCACATTAGTCTTATTAAGCATGCATAAAGGAGTACTGTACCTACTAAATGAAAACAGTTGTAAAAAAAAAAAATTGTCAAGTCTGCTAACAAATACAGGTGATGAAGTATATCTTGGGTTGGTCTTGGGGACAGTAAATATTTAGGAAGATATGGACATTACCAGATTGAGACTGTCGAACAAAAATATGGTACTAAATTACATAAAGGCAATTGTAGGATTCCACAGCTTTGGAGCTTGGTCAGTCAGGATTAAAATTTGGAATATCTAGGCCTCTGCTGATTTTTTTTTTTTTTTTTTAATTTTATATATTTATTTTTATTTATTTATTTATTTTTTCAAATTGTTTTAATTCTATAATGTCTCTGTGACTACAGGTCTGACAACCAGTGTCTAAATTGCTTATATATGAAGTGTATAATCTTTGCACATACCCACTTTGCCTCATTCTAAAGAGTTCATTTACATGTGGACCGACTTTCTTTCAATCACAGAAGCAAATATCTTACATTGTACTAAGGTTACTGTGTATGATCCATAGGGCAGTTACTGTGCATTACGACTAAATACTTCAATTAATATTAGTAGAGGAAGAGTACAATGTTGTACAGCTGGACAATATAATTGCAGATGTACATGGAAAGTTCAACAAGAACGAAACATTGTTGAGAGATGAGGAAAGAAGCATCATAGCATCATTAAATGGTATAATACTTCCATCTAGTGGCTGTTTTTTGGTAGATGCAGAGTTGATATTAATATTTCTCTCACTGATATGATATTCATACCGACATCAGCTATTGGGATGAGGCATGATGAGGCCCCACTTTTTTAATGGCAGTTATACTTATTTTTACTAAAGCCAGAACACAGGACATTGGCTCACTGTGAAAGTAATAATCTGTTTACTGACATTATGTACTTTCACTGATTGAATGAGTGTAATAAAAATGGCACAGGATGGTACACAAGCAGCATAATGTTTCCTGAATAAATGGTCTATTAATGAAGTGCAACTTTCCCTCTTTCTGAGAAACTGGTGGATTTTTATTCAGTTGATGTACAATATTTATTCGAAAGACAGACAAATAGATCAACAAAACAAATTAATGCAAAATAAATCAATGTTTGTCTTTATGGTTGTTGACAAGTGTTTATATTAGCATTTATTATGACTAACAACAGCAGAAATATTCTTATAAATTCAGCTACCAATGGAAGCATAACTACATGTGGCTGCAAGACGTTTGTTAATTTCATAAGCACATAAACAATTAGCATCATTTAGATAAAATGAATTGACATACACATGAACAGTTACATAATATCGGGTCAAGGCAAGTGTGGGGGCCACTCTCTCCACTGGACAAATACAAAAAAAGAGTCGTAAGCTCAAGATCCAGAAAAAACTACCTGGCCATCAGGTGCTTCTTTGTGTTTTTCTCAGGCCTCAAGAGAATGATAAAACATTTGGGGGCAAAAATGCAAAGCAGCAAACCATAGCTGGAGGCCAGGATTGCAAAAATCTCCACAGCTACAACATACTTCCCAGGAGAGCTAACGTAAGCAGGGACAAAGGCCACCCAGACAGCACAGAATATCAGCATGCTGAAGGTGATCAGTTTGGCCTCATTAAAGTTGTCAGGGAGTTTCCGAGCAAGAAAGGCCAGGAGGAGACAGGTACAGGCCAGCAGACCAATGTAACCCAGAACCAGAGAGAAGCCCACCACAGAGACCATGGCACACTCCAGGGTGACCTTTGATCCTTTGAAACCCAGATCACGCTGAGGCACTGGGGGGCTGAGGGACAGCCATATGGCACAGATGATAATCTGTAAGAAAAGTGAACATATTTAAGTGTTTTATATCAAGTGTAGAAATGTTCTCATCATTTAATCAGCACAAAAATATTCACACCTGTATAGATGTAAAGAGGCAGACACTTCCTCTCTGCTGGCCGGGACCAAACCACTTCATCAAAGCCTCAGCACCAGGCCGAGCTGAACGGAACACTGCAAGAACTACCAAGGTTTTCACCAGGAGGCAGGAGACACAAAGTACAAAGCTGATCCCAAAAGCTGCCTGCTGGAACCGACAAGCCCANGCAAGAACTACCAAGGTTTTCACCAGGAGGCAGGAGACACAAAGTACAAAGCTGATCCCAAAAGCTGCCTGCTGGAACCGACAAGCCCAGACTGATGGACGACCAATGAACACCAGTGAGCACAGGAAGCAGAGCTTCAGCGACAGGAGAAGCAGGAAGCTCAGTTCTGAATTGTTGGCTCGAACCTTGGGGTGAATCAGATTAACAGACAAAGACAGGGTCATTGAAACAATACAATGCCATTTCCTAAATAGACAACATGGAAGAAAAAAGGGTAAAATAATTCAAATGTATACAACATTTGTGTTACATCCCTTCTTACCATGGGTGTTTGACGGTAGTAAAGAAACACCACAAAGACAGCTGTTGTCATGGTGGCACCAGACACAGCTGCAGTAGTCAGGGTGATGCCCAGAGTTTCATTAAAGGAAAGGAAGTCCAGCTGGCGAGGGATGCACACTGTTTGATCAACATTGGACCAGAACTCAGACGAACAGCGCTCACAGTGATGGGAACCTGGTAGGGGGAAAAACAGGAGAGAGGGAATGAAAATAAAACACAAAGGTGAAAATTAAGAGTCATTTCCTCACCAGTTTTATTGCTTATCTCCCCTTCAGCACATGGGATACAGTCAAAGCAGCAGAGAGGCTCTCCTTTCCTTTCAGCCATTCGGGTACCTGGGGGGCAGCTCTCACTGCACACTGAAACAGGCACCTAAACAAAAAGCCAAATTATATTCTCCATGACATAATTTTGTGAATCAACACAGGCAAACTTGATGGTAGACAACTTGTTGATGTGACTACCTGATTGGATCCTGTGCTCCACTGAATAGCTGATTCATTAAGGTGAAGGTCAGACCCGTCCACACGACCAATCAAAACAAGTTTGAGAGACCCTTTAGGGGTGTTCTGCCAGTTGACAAGGTCGTACTTTGCTGGAATGTCGGCACCTTGGAAATAAAACATGTCCCCGTGTGGTGTGGTGACATTCACTTTGTTCAAGTGTTGCAACAGCTGAAAGCATCAAATGATGAGGAAACCTACTTTTTTAAATCTGTATACAAAAATACATTTCAAATTTTCAGTCAAAACTTGAAAAGCCATGACTCTAATGGATAAGATGACACAGGGATAATGTTTACCTCTATGGGTTTGATATGTTTTGGAGAGGAGCAGGTGGAGCTGTTGTTTCTGGAAGAACTGTCTCTGTCAGGGCAGGACAGAACACTGTGAAGGGCGTGGGCTGCAGCATAAACAGCAAGGTAGACATTATATGTCACCCGCAGCTGGGAGGTGTCAGTGAAGTGATTCTGAACTCCCTCCAGGGACTCAGTGCCACTGCAAGGGGCTAGAGAAGCTTGTTCTTGCGTAGCTCCAGGACTGCACTCAAACTCCATTTCCCAAAATTCTCGTAAGAATTCATCATCTGGACGACGAATTGGGTGCAAACTCTTGAGATAACTTTCAAATCCAGGTATCGTTGAGCTACGAATGGCCACACCTAGAACACCACTTGCCACTTCAGAGATGGCAAGATCTTGGAGAAGATCATCACTGGTGCTCCAAGCTTCACTTGCCAGAAACTGTCTGTCAGTCACCTGCAGTAAGAGGACACAATAAATCACAACAAGAACAACAGATGACATTTTGATTTTTACAAACAACAAACCTCAGTCCACCAAAAATCCCATACAAGTTGCTCACATGTATCTTGGCCAGCTCTAGAAATATTTTCTTTGCTTCTGTGTACCAGCAAAAGATCAGAATCACCCTCGCAGTCGAGGCTTGAATTGTGAGGGCTGTTCGTCTGGCATCACTGACAATAGTTTCTCTGCGGACAGTCTCTATGAATTCCAAACACACCCCTTTCCCCTGAGTCTCTTCCTGAAATGCCTGGATGTCAAAACAACAAATATGATCATACATATATTGCTATCTGTATTATTTATAAAGGAGATGGATGAGAACGTTTTTTAGGCAATTTACAGTATCGTAACAGACATACACCTGTACTGCCAATCGACCGTAATCATTGTTTACAATCACAGCTCCCATCCAAGTCCAGTGGAAGCGTATGGCCAGTTGTGCCATGGCCCGGGCTTGGTAAATATCACTGGGGATTGTTCTGAAGACGTTATGAAACTTCAGCCTGTCACTCAGGCAGGGGCAGCTTGCCAAGTAGCTGATCTGAGAGAAAAATGCAATGCTATTATTTTGACACTGCTTTTATGACAAAAATAACATTTTATTTTTAATTAAAATGCTTTTAAAATAGTATCAGTCTCTTGATGAAGACTTTATTCAGCTCTCCTATTCATCAGGTGTATTTCATGAGGTAAGAAAACTCACAACTGGCACAGAGAGAGGCCCCAGGATCCTGGACAGAATTATAGTTGTTGTTGACGTGCCAGGACCAATGAGCAAAGGAACAGGTTGACCACCTGTTGATAGCATTAGACATATAATTACATGAGGACATTTTTACACTATAATCACATAAGTTGTTGTTTTCATGGGCACATCAAATTTCAACTGCATACTAAACAATATCAGGTTGTACCTGCTGTCTCTCCGGGTTGTTCAGAATGAGGCACAGAGGCTGTGAAGTTGCAGCTCTGTGTGTCTCCTCCGACCAGTGACAGTGCAACTTGCAGAGCCCAGGGGTATCTGGCACAGCTATCAAGTATACGGTAGCCCAGCTTTACTCCTGGTAGCAGGGTGCTATTGCGATTGATTTCCTCCACCGCATACGCCATAGCATATATATATTTTAATAACTCAAGATCTAAACTGAGACCACAGGAGAAGAATAAGCTAAACTACAATATCAATCAGTGAAAGGTAAAAAAATAATCATCATAGATTTGAATATAAAAACAGTCCAAACATTTTAGATAGACCAAAATAAAGGTATTAAAGCAAAATTATTTATTGAAATAATTCTACTATAATTAAAATCTGCTTATCTTAAACAACATTTTAGTTAATGGTTTAGTATAAGGCATTGCTTAACTTTCTGGTTTAATATTTTGTAGAATTAAGTTTTATCAGTATTTTAACACAAACATATGAGCATGACAAAAAAGTAATGTGCTGGACAACATTCAAATTAATACATGTTAAAGTTTTACCCAGTGCACGGTTCATAATGAGGCCGCTTGGTGAAGCTCTGCTCCACAGCTGAAGGTCTGTAATACAGATTAAAAAGTCCACCGATGATCACATCTCCATCCTGGGAGAGGCTCTTGTTGAGCGGTGCACCCCACCGGGAGCACACTATTGCCTCAACCACCTCCAGCCCCATCAGTCTGCCCACTATGCTGAGAAGCAGCAGGGAGAGGGCTGACGAGGGCCACAGAGTCAGGAGCAAGGGGAACCAAGACACAGATGCAACTTTTCTGGACATTTAACACATATAGATAACTGTTACCTGAATGTCTGAATAGGAATCAATAAATTCAGTCTGTGTCAAACACAAGTCACAGCAAACCTGTTTCATCAAACCTGATAATAGAATGAATTAAGTTCACAACAAATGGTATCTCATAGACAATGTTCAACAGTTCCTGTTAACAAAGACAAACGTCACAAATATTACACATGTTCCAACCTTAGCCTCATTTCAGTTACCTACAAAAACAGAACATTATAAACACAAAATGTTTCAGCTGGTTAAAATGCTCCTATCACAAGGTAAATTGTCAACTCTGAAATAGCATATTGACTAAAACATTGCTACCCCCCCACTCTGCACAAGTGAAGTGTTGGTGTGAGTATTTATAACAGGTGTAAAGCCTTTTGCAAGGAAGTAAAACTGATGACACAAGCAGCACGCAAGACAAAATTATTCCTCTCTAGAGTGATGGTGGAAAAACAATTGAATGCTTGCAAGTGATTTGTGTTTATGAAGTTGTGGGGTGTGTGTATGTGTGTACAGTATGTTTTCTATCGATGCAATAACGAATGATGTCATTCGAATGAGTCCAGGTAATTGAGAAACTGAACCCCAGGATAAGTGAGGGAGAAGTTTTGGGAGGCATTGTATCTGCTATTTCAGTGAACTGAAAGGTATATATCAAACATGAAAGAAATCATCCAAGTGTGTGTCCTTTTGTCTTAGATTTATATGGAATATTGTGCTGCAATTGATCCATAAAACTTGACAAAGTGTGGCAGTCTGTCTGAACCAGTATGGGGAATTTTATGCCCAGAGCAACAGGTGTGCAATTTGTCAGCTCGATTACACGGTAATTTCATGAGCAATTACATCCCATTATGTTTAAGGTGGCATATGGGGAAAGATGAGTCTGTTTGTGACTTTCAATAAATTGGTTTTGAGCTGAAGCTCCGTTCAAGATTAATTATCTGTTGTATGTTCTGTGTAGCGAGTTCAGCAAAACAGGAATTGAATAAGTAATTTGTTGAAATCAAATATTTAAATATTTTATTGCATTGGTAGGAAAATGCTCACAGTCGTCAGATGAGCAACATTACAAAGAAAAAAGGATGGCGTAACACTGAAACAATACAAAAAACTGCTGCTTTGCCACCCTCCCCTCCTCCTCAGCCTGGCCCTGTGTAGTTGTGACTTTGATTATTCATTCAATTAAGTTATACAAAATAAACAACCATAACCAACAAGAGATTATTTTTGCAGACTGTATCAAAGCAATTATAAAAATAAAAACCTTTAAACTCCAAATCCTTCAAATTTCCGAGTATGTTTTCAAAGTCTACAAATCATAGAGAGCAACAAGTCCAAGCATGGAAGTCTATGTACTCTATTGCACCTAATACAAACAAGCCTATGTCCTCTGTTGTATCCAATGCAACTATTTGTTCTGTGCAAATGTTGTTGGGCGATGCAACATCTATTGTATAAATTGGTGCATAGTCATGCTTGACATGTTCACAGGTAACATGCACAAACATAAATGTACAGTTAGAATTGGTTCTCAACTAAAACCAGTTTAAAAACAATGACAGGAATATTTACACACAAGACAAATAAAGAAATACCACCAAAAAGAGAAGGAAGACTTAAATATGGTCTTTGAGAAGATGAATCCATCTATTAAATGTAGCAGTCTGATCATACTACACATTCAAATGATACAAAGAAAGACATTCCCTCTCTGCTTATAAGCCTTTTTTTTGCTTCATAGTCAATGTACGTAGTTTGGACAGTAAATCACAGGGACAAAGATAATAAGTATCTGTACAATCAGTCTAGGAAGCCATTTGGAGGGAATCAATGTTCCCAAGTACATTTACACATTAAGCAGAATATAGACAATACACTGCCAGACTAGAAAGACCATTCACTATTGAATAGTGGACATTTCATACAGGAAATTCATGCTGTCAGTTCCAACCATGGATTACATTTAATGTTTCACTTACATTATACAGACTACATCTTTCTCTGAAAGCCCAGAATAAAACTTATTGAACTGTTATAAGGGAAACTGGGACATGGGAACAAACTATGGCAAGTATTTCTTTCCTTGATCTTCTGGCTTTTGGTGTAACTGAATGTCATCGAGAATCACTGCTTGGTCATTGTCTCATTTCAGGTTATGGTCAGAGCTACAGTCTGAGTAGAAAGTACACCTCAGGCTCTGACGCAGAGTGATTGGAGTCCGCAGGTGGAAGAGAGTCATCTGTGTAGTACCGATCTCCATATTGATCCCCATTTCCATAGCGTAATGATGTACAAGCTCCTTCAGGAAGTCCCCTGTCCTCCAGCTGACCAAGGTAGCCTGCTATGTAAGAACCAGTAGAGTGTCTGTTAGCTGGTGGATTCTGTGAGGCGGGTTTACTCCTCAATACCACTCCACCAATGCTGGCGGCGCTATTGATCATCAAACCTGCCCGAGGCTTTAGAGCCTCTTGCTGTCTTTCACGGGCTCGGCTGTTGATATGGCGCACTCGGCTTTGGCTCCGAGAAGATAGGCGCCGCGTAAGAGGTGGAGGGGAATCATCTACATCCCTGGGACCAAGAGGTGCTACACTTGTTGCTTGTGGCTGTGACAGTGGGGATTTTGTTTCCTGACGCAACTGAGGAGGCTGGGGTTTATCTCTGTCACTGTCATCCCCCTCCAGACTGACAAGCTTACGTAGCTGTTCTGTGAGTGGATCACAAGACTGTGATTGGAATGTTACTTCCCCCATAGTGCCAATCCTCATTTGCTTCCTCATATGGGGAGTGATGAAACTGCGACTAATAATGTTGTATTTGCTCTGGAAGTTGCATAATATGTCTTCAGAGGTCAGGTCTCCCAGGGACTTGGACTTACATGGGCTGGGGACAGTAGATTCTATGGTACCAGACTGGGGTCCAGATGATAAAGGGCCTAAATCTGAGTGTAGATAATCTCTGGACTCAGGCTGTGACTGCTGCCTTGTAGCCATAAGGGGAGCCTTTTGCTTCCATGAATGAGTCGGGGTGTATGATTGTGTTTGACTTTGGCAGTGTGGCTTAGTGTTTCGAGGAGCTGAAGACTCTGATGGGGGTGTAATGCAGTCATAGTCCAGGTGGTTGTACACTGCATCACAGTCAGAGGAAGGGGAATATAAGCCTCTGTCTCTACTGATGTGTGTAGACAAAGCAGCTTGGCCAGGGAGGCTTTCAGAAGAGGAGAAACCATTATGGAAGCACCTTACTTGCTCCCTCTCCATCTGTTTATACCCTAGCCTATCTTGATGAGACCTCATCAGGATCTGGCTGCCACTATAGCTCTTCTGTTGCATGTAGGAACTGCTGTAGTCTCTGCTGTTGTTAAAGGCATCAGAATTGCTCTGAGGAACGGAATAGCTGTTCTGACGCAGTGGGCTCGGGATGGAGGGTCTAGAGTTGACGGGTCTGTGGAAAGGTGAAGGCTGGAAGTTGTTGTGGTGTTGGTGGTGATTGGGCAGCTGATAGGAGGGTTGATTAATTGGGGAGGAACACTGTGAAAATGCACGTGATGGGTACTGCTGCTGAGGATCACGGTATGACAGAGGCTGTTTTTGTTGGGAGTAGCTGAGAGTGGACTCATGGTTTTCATAAATAGCATGCCGTTTGGTTGGACTTGTAAGTCCCTCCCATTGGCTGCCATGTCTCGGTGAGGTCATCATAATTTCCAATGGATCCTCGTCGACATTTATCTCCACTTCTGCAAAGGCATTTCCAGCTGAGTCATGGAGAAACTGGAAACGTTCGTTGTTTACAGAGGAGCCCATGTAGCTTTTAGTCACCTGCTCTGCTCCTGGTACTAGTGCTGGTGGATCATACACTTCTTCATATACACTCTCCTCTGCCTCCTCAATTTTTTCACTCCCACCTCTCTTTCTGTTCATATCATCCCAGCTTGCATTGTTCCCTTTCCCAAAATCCTGTGCCACCTTTGCTGGAGAGGACCCCAAGCTGTTTGAGGGTGTGCTTTCCCTAGTGTCTGCCTGAACATGGACTGTCTGTTTCCTCAGGTTGTACACTGATACAGGCAACAGCACTTCCTCATCCAGAATTGTGTAGACCTCCTCAAGCTCAGCCGTTTCTGGGCTCGAGAGGAGAGCTGGAGCGGGCAAATCTGCGTGGGAAATCTGGTGCACTGACTTGTTTTCTTGATTTGTTTTTTGAGCCACTTTTTGGGGACTTAATAGGTGTTTCTTGTTAGCTGATGCAGTGTTACTCTTAAGAGAAGCCCTTGAATCCTGCAGCACTTTAGGGGTGGTAGGTCTGAAGTTTGAGTGACAGAAAGGGGTATGATGAGGAGATGTGTGTGAATCATTTTGTTCAACAGTGTTTTCAAACTGACCAATCAGAGCAGAAATAGAGCCACATGTGTCTTGCTCATTGCCTAAAGACACAGCATCAATGAGTCTGGAGATGGTGCTGTCATGCAAAGAGCTGGGACTCTTTAGATCGCAGTCCATACTGACAGGGGAGAGAGGGGGCAAAGAGGAGGGGGCAGAAGAGGAGGAGGATGAGGAGACTGAAGGTGCAACTGTGAATGTCGTGCTGATTGATGATGTTTCTGGTTTATCTAATTTCATCTGGCTGTTCTTAGAAGGTGAGAGGAAATACTTTTTCTCTGTTTCTGTTGGGAGCATGTTTGATTTGTTGACTTCATTGTCTTCTGGTTGATAATTGGCATACTCCTCTTCCTTTCTTGCTTGTCCTCCGCCAATGACCAGATAAGAAGCCTCATCTGATTGGTCAGTTTCTTTATTTCTGTTGATATACGTCTTGGAAGGGGAGGAGATATTAGGTTCAACTGAAAATGAAGATTCGATGAAAGGATCCAAAGAGGAAGACCTGGGCCTGTTGAAGGGGCAAGCTCCTGTGGACACAGATAATTGAACAAAAAAAGATTAATAAAGATGTATTTATATACACTTTCTGATGTAGAACACCAAGCCAACCAACAATTAAAAGACAACAATTAACAGTCCAGCCAATACAAGGCAATAGCAATACAAAGACAAATGGATCACCAAATACAACTGTGAAGGGGAAGTTGGAAAATGAGGCCGTGGAGGTTAAAACAAAGGAAGAATCCATGTTTGCAGACATCCAATTAGGAAAGAGATGGTCTAATGGGATTGGATTGGTCGAATGGGATCAGATGACACAGCAATATATTTCTCAGACCACTTTTGAACAAAATACACTGGGTGGACGCAATTGGTATGTTTTTGGACGATGCAACCTTCAGACAATAGGTATTTTAGATTACCTGTAGGAATATCCTAGTCAGTTCTCTACTATAAAGAAGCACAACAAATGAAGATGGGACAGAAAAGGCATGTTAAGGTATCACGGAGAGTATGCTGTAGTATGTCAGTTTACATGGTTATGGTACATGAGTTTTAAATAGTTGTAGTATGATAAGTAAAGGAGAGAATTAGAAAAAAGAACACATCTTACATCAATCAATGTGCAAAACAAGTCAATGCAAAATCCTGCTTTAAGTCATGTCAGCTCCAAGCATTTCATCACAAAGAAAGCAGCACTTTTATCCTACAGTTTAAAGAAATTAGTTGAATAACACAGCAGAACTGTTCCCAAAGCCAGCAGGGACTCTGTTATCAATGCCTAGGATTGTTGGTGTTTGATTTGTGGTAGTATTTAAATAGACCAAATCACAATGTGTTACAGTAACTTCCGGGTAGAAGTATGTGTCACGTACATACAATGTAATGACGCTGAGCAAACGGGGACGAGGAACAGCTGAGATATCAAGAGAAAATGGCTTAGTTTTGTTGTTTATGGGCATGCCAGGTAATAATACAGAGTGGAGTAGGGTTTGGGTTTTTCAGGTTTCAATCTGCAAAGAGCAGACATGCTCAAAGACAGCTCTGGACTCAGAATCTGAAAAGGGAGTACATTTAGGACAGACCAAAAGTCTGTGTCAATCAAAAAGATGGGGGCTTTACAGAGTCAGGAGTTGGGTCAGCTCTGCAGCCTGGTCCTCATGACCAAATTCGTGGGAAGTATTTTGTGACAAGTAAATTTTACATCTAATTTCAATGACAGTGATCAAAGAGCTTACTTACTTGAGGTTGTTGGCATTTACTTAGTTAGGCTAACATTAGGTTACTTAACATTACTGACAAGCACTGAGGCAGGTGAGCCATTGCTCTGTTTTAAAATTAACGTTAACGTTTGTTGAAACAAATTATTAGTGTCTATGATTTAAATGTGTCATGCTATGTTTTCAATATGAGCATGAAAATTTACAAAACAGCCAAGCGTGGCCAGCTACATTGTCACTGTGTTATTGTTAATGTGTACAACAGGTCAGTAAGTTTTTTTTAGCTGATGTTGGCTTTGAGAATGCTAAAGATTGTGTATAAGAATCATCTGCAGCATGTTTAGGCAATTGCCAGTTGTCTACCCGGAAGTGATTGTTGTTGTTAGTGTGATGTCATGGTGATTTAGCCTATTAGATAATCATGAATCTTACAAATACCTTCTGTTGATTAAACTAGAAATTATATAATTTGGGTATAATTCCAAATAATATTTAATTTTTTAACTGGAATGATGAAAGGAAAGTACCCACCGATGACAGTGTCTGAGCCCAAATCATTCTGTTCCTTGTCTGGGGAGCAGAGGGATAGCTGCCCTTGCAGAAGCCTGTCTAAGGGCATGGAGATAGGTCTATGGGTGAGGGGGCCTCGTGGCTGGTAACGCTTCCCCACACCTCCTTCCTTCCCTGACATGCCCTCTCCTCCTGCTCCTGCACCTGTGCTGTTCTTTTGGTCTGATATCGAAGCCACTGATTCTGATAGTGCCATCTTTGTCTTTTTTCGTCCCTTTGCTGGGGCACTGGCTGTGCGTCGCAGGAGGTGGTCACTGATGGAACGTTTCCGAAGGCCACCAGAGTTTGTATCCACAGAGGACTTGGAAGAACGGTTAAACAAACCACGGATACCTCGCAGCTGATGACCCTGAAGGCAGAAGGAACAGAACAGAAAAAAATAAGAGGGGGAAAAGAGATAACAAGAAAAGGAGAGCAAATGTGCTTCTCAGAAACAAATTATCAACATAGGTTCACTTTGGACAAAGACATAACACAACTCTTTCACACATTACAGCTTGAACGTGTTAATTGTCATGAAAACAATGAAAACATGCCACATTCTGAAGTTAATTTACAGCAAATGTTAACAATTGCATGCATTCAGATGCATTGCCAATAGATGGCACCATTACTCCTTATATTACCACAACAAACAATATGCAAGAAGCCAATGAGGCTTATACATGCACGCTTACATTGCAAATTATTCTATCTTTGTTGAAAATGAGACAACCACAGTTGAAATAATGTTTGTTTGTTTTTTAATAAAAATGACCTTATTAGCAAACTGTATGACTCAGCGCTTTGATGTCACACACAAATAAGTCATTAGAGATATGGCTGAACACACACTGCACTTTTGCATCATGCATTGCTGTTTCATGCAGCACCACACAGAGCCTCGGAGCACCAGGATACCTTGTTAGATCCTAGAAAGTGCATTATGGTAAAGCTGGGGTTCAGGACTAGAGGGCTCCACTAGAAAGACAAAGGATTGAGCTTAAGTGGATTGATGTGTTGAGAGAAACATATTTTTTCTTTGATAAAAGAGGGCCACAGGGGGAATGTTACCATAAATACCAGCACTATACAGCACTTACCTTTCCATAGACATCATGCACTGACACATGCACAAAGATGGAAGCCTCAGTCAGCCCCTCCAAGTAAACATGTCTGTAACCTGTTGTTAGAGATAAAGGGAGAAAGCATTTAAGCGAGCAAGAGAGTGAGCGATGGAGTGAGTCAAAGAAAGACATCGGCTGTCATCAGACTGGTGGTTGCATAGTAGTTTGCCTGAGGCGAGGGCATCAGGAGTTCAGGGACAACTCTGATGGATGTAAACAACAAATATAACCCACCGAGCCACAGGTCTTTAACTATACAAATCAAACAAATCATGGTTCACTAGACACGAGATAATGTGCCCCATAACCATAGCACTGCCAAAGCCTTAAGGGAAATTATGTGTTTAAGTGTGAGTGAGTTGGTCTGTCTATGTGCGTTAAATAGCAGAGCTAATGATTGTAACTGGCAGTGACAAACTGTGCCCCCTTTTAAGTTCATGTCAATACACAAAAAAATTATCTTTTTTTTTTCCTGAAATAAAGCTGAAAAAACAGAGGAATTCTGCACAGACCAGGCATCAGGCTGCTGAAGGCAACGGTCCGTTGACCAATAAAGTCCCGTCCAATTGGGTCATGGTCCCAGACAAGGAAACGCACCAAGACAACCTCTGCCATGTGAAGTGTAAAAGACAGAGTCTCCTCCCATACTGGATTAAAACCTAAGGAAAACACACACACACACACATATATGTTTATTGTAATGATGTGTTTCATCAGTATCTCATCAAACGTATATACACAAGACATACAAAAACCTGGGAAAAAATCAAGTTGGTGGTAGTGATGTGTCAAATTATTTATTTCTTGGATCAATGCCCTGCACACTAATCTCTTAATACTGTTTGGCTCCCAGCTCCACAACCTTTCCCTAAGGAGGCTTCTCCTCCCCCTGTTAGGTGCCCTCATCTGGGGACATGTAAGGCTGACAACAGCAGAACCTTCAATTCCATCTCATGCAGGCTCCACCCTCTACTGGACTCTTTGGGTAATACTCCCGATTCAGTTGCTTGCTGCTTTGTGGTAACCACAGTGGGGCTTCCCTCAGACCAAATCCCTTGTTTGTTCCCAAGAACATAAGGAGTTAGTTTCAGGTCGAGAATAATCGAATTAGATGCTTTGTCCTCCACCCCATGAGGAAAACAGGGAGGTAAAATTGCATCTACTGCCAACTTTGTGCATTGGCATGTTGAATGCACAGCCCCCGTCAGATGCACCGAACAGCTCTTTTTGTGCTCTGGTGATGGTGTGGCCAGTAAGGCCCTATCCAAGAAAGACCTTGCAAGATGGCTTTGTGAGTGTATCTCCCAAGCCTCCAGGCAGGTGGATAGTAACCCTTCCATTGTGGTCGGTGGCCTTGTTCAGCATGGTGAGTGTCTGGGACATATGAATGACAGCTTTGTGGACTATGCCCTGCCCATTCATACAGCTCTATCTCTTGGACATGTCTGGCTTCTTTTCAGGGTTTTGTGCTCACTAGAATGACACAGGACTGGTGTAAAGGGTTGGGTGTATGTCAGCTGTGTTGCACCTGACTCCCTATGGGCATGATATACCAACTTGTTTCCATGCACCTTGATGACCCTGGAATTGTGGTGTGCAGGGTGTCTATTGCTTGTGTTTAGACCCCTGCAAGGTGAGGCCACAGCTCCACCCAGTTCAGTTGCGTACCACCTGGGTTGGCTGAGGCCCCCTACTTCTCCACTGCCACAGCCTATGTTATGAGAAGTAGGTGGTAACCTTCAGCCCGTCAAGATCAGTGTGACTGGATGGATATTATGTTGCGACAGTGCATTCATTTATCAGGCTCCACCTACTGTACCCAAAGAGTCTAGCAGCGAGTGGAGCCTGTGTGGGATAGAACAAAGGTTACAATACTGTAACCCTAGTTCTATTAGCAAAGACAAAGCCCTCTAACTAGGGGCCCTGTCACTCCTATGCCACTCGCTGAAGAGGGTGTAGGAGAGTGGGAATCCACCTCCTTATATACTGTGGGGTCCACATGTATTCGGGTATGGTTGTCCTGATTGGCTGCCTACGTTTATGCTTTTCTCAGTATGCGAATGCATGCTCATGATTAGAGGAGTATTACCCAGAGAGTCAAGTGAGGGCTCCACCTGTGCCAATAGAACTAGGGTTACAACATTGTAACCTTTGTTCTGCTTCCATTATGCCTCTAATTAATTAATCTCACTTTTGATAGTGCTCCACAGCTCAAAGCCAAATGGAGGATCTGCATATATATAGTATAGTATGTTTAATACTACCTAAAGGTTAATATACATATAATCTGTAGCCATTTCAAAGGTAAAAAAGTGTGGCTGATTTATTTATCCACTCCTTGGTTAGGTTAAGTGTCATATCTGTATGGGTAAAAGGTGTGCAACATAGTTTGCTGCCATTCCCTAAATTTGATCAATACAATGTTTGATCAACAGGCCCTTTTCACAGGAGACATTTTTACTTATCAATAGCAGAAAATTTCATGCATTACTAATAATATATTAGTATATATTAACATCAGCTCAGTTCTGTTTACAACAGGTAAACGGAATTCAACCATGATTAATTTAATGATTTATGCTTGTGCTTTCCTGCCTCTGCCATGACATGTCGCAATGTCTTTATTGAGCCTGTTTTGAAAATACAGTGGTAGGTACTTAGTCTAAAATCTTAAAATTGAAGAAATGTGATATTATGTATTACTGTTTATCTAAACTATGGAGGCCTGGCTAGATGTGACATGAAATATCTGTTACCCTCAAACATTTACTAGTCAGCTTTCTGTAAAGGAAAAAACTGCAGCTGCAGCTGGGAAACAGAGGGGGATGCGACACTCAGATAATAGCTTTTAGAACTTAAAATAATTCTTAAACCTCCTGCAACTTATTCTGTGGCCACTTGGAGGTAGCTGAAATAAGTTGTGAACACAACAGTGTAATATCATATGGTCATATGGTAAACCTGTAAGCAAACAGTTGCTTTTTACATATACAGCAGTTATGGACATGGTATGGTATTCATCTGGACTCCTGTTTCTGGCCACATGGCAAATGTAAGCCCAATTTCCACTCTCTTTTATCTCTGGATTTGGTCTCTACCAGCTCCTGAGGGAAATATCTGGTTCTTAAGCTTCTGAAAGCTCCACTATGTTCGCCAGGTAGTCTCTGACTGTGTCTGTCTGCTGTTTGGTACTGAGCAGGTAGTGTGCAGTGGGATTTTAAAGCTTTTTCACTGAAAACAGCTGCCAGAGCTGCAGGCGAAAACCAGAGAGCAGTGAGAGTGAACCTGAACAGCAAACAGTGAACAAATGAGCTGAAACTTGATAATTCTTTGTAGGTTCATCATCACAAGTGACCCCTTTCACATTGTCAAAGTTTTTCCCCACTGCCATTTGAAATATTGTTGTTTATAATATCTATAATAGAGTATAAGCAACTTTTTGTCCCGCGAGATGACATGTTAAAACATTCTTCAGTGGTTCAGTGAGTGCACATTCTGACATAGTTCAAGTTTATCTGTGTGTTTCTAACCGTTGTCATCAACAACTCGTGTCTGTTCCTTGCAGCAGTCAACTGGCAGACCGATGATCTCCACTTCCACAAATGGATCAATAATCTGATAGAGGGGAAAAAGTGCAATAATTTTAATTATTTTATGACACTGAAAATATTCATGCTGAGGTGAGTCGAACATTTCTGAGTAGTCAAGCATACTAGTGCGTGAGTGTGTGTGTGTGTGTGTGTGTGTTACTAGTGCGTGAGTGTGTGTGTGTGTGTGTGTGTGTGAAAGAGACAGATGGAGAATATGTGCACACAGTGTATGTGTTTTGGTATTTTTATACCTCTCCACGGTCCCCCAGCATGGAGTCTGGTGGTTTGGGCAACTGCTGTCCGCTAATGATCTTAAGAATGAGTTGCTTCTTGGGGTAAGCTGGAAGCGGGTCATCACTGAATGGGTTGAAGGAGCCTGGAGGGAATGAAAGACAGCAGAGCAAGAACTTTAATTTATGTCACCACTCAATCCTAAAATCCAATCCTCTCACATTGGTCTGTTTCTTGCAGTTATTTGTAATATTTATATGCAAAATGAAAGGAGAAAATAACAGATATATTCACTGTAACTGATCAGATAATGTTGACTTGGTGGCTACAGTAAATTCAAGAGCATGAATTCTGTATGCTTTAAGGTTTGCATCATAAACATGAACAATGGGCCCCTCTCCTATAGGGTCAAGACACACACACTTTATGGTGGTTTTGCCTCTGTTTTTGTTGTTTTACATCTCTTTTTAGTAATAAAGAAATGTGTGTTTTTGGCTCGTTGTAGTCATTTTGTGTCTCCTTGTAATTGTTTTGTGTATCTTCATACAGTAGTCACATTGTGTCTCTTTGAGGTAATTTTGTGTATCTTTGTTGCTGTTTTGTGCCTCTGAGGTCATTTTGTGTCTTTCTTGGTTACTCTGTGTCTCTTTGTAGTCATTTTGTGGCTGTTCTGCCCATTTTTGTAGTTATTTTGTGTCTCTTTGCAGTTCATTTGCATCATATTGTGGTCTTCCTGTGTCTGTTTGTGGTCATTTTGAGCCTCTTCCTGGTTTGTGCATTTAAATCTGGCTGACATTTTGCAGGTGATGAAAAGGAGTGAAAAAAAAAATACATTCAAGCATTGTAAACTACATGTGTAGCACGACATGAAAGACACACCATTGCCTCAGGTTTGTTTTGTATCCACCTATCAGTTGGTATCTATTATTTCAAAACAAATAACAGTGTGACAGAACTATAATGAGGGTGAGATTATCTTTATAACCTCAATATCTTGGGGAAAAAAACCTTGATGCAAAATGTATCACTAATTCTATTTCCTGTATTTGTGCTTCTTGCATTTGAATATTTCACTATCTGAAAATATCAGAGAGGTTCAATGTAGCAAGCAGATAGAAAATATACCAGACATGCAATAGTGTGAAATGTTTTAATTTAAATGGGAAATCAATATAATTATATAGGTTACTATATACAGAGCTACATATATAGTTCTATTTCACAAAAGCTCCACTTTCTGCTGGAGTGGGTAATACTCTTATCCAATCACAAGCACACATTTGCCCACTTAAATTTGCATAATGGAGCTAACCAATCCGGACGTGGCTACCTGAATCATACAGAGCCCATAGTATATAAGGAGGCATATAACGCTCAGATGCCCTTTACCTCTTCAGTGATGACAATTCGTCCACAGACTGGTCAGAGCAGAGTCTGTGTGAAATAGAATGAAGGTTACGATATTGTAACCCTTGTTCTATTAGTATCGGTGGAGCCCACTACCTAGGGGCACTGATGCTCCTACACTGATCGCTGAAGAGGGTGTAGGGACGAATGTGTGCTCATAATTGGAGGAGAGTATTACCCATAGAGTCCAGTGAAGGGCTTGCCTGTGCTAATAGAACTAGGGTTACAAGATTGTAACCTTCTTTCCCATACCCCATGTATTTATCTCTGTATACCCAATGTAGTTCCATCCCCACACATACCTGTTTTGTCCCCATGCCTCTAACTTATTATTCCACACATCCAATTGCAACAAATAAACATGGATGGATTACTGAACGGACATGCCAAGCACAGGCCCAAGGGCCCCAAGTTTCTAGCCTTGCTGGAGATGCAAAGGATCTGCAATAGACACAAAGTAACTACAAAAACAGGCAAAAAAACACAAAATGACTACAAAGAGACACAAACTGACCAAGAAGGACAAGATGACTACAATAAGACACAAAAACAACTAACAGAATACACAAGATGACCTTAAAGAGATAAATAACAGATACATAAGAAGAAGCAAAACCTGTCATGATCCTGGGTTTTGGTTTCATGTTCTGTTATCTTGTGGACTTTGCTTCTGAGTTTTCTGTTTGTGTTTCCTTGTTTCATGTTGTTTAGCTCATATTTAATCCGCTTCCTGTTTTATTATGTAGGTTCTCTCCTCATGTGTCATGCCTGGTTTTACTTCCTGTCTTTGTGTGTTTTCCTGCCTGTTTTCTGCCACACCTGTCTCGTTAAGTCTTGCTTGTTCCCTGAGTCTTCCCTTCACACCTGTTTTGTATTAGTCTTGTCTGCTTCACCCTTGTTGTCAGCCGACCCCTGTTTCACTCCTTTTGCCCATGTCTTCCTTCTCCAGCTGTGTCTTGTCCTTGTGATTAGTCGTCTGTGTATATATACCTGTGTGTTTCCCTTTGTTCTTTGTCAGTCCGTCTGCGTACCTCTGCGTCCCTCTGCATTCCTCATTCTGCCATCATCATGCAGCCATCCCTGGTCTTCATGTATTTTCCTGGTTGGTTTAAGTTTGGATTTTTGTTCTGCTCCCAGATGTTTTTTTGAGTTGCCTGCCTTAAGTCCATCGTCAGCTACATTAAACCTTTTGTTGAAAACTGAAACCGGCCTGTTGAATCTTTGGGTCCTCTTCTGAACTGAAACCATAACAAAACCACCACAAAGTCTGTGTGTCTTGCTCCTAGATAGGTGAAGTAGTGGGGCCTTTCAGATATCTGTGCGCAGGGGCCCTTGTCTCATAATCTGCCCATGCAAATAAACACCGATTTGCACAATATTTTTTTATTTGTATGAATAAACAACGATTTGTATGCATGTGTTGGTGCTTGTTTGTGTGCATGCAACCTGTTTGTTGCAGTACCTTTACACATGGGAGGGGGCTTGAGGACGTAGCCAATACCTCCATTCACCATGAACTTGGCTCTGTTGAGCTGCATCATCCTGCCCTCGGTCTGGTAGTTCAGAGCGACTGAAAGAGAAGGAAAGAATATTTATTTAGATATAAAGTGTCACTAAACCTCAGTTTTTCAATTATTATACAGATATTGGTGCAGTACACAAACTATAAAAATCCCTGAGGATGCTTAATAGTGTGTAGCAAGAATCATATGAGGAGATGAGGTCTTCACCCTAGTGGTCATTTTGCATTTGTAAAATGTACCTCTTTTTTTTTTTAATTATCCATTAATTTATTTCTTTAAGGCTGTGAGTGACAACCTTGAAACTTTCATTGGAAAAACAGAAGGGGAAGGAAACCAGCAAAAAGAAAACAGATACAAAAAAGAAGAATTGGACCTTCTTCAAAAGCTAATATATTTCGGTGTTTGGTGTTTTTCTTTCACTTCCTCTCTCCTTTGTAATGCTTTCTGTTTTTGTAAACCTTGAACGTGATTTCTTAGAAATTCAAGAGACCAATACGGCTTTCTGAATTCAACAGAAAAAAGAAAAAAAAAATAATTGGCCGGGACAGGCAGGGATTCCTTGTTTCTTGGATTTCCTGACAATGCTCATCTCTGCCCAGATAAAAATATTCAGTGCCAACTCTTTTTCATTAGCTTATCTTCTCTTTATTTATTTATGTATTTCTCCCTAGTCCTCACAAATTCCTGTTCCAACTGTAGCCCTACGAGTAAACTCACACACGATCACACACAACATGTAGATACATACAGTACACATACATACGTTGCACAACTGAGTTGATGTCCACATACAAATTAGCCTCTGCACTTATGAGCATCGGCAAACTACACAATATGCTATGTGTACATGAAGTGTGTGCAGACCACAAATGAAATCAGTGTGTGTGTGCATGTGGTATGCAGTGTCAGTTAATGTGTAATGACAGGTATGTGGCTAAAGGGAAGGCACCTGGTGTTTTCATTAGCCTCAATACAGGTCAAAAGCTTAGAGCGACAGACAACTGTCTTACCCAACTGACAGCCCACGTTCCAGTAGAACTGGGGGTTAAAATTGGACGAGTCGATACGATAGGCTGAGGGATAAATCCGTGACAGCTGCCTCTGGTTAAAAGCCAGGAATTGTTCGGCTTTGTGATTTACCAGAGATTGGGCTCTGGTCTCACTGAATGACAGAACGTCACCTGGAGTACCTGAAGAGAAACATGGGTTAGGAATGAGAAAATGTCTTTGTGGTAAAGATTGCAGTATGTCTATTTGTTTGTGTTTGTGAAGGTGTCAGATCTTTGGCGTTTCACCTTCATTCAGACACTCCTGTGAGGCAACAGAGTTGGTGAACACCACCAGGTTTGACAGATCTCGACTCAGTTTCATCGTCTTCCTCTTCCTTCCACCCCTAAAACAATTGTCAGGTGACAGAAGATGATTGCAAGAGAGGACAGAAGAGGGTGAGTGAGATCACGTTAAGATATATGAGACAGGTAAAGCAAGAAGACATGCACACCATTATATACATGTTTAAAAATTTACAGCGGCAAAAGCAAAGCAAGGCAAGACAGGACTGTCCATCAGTGAGGCAGCTTGCAAACCGCAGGAAGGAGCATCAAAGGCAAAAAGCTTAATGGGGACCAGAGCGCATGCAGTGCAGCAAGACTCCACATAGCTTAATGGGGACCAGAGCGCATGCAGTGCAGCAAGACTCCACATATATACAACTACACACACACACAGTGATGCACACGCAGTCTTGCACAAAGCCAGTCAGTCAGTCATGATGCACACGCAGTCTTGCACAAAGCCAGTCAGTCAGTCACAAAGCCACTCAGATGCATGCTGCAGGAATCTGCACTGTGACATGCATATATGTATATGCAACCAAAGACTGGGATAACAAAGAGAGACAAAGGCTTTATATACAGAGCAACTCAGGGGGAAAACACGGCTGGATTTCCATACGTCTTGCCCAGTGCTCACTCACAAAGACAGAGGAGAAATGAGACAGGGGTGGACAAAGATTGTTTGGGAAAGAGAATTGTGCTATATTCAAGCTGCAGATGAAAATGGACTGGATTTCCCCCCTTCATTAGTGATTCATATCAGGGTTGTTTTTTTGTTTATTTAATAACAGTGTGAATGTGGGAAAAGAGCAGGTTGATTCCGATGCTCTGATTTAGGTTTCTTTCAAATGTGAATATCTAATTTGTGGCAATAAAGTTGATAGTGCTGAGAGCAGTGGAAGAGCTCATGTGGCATTCTTGTTACTCCAATGCAACATTTTTCTCATGACTTCATACTAATACCAAAGGGAGGTTGGAAAACTGCAGCAGCAGAGGTTTTCAGTGGAGGTGGAATATTTTGGATGCAATTCAAGCAAACACACATAGGGAGCGGGGGGAAAACAAATACATTATATAGACACGTACTTAAGTACAATTTTGAGGTACTTTTGTATTTTAATTTTTGGCTTCTTCACACTTCTACACCGCCACATTTCAGAGGGGAACACAGAATCTTTTACTTCGCTAAATTTATATCACAGTTACAGTTATTACTTATTTTTTAATAACTTTATATACTTAAAAGTATATAAAACAGTTAAAATGATCTCCACCTCAACCAGCTGCAACATCAAGTGATGCTTACATGTTAAAGGTGCAGTGTGAAATGCCTGGCCATATGCTCCAAAGAAACGGGGCAGCATTTCACAGGTCTACTACTGAGTCCATGCAACCTAAATTTACAGTCAATAGATATATATTGAAAAAACTACTAACAGCAGGGCAAGAATCTTACTATATAATGACGAAAACTGTCTGTGTGTCTGTTCCACGTTTTTCTCCTCACTGACTTGGTCAATCCATGTGAAATTTGGCACAGTGGTAGAGGGTCATGGGAGGATGCGAATGAAGCAATATTACATCAATTGGCCAAAGCAGGGCGCTATCGCAACCGATTGAAATTGCAAACTTTGAATGGGCATATCTCATGCCCCGTATGTCGTAGAGACATGAAACTTTGCACAGAGATGCCTCTCCCCACGAGGAACAAATTTGCCTCAAGAACCCATAACTTTCGTTTATATAGATTTTCTGCCATTTTGAATTTTTTGAAAAACACTTCAAATCGATCTCTTCCTAGGAAGTTTGACCGATCTGCATGAAACTCTGTGAACATAATCTAGGGACCAATATCTAAAGTTCCCTCTTGGCAAAAGTTGGAAAACTTACTAAAACTGAGCTTCTATAAGGCAATGAATATTGCGGAGGGCGTGGCTCATCACATAAAGGTGTATAACATCTCAAGGGTTTCACTGATCACCACACAACTTTGTAGGCATATGACCACACATAATCTGAGGGGACCCCTCCATTATTGACCCCATCAAACAAAATGGGGGCGCTAGAGAGCTAATTTCTTATCTAGGCCTAACCGCCATATCGATTCTTACTAAACTTGGTAGATATGTAGAACAGGATACCTCAAGGTGACTGGAGAAATTTAACTCTAATTGGCAACTGGGTGGCGCTATAACAACAGAAAAATGCTTAAAAATGACCGATCGCTGTGGCTCCCCCTGTGGCTGAATGTTTTTTTTTCTCCAAAATTTTTGGTATGACTAAGTCATGGTATGCTTTACATAATCACGGAAACTGTCAGTATGTCATTCTGTCAGTCAGTCAGTCATCCTACCAGTGCGCCCCACTTTTAAGTCAATACAACATATAAACACTTAACTATCTGCCTTTCAACGTGCTACCTCAACTACTAAAAAGTTTGGGGGTTTTTCTAATTTTGGTATGACTAAGCCATGGCATGGTATGCTGTACATAATCACAGAAACTGTCATTCTGTCAGTCAGTCATTCTGTCTGTCCCACATTTTTCTACTCACTAACGTGGTCAATCTATGTGAAACTGCACATAGGCATTGAGGTTTGGCATAGGTAGAAGGTGACAAAGCTACCAGTGGGTATGGACTAGTATTTAAAATTTGACCGAACTGAGGAAACTCTGAGAGCCGATCAAAATAACACTGCTATCTTATTATCTTTGTGTGTGGCGTTGGACTATATATGTCATAGCTTGCTCAGTTTTAACAAGACCATATTAGTAAAAAAACAGCCACATCAAAAACATGTATTTCATTATGGTTTGTGTTATTTAGAAGAATGTTGTGAGTCAAGCATCAAACCTCATGTCTTTACTTGTCTTAAGCTGTGTCCAGCAGTGGACAGTCACGCCTAAATTTACTCATCTTGCTTTGTTTTCTATAGTTTTTTTTTTTCTTTGAGACTGCTCTCCTGGATTGCAGCTCAGCCCTGCGTCCCATCTTTCCCAGTGGCCACTCGTGGTATTGCAGCAAAAAATAATCTCTTGCTGCCCAACAAGCATTTTCTCCATAGACCACCATTGTAAAAGAGATGTCTGTAAAACTGTTGACAGGACACCTCAAACTGCAAACAAGATCAATTATGACAGATGGAGATTTTATATTTATAAAACTTTCCTTGAGCCGAGAAAAGCGGTTTAAAAATCTGTGACACCATCACAATATGAAGTCTATGAGCTGAGCAGTAACACACAGAGAGAAAAAATTCAGTGGGCCGCATACTGCAGAAGTAAACCCAGAAGCTAGAAACCTCTTGTGGCATATGCACCAGGTGAGCATCTCCATTCTACTGAATAGGCACCATCTTGGGGTCAAGTATCTATTTATATTATACATTCATGGTTTATTGTACCACTAACTGGGGACTCTGGGCTGTGCTCTACGTCTTTGATCACTCATGTTGGTCTGAGGGCAGCCTGGACGCTACAGTGACTCACTGTTGCCTCTTGAGGTAATTATAGGAGGTAATAATCTAATATCGAATACAGAAACATAATACTTACTGGAGTCAGTCTGCATAATGGGTACTTTAGTTCATTTTGTTGCCAGTACCACTGTACTTTCACTAAAGTACAAGTTTAAATGCAGGAGTTTTACTTCAGAGTTTTTTTATAGTGTAGTGTTGCTACCTTTACAACATAAATAAATCTTACTTCTTTAACTACTGGTTTTAATGTCAAAGCAAAGCTGTAAAACTTTATTTTATTATTTATCTTAAAGAAAATATCAAATAAAAGCAGTGGCCAAGGCTGAATAGCATGTCTATATTTGATGATACAATATACAATAAACACTGCTATGAGCCCCTGGAGCTGTGTGCTGAAACTATATGCGATGCCTCTAGTCTTCAACTCAGTTTTATTGATCCTGCTGTTCTGTCTTTGGTCTTTTGCACGTCTGAGTTAGTCCATAAAGTCTCACTACATTAAGACCACATAATCTGATGTGAGCAGAAAATCGTGATTGAGCAGTAAGGCTTGTAGAGTGAACGCAGCCTTGCATTTCTGCTGTCCTTCATGTACTTTAAATGTATCAAAGGTGATACATGAAAGGAGGAGGAATCAAAACCAATCAAGCTCCCCTTTCTTTGCTGTCAGTGGTTGTGATCGTTCTTTCCCTCACACAAACACAAATGACTGCTGAAGAAGCTTTAGTGGTTTGCACGGCACCACTGATGCCCCGGACTGTGCAAAGCTCCCAGCAGTCAGCAACTATCAAACCTTCCAGTTGTCAGGGATTGTCAGTGTTATATGGTAAAGCAGGTCGAAGGTCACCTGTTGAACTGCCCTCCGGCCTCCCTCCCGGACCCCTCCTGATCGTCGTCCTCCTTGTCCACGCTTTGGCATGACAGCCTGGATTTGGAGTGCCTCTGGACAATGGAGAAACACACAGGAATATATTAAATAAAAGCGCACACACTACAATGAAGGCAGAAAAGTACGGCCCATATCCTCATAAATGTGTTAACACAGATAAACATTTCTTTAGTGGACAAGGGTGGCTGATGATGTGTCTTTGGCAAATTGTATGTGTTTCTGTATGATTCATAGAGAGTGTCATTATTGTAGTAGCAGATTGAGTGTATGGTTGCGCATGTCGGTGGGTGTTTTAGGTAAAACGTATGTAATTATAGCCAGTGTGTATTTGGTGCAGTGTGCGTTTTTCCATGAGAGAAGCAACATCTCTATTAGGGCTAAATTGGAGTTGAGGAGAGGATGAGGGTCACAGTAATTACAGGGTTTAGGCCGGTTGCCAACAGATTACATGCACCCATGCATGCACGCATATATACACACACACACACGTGGGAGGATGCATAATATGCAAAGAGGGAGACATAAAAGAATGAAGAGGAGATGTGAGTGGGTAAACCAAGGAGGGGGTAGAGGAAGGTAAAATGAAGCAAACGGATAGAGGAGAGAATTCAGAGTGGGAAATAACCAGGCAAGGAAGGAATGTAGAGAAAATAACAAAAACACCCACACACTCACACACTAAATCTATATCACACAGTAAAATGGATCGATGCTGTATCTCAAAAGAAAACCTCTAGAATACAAGGCATCTTAATCAATTCCACTATAAGTGCAAAACATACATTAGAAACAATCTAAATCAAGACAGGACATGCTTTAGATCTGCATGTGTAATTCAAAGATATGCATAATGCAAGCATTCACCGCATATGGAATTAAAGGATATGTGTGGCAGTCTTAATTATGATCCTGCTACCTACCACAGACTGAAATTAACATTACAAAGGGTGTATTTTGCAGATGTATTTTCTCATGTATGGCTTTATGGAAGATTTATCCATGGGAGAACAGTGAGGAGGCTTCCTCTCTGCTTCCAATAAAAAACAGATGAGTCGATGTTTGAACAATAAACTCAGTGGCCAGTTTCATGGGAAATCATGGCAAAAAAATAACGTAGTCTACTGACACAGCCTTCAAAATTGTTTTCCAGAGGCGCTGGAGGCTGTAGTTTGGGTTGCCATTGTGTTGAATACTGAGTTACACTCAGAGATGTAGTTATTTCTAGAGACTGTCAAAGCTCCAGACTCTCTGTCTTTCCTGCAGAGTCTGACAGTAGTCTCTCATGGCTGGTTAGCTCTGACTACCAGCTCTATACTTCTACACTGAGCGGTGGTCAGTCAGTCTCCCCCGTGTCCCCACACACGACACTGCGTAGCCATGCCTCCTACAGTTATTGCTGCCTTACTCCTCTGTTTCATGTTTAAATAAGCTGGAACTTGAGGGTCTAGTTACCCTCTAAAAAGGTCACTTAATCAGTAACTAGACCTTCTTGAAGAGGTGGTCTCAGTCCAGTTGTTTTGGTGTGCACTCAAGTGCGATTGCTGTGTTCACACCTGCCAAAACGAACCACACTTAGGGGCAAACAAACTTGAGTTTGATTGAACCGAAACAAACAGAGCAGGTGTGAAAGCACACGAAGTTCTGCAATTCTTGTGACATGAAGTAGCAAAGTTTTTCATTACCAACTAACCTGAAGCTGAACTAACCTGAATTTGCCTTTTCAGACCTCACACAAATAGATCAAGAATCAAGCACCCTCTCTTCCCCTGCTCCTCACCTTCTGTTTGAGCGTCGTGATGAAGGATCGGCTCTGGGATTTCTTCAGAACCCCCTTGGAGCTCTAGAGACAAGAAGAACACATTCAGAGAGTCTTTTAAGTGTGTGTGTGTGTGTGTGTGTGTGTGTGTGTGTGTGTGTGTGTGTGTGTGCGTGCGCATGTGTGTTTGTTTACATTTATGTGTGCGGATCATTTGATGTGAAAATAATCACAACCACATTAGCACCCAGCGAGACACTTAAACCCTAAAGCTGAGTATCTGGAGGAGCTGCATCAGATATCAGCCAATAAAGCAAAGCATAGCCGAAGAGGAGAGTGGGTGAGAAATAAGAAAAAGAGAGAAACTGAAAAAAAGGAAAATTACAGTAAGAAAAACAGAGAGAAAAAATGCTTTGGAGACAGAATGAGGTGAAGGGGATCACCAACAAAGAAGGATTAGAATAAAGAGAAGGAAACCCTGATGCACAACACCCACTACATTAAAATGGCTGTCAGGAAACTGAGGCTTCTAAAAATAGCACAAGAGGCAAGCAGGGAAATTAAATATTAAGTAACACTGCAGACATTTAGTTGCTCATCACTTCCTGTCTGTTTTGACATGCTACGGATAAAGCGCTACCTATGCGTGAACACAGCAGTCCCTTCAGACTGGCATGAAGATTTCCCGCTTGACTGTGTGTTCAGTGTGTTTGACCTGTGAGTGGTGCAGTAACTAGTCCACCCCTTTATTTTCTCCATTTTCCTCTGTGACTAATACCGTGGCCTAGTTTTATCCCCCTCCCCTTCTCTTCCCTTTCTTCTCTTCATCTGTTGACGAGCATGACTCCGCTCCACACGCAGCTCTACACATCGCCTTGGGGTGGTACCTGCCGCAGGTTCTTCTGAAGGCCCTGGCTTGTAGCCCGGAGCAGAGCTCTGATGCTGAAACTGTCGGAATCTTCCTTGTCTCCGATACGAGACTCCTTCAGCAGAGAGTCCAGTTTCTTTCTGATGTGAGACTCCACCTGGTGATGACCGTTGCCCTGTGGGAAAGAAGAGGAGAGATATTGAGAAGGGGGAAGGAGGAAGAGAGCCGGGCAAGGACGCCAGACACACCAAGGAGGTCATTTCAATAAAAGTGCAAGGACACTTGTATTGACAGGAGATGATGGAGAGCAGTGTCCTCTTAGAGCAATGACACACATCGTTACCCTGCTAAATATCAACCAGCTGCAGAGTAACTGCAGCAGCAGATGTGCACCAACTACATGTATAGAAACTATCAGTGGTGCAATTTTGACTCCTGCGCCACCTGCAGGCATAAGAGTTACAACTTCAGTATTTTTTTCATAGCTGCTGCAAGATAGTGTGTTTAATATTTAATATGGTATATTTTAAACCTGCAAAAGATAACTGGAGCATATTTTCTGCTTCATATTTCGACGAGCAAAAAAAGTTACTGCGTGTGCTGTAAAAGCTTCAGTGTATTTCATTTTATCTCCCTTTATTTTATCTGTATCTTCTTTTATTTCATGCTTAGAGACAACATCACAAACAAACATCTGAAGGAGCTGCATTGCACTTCTGACGGATTATTTAATGCACTAAATGTCAGAGTCACAAAACCCATGTATCACCGCACAAAAGCTACATCACACTTTTAATGCAGCGTTAGTGGCGACTGCTGTGAAAGCACACCAGTTTAATGAGCTCAATACAAAACCTCTCATCAGTGGAAACCTGCCACCACTCTTTTAAAATGGCAATGATCATCCAAAGTGGCATCTGCGGCCTCATGCCTCCAGCTAAATGTGGAAGAATGATGCCATATTCTGTTACACAACGGAACCATCTGGAAAATAAGTGAGTGTTTTCCTGCTTTAAATGTGGTGAGGAGGACCTTGGCACTACTGTATCACGGAATACATAAACAGAATTAAAGATGATTAAAAAAACGGCACAAGGCAAGTTCAAGAGCGATGAGATTCTCTGACATGTTTCACGTGTTTCTGGGCTATGCATAAAAAAAAAAAAATGCAACTTCAAATGACTGCATTGACTGAGTATTTATATCTGCACCATTAAGCATTGATTATTCGAAACATTACTGCAATGATGATCAGTAAAACTTTACAAGCACCAACATTACTACCCAATTACTGGAGTCATTACGTTGAGCACAACAATGTCATTAAGATCCCATTATCTAACTTCTGTTTGTGGAGTCTGTATGTGGAGGACGGGGTTTGATTCTCTCACATTAGTCCCTGCCAGACAGGATGTTGTTATGTCTTGTTTTTTTAAAAGAATTGATTAAGCAGCACTGAAAGAGAAGCACAAATAGAGCCACAAATAAAGGCTGCCAGACAGAGAGACAGACAGCACTCAGAGAAAAAGTGAAATTGAGTCACTTTTATGTTTCTATTTTTTTTACAGAAATATGTGGTAAAGGTAAAATACAAAAACAAAAGTTCAAAGAGCAGAGTTTTGTGATTTATGAAATCTGTTTAATGTATTGTTTTTGCACTGATTTCAATGAAAAGGTTCACCCTGAACCACTGGTTCACTGGTAGGAGCGCTGCAGCCAGCAGATGTGAAACAGGCTACAATGTAATCACTTGGGGCAATTATGCACCATCAATTTATGTCCACTAACAGTGCTTGTTTACAATACGTGACAATATGAAAAGACACATTTCCTCCTTTGTTACCTATCATAACTCCCTCCCTGTCTTTTATTTGGCACCGCAGCTGCATGAAGGGGCGGAGCTGTCCTCCCTCTCTGTCCTCCACATTCTGTGTGTGGTCCACATCTCCCTCCTCGTCATCCTTTTCCACCTGAATATCACTCTCTGACCTGTTGAACGTGAGCTGTCTGAGTCATGAAATAATTCTGTGCGCCCTGTTCCCCTGTCTTGTTGCGGCTGTGTCCCGCCGCCACATTTTCTTCACTGATTCTTGGTCAAACGTCTCCAAAGGCTCTGGCGGATGCATAAAAAGGACGGAAATCAAACCTGTTCTGAAAATTTTAAAGACTGACGAAAGTTTCAGACTCAGTGTGCAAACGTGATTGACACAACATGAAGTCATCTTTATTTTTAGATGTGCAACAATTTCAGACAAAAAAAAGATCTCTACAGAGACAGACCTTTTGTTAAAGAGCAAGATCCTCTTTGTTTAATCAGAAACAGCCCTGAAATTGCTATCATTAAACCCACCAGACCCCATTTAAATAAACAGTAATTTTATCACCATAAAACACACTTCAGTCAAAGTCAAAGTCAACAGAAGCAAAGTAAAACTAACGAAAGCCGTCTTGGTTTGTCTCTGGACTTTTCCAAAAATCAACTACTCTGGTTTGGTTGAAATAAAACCTCGATTCACCCAGTTTAAACATGTTGGCTCTGTGAAGGCTGACATTACTGTTTATTTAAATGGAGTCTGATGGGTTGGCGATAGTAATTTTGGGGCTGTTTCCTCTGTAGGGATTCTTTCAGTGATGCTTTCAGACACTTAGAATAACAATCTGAGCCTGTCAGTGGCAAAAACAAGCACTTTTAGTGGATGAAAATTGGCGGTGCCTGATGGCAGGGATCCCAGTTCAGCCTGTTTGGCCACTGCCAGCTGCAGCCTTGTCATGCAATTCTGGACCAATTTCAAAAATTGTTGCTCCCAGTAGCCACTTAGACACAGAGACATGGGAAAATAGGGTCCACTTTGGAGAATACCAAAGATAATGGCTGGAGAATGTTGAAAAGTGACTGACGACAAGGATTTAAGACTCAAGTAATGTGAAGTATCGTCTTTTTAAGGGGCTGTAACTCGATTGTTTATGCATGTTTGTGGCACATAATGTTTACAGCTCCTCAGTCTTACATTACTGCTCTTCAGCTTGAAGTCGTCCTCAATTTCATCAGCGCTGTCATCATCGGACACCTCTCCTTCCTCGGCGTCTGCAGACAGATAGGCAGGAAGGCTCTTCCCCTGGACAGGGAGAGGACAGAAAAAGACATGAGATGAGAGTGGACAAACATACATTTGACCCAGGCTTATGTCTTCAATCCTCACTCCTCTCTTTCATACACTAAAGCGCCCACACAGGTCACACCTCTAAGGTCATCCAAGAATAACAACAGAATGCAGCATGTTTTACTCAGGCATTCACTTAACGGCACACAAGCCTATACACACAAAATGCACCTTAAAGTAATGTCCGTTATGTGGCTCCTTTCCCGGTATTTATGGGTAGAGTGAAAGCCAAATATAAGCACACAAGAGGGCAAAAAAATGCACACTCGTGCACACACCAACAACATGCACAAATTGTACAATCAGCTGCAGATTCTCCGAGAAGCTCCCTGAGCAGCTCGTTCAGCAGAGTGGAAGCCCATTAGTGAGCCATTCTGAAGGTGTGAGTGGGAGTCAAGATTTTCTAAGCTGCCTCTTCCAAAATCAATGGCAGACTCCGAGCTTCCCGCAGTACATCGAGTGTCTCGCTGGCTGACATTACCGCCCTCTCTTCTATCTGTGACTGTCAAAAACCCTTACGCCATTTTCTTTTATTGTCTTGTGACTCTCTGGCCTCTTGCTCTGCTGGGGGATTGAGAGGGGTGAAAGGCTTTCAAATGAGGGCAAAGGGGGAGAGGAAAGAGATGGGGGGAACTGTTAGAGGAGTATAGGGCTTTATAGAAAATCAATAATGCTCTTTCAATTTTCAGACATCTGGCTGAGGAAGGACAAAGACAGAGCTCTTTTTTTCTGGGGAACAATGCAGACTTTCTTCACATAAAAGATAAAGTCGATTTTATTTGGTTCTTAGAAAAAAAAATAATCCAATAAATGCTGAGAGCTTTTGCTCCTCGAGATGCTCTCTGTTTCTCTGTGTGAATAAAATCTGTGCTGGTTGATAATAATCTTCTGGGCCTGAGGGCGTCAAAGTGGGAGCTGACTTTCTTTTTTTTAAAAGGATGTTTTCATTCTCATTGAGGATGATCATGTCATCTGTGTTTTACAGATCATCATGCTGGGCACCCTTCCTGCCTTTTGGGATTACAACAGTAGGTGCTGCGAAGAGATAAGCTTTTGAGGCTGGACATGATGACTTTACATACTGTGAAGTGTGTCATGCAGATGGATAAGAAAAGCAAATTTTTAATTGCTGCTTTGACTTTTAAAATGATCAGAAGGGTGAAAGAAGAACAAAAGTAATGTTACGTATAAGCTTTGCTCAAGTTTGTTGGCATAATAAAAGACCACAAGGTGTGAAACCTATGTACTTTAAATCTTTTTAACTAAATGACAAAATAGGCTCTGTGTCACAACCACCCATATGAGCTTTGCAGAATGACTCATGAGTTGTCTCTGATCATCTGTCACCTCTATGGTTTAAGTTTCTTAACATTTAGGCAATGGGCGCAGGGGCGTTAAGGGCAGGCCATTTTACAACACCCCAGAAAATCTCTGTCTTTTTCACAGCCTAATGTCGGCAGGTATGAAGAGTCAGATCTGTTCTTTGTTTTTGTTGTGTTAGCAGTAGTGATGTCAGGTTAATTTGGCTAAGTCAGGGCCAAATTAACCTTTTAAAAATTAGAAATGTAGAGCAGTCCGAATCCAGCTAAAGGTAAACACAGACGTTCATTTCTCCTTTCTGTTATGTTGTCGGATAATTATACTAACAATCCGAGCCTATCTGTGTGAAAACATGCACTTTTAGTGGACGCATTTTGACGTTGTTTGATGCTGTCTGAGTGCCCTATTATTTCATATAGCGCGTGCTCACGGGCTGCAGGCAGGTCAGCCCTAGCTTCGTACTGGAGAAATGTCAAATATTGAACATCCTATCACTCATTTAGACAAAAGTAGATCAGAAAATAAGGCCCAGGTTGAAAAAAACAAGAGTTCCCCTTTAAATCAGCCATATTTTATCACTACATCTGAGCCTGTCTTTCCCTTAAGTGTACATTAACTACAGGTTATACACTTCTTTTTAAAACAAAACAAATGTAAAATTATCGGTTATCGTATCAGTTATCGGCCATGGGAAGCAGGTTATCGGTTAAATTAAGAGAGGGTATTGTTCAGTGTTCATCATATGGATATAGTCTGTAACATCCAGCTTTGTTTTGTTTTTCTCTTTGTTTTTGCATATTGTTAACATACTGGGAAGCCATTCAGTGTTCACTTTGTGGGTAGTTTTCTTCATGGAACTGCAAAAGACTACAGTGGTATTTTTTTCTTTTCTTCTGACTTTATGAAAACAAAATATGTTCCAAAGTTTGAAGTGGCAACTCTTCGCTTTACCACCGCTTTTATCAAAATTCAGAAATGTCCATAAACACACTAAATAAGGAAATATTTAATCTTGCACATGCTTAATGAGCTATTCCAAAAAATATATTTTTATTTTGTTTGCCAAAAACCCATTCAGAGACAACTAATTCCCCAAGCAGCAGTGACTGGTGGAAAGAAACAGAACCTGAACCACAACCACTCTGTAGCCTCCTTCCTGTACTTCAAACAAACAAGCCATGCTGCTGTCTCCCTGGAGAAGCAGCTGCAAAGCATGCCAGAGTAAAAAACACTGACATTAACCAAAAGATTTCGCAGTGGTCTCTGGTTAATGTTAGTCTACAATGCAGCGCCTGTGGAGCAACTTTACAATCTGAATGTGTGCCAGGGGTGTTTTAAGGACTGATAATGTGTCCTACCTATCGAGTGACTTAAATTAAAGTTACTAAAAAACTGCATTATTTATTATGAATCATTTAGGGGATATTGCCGCACTGAGAATATTAGTGAGTTTTTCATATCTGAATTATGAAAACCAAAAGTGCTGTTAAATGGTTAATGGTAAAGTTTTACTTCCCAGTTTAGTTTTAACCAGGGAAATAAAAGACTGATTCTGTGTAAGCTCTGCAGCAGTGGTAGCAGTGTGTATTTTTCATCTAATTTAAACATGTCTTTAAATATTCATATATTCTTCATGGTTAATTGCAGAATTGCTGTGACTAGTACCAATTTAAATAATGAATAGTTTGACAGACCCCAGCTGAGTCGCCGTGCAGGTTGTCTTTGTGCATGTGCCCCTGTTTGTGTATGTGTATATATAAAATGCAACAATCTGTCGCTCAGCTATCACAAGCCAGCATCTCATCCTTCTCTCCTTTCCCCTCTATGATTAATACAATGACCTAGTTTGTCCTCCCTTTCTGCTCTTCCCTCTCTTCATGTGTTTACGGGCAATAATTAGCTGCCTCGCAGTGCCTCTCCTGCTCCCCATCCTCGGTACAGCAATGCACATGAAGTCAAATATAGAGAGATAACGAGAGCTCCGCTTTCTTGGCCGAAATAAGAGGAAGGAAACGGAGACGTGCTGTGCAGATGCTTTGATTTGCAAGTGCACTTACTGACTGGGCATATTTTAATTTAGCAATTTATTTAGTCATTTAAAAACATGAACTCCAAGTCCACCACCCATCAGCTGTGTCCATAGATGTGTCCTTACTTTGATGAGTATCTTGCCCAGCAGATTCTGAGGACTGGGTAATGTTTTGGAGTCTCTGCTCAGCGCGTCTCTGACGTCCAGTTTTTCTCCAAAGATTTCTCGCAGGTACTGAGCAATCTTCTTCTGCTGCTGGATGCTACAGTGGTTCTCTATGGACAGAATTACTGGGTACCTGAAAGAAGAAATGATTAACATACATATTAGATTTCCATAAATAACATCAAAACCCATCCACACTTGGAAAACGTGTCTTGAATGCAGCCAGTGGACCGAAGTGAGACTGATCTGCTGATATGAGTGTGAACCAGATCTCAGACTGTACTTTCATTTCTCACTTCCAAACAGCAGAAGAGTGAGGAGGTAAATGATAAAAATACAGCTGCATAAAAACCTCTTCACCTCTGTGGCATGTGTGTGGGTGTGTGTGTGTGTGTGTGTGTGTGTCGAAGTGATGTGCGTGTGCCTGTGTTTTCATTTAGAAAAGGTGAAATGACTTGTGGCCACACGGCAGCGCAGCTCAAATGTCAAGTTTGTCAGACTGACAGCTCTCCCTCAGGGGACGCAGCCCTGCTCTCAACTCCACCTCTCATCCACAAAACACACACACGCACACACACACACACACACACACACACACACACACACACACACACACACGAGTCCTCTGCCAAAGACAAAAAAGAGACAACAGAGAGAGGAACATCCAGAGTCATTTCACTCCGACAGCGACATCCAGGAGCTCCTCTCAGGTAAAACAGTGAGGCGGCTCAATGAGCTGTGTCATGTGTGTGTGTGTGTGTGTGTGTGTGTGTGTGTGTGTGTGTGTGTGTGTGTGTGTGTGCGTGTGCGTGTGTGTGTGCCAAGACTCACTCCATTTCAATACAGCCAAGGGGCCATTAATCATATCAACAGGTGGCACTGATTATAAAATATTAGCTAAATGTGAAAGGCGAGAACGGCAGAGCGAAGAGAGACGAGAGATAACGTGCAGGATGTTCAATTTATTCACGTGTTCTAGCTGTCAGAATTATTACAGATTACTAATTAATACAGTGCAAGTTCATATAAGTATACAGATATCTCCAAATTAGCATGTGAAAGACCCCATTAGTCCTTAATCTAATTAGCAGAGGAATGCAAAGAACTTACCCTCAGGAGAAAAAAAAAAAAGTCTTGTCAACTAAAACAATTTAGGAAAAGTACAGTACAACTTTATCACTCAGTTTAAAAGCTATTCAACAGTTATTTTCATCATAGAGTCGTCTGCCAATTATTGTCTCAGCTAACTGAAGATCATTTGGCCTATAAAAGGTTCAAATGTAAAATGTTACATCAAGTAGGACAGGGGTTGGCAACCTTTACTATCAAAAGAGCCATTTTTGACCATCCCTAGCTAACCAGCTAGGAAGATTGGCCACCGCTATCAAGGTTAAAAAAAATTCAAGGAAAAAGTGCAAGGTAGTAGACTGAAATTGTTGAAATGTTAGAACATTTTTTTAATTTGGTATAGAGGCTTAACATTTTTTCAACTGGAGGATGTAAGAATTTTTTTAGGTGTATAACATTGATAAATTTAAATTATAATATGAAGAAATAACCCTTTTTCATTTCCACATCATTTTTTTTTTGTCAAAGCCGCAGGGAGCCACTGGAGAGGGGCTAAAGAGCCACATGTGGTGCCAGAGCCGCAGGTTGCCTACTCCTGAAGTAGGATGAAGAAAAGCAGTGATTCCATACCAAGATGAAAGTTTGACATTTTGCCTGAAAAATGACTACTACACTGTTATAAAAAGTTGTTTTTTATTCAGTTGACTTAATTAACTAATCATTTTACCTCTAACCATAGAATTAAAAAAAAAAAATATGGGAATTTATGGGAATGTCCCATCTACTCTCTGAAATTAGGCATGTTCGGTCAGCTGTTGTGTCTGTCCTTATTATGCCTTCCTGTTTTGTTGATTGTTAGCATATTTTGATCTGTGATTAATTGCTGATGCAGTTAAAAGAAAACATTTGGAGATAAACCCTTATTTGTGGGCGACTGTGGCTCAGGAGTGGTCGTCTACCAATCTGAAGGTTGATGGTCCTTGCAGTCTACGTGTCAAAGTGTCAAGATACTGAGCCCCAGAGTCCGACCGATGGCTGTGCCATCTGTGTGTGATTGCATGTGAATGTTTATCAGATGAGCAGGAGGCACCTTATGGCAGCCTCACCCATTAGTGTGTGACTGTCTGTGTAAAGAGGTGAATGGTGCTTGTGTTGTCAAGCACTTTGAGTGGCCGTTAAGACTAGAAAAGCATTGTATAAATACAACCCATTAACAATTTGTTTTCTTGCCAAGAGTTTAATGAATAGATCAATACCACTCTCACCTGTCCATTAAATGTAAAGCTACAGCCAGCATATGAGTTTAGTTTGGCATAAAGACTGGAGACAGCAGGGAAAACAAGCCTGGCTCTGTCCGCACATACCAAAATCTAACTACTACTGTACCTGCATCATATCTAGTTTGTTTAAACTGTACAAAAAAAAACAAATAATAAAATACACAATAGTAGTCCATAGAGCAGCTACTCATGGACAAGAGGCTGATGTATAAACATTAATAGCGTTCTCCTTGGCTGAGCTGTAATGTTAGCTAGCTTAACTATTGAACTAAAATCAACACCAGCACGAGCCTCTTGTCCATGAGTATACAGTCTTCCATTTGTGTAGTGATTTCATTGGCAGGTGTAGTTCAGTAGGAAGAAAATAGTTCCTACATGAAACTGCTCACAACAAGGTCTGTGGATTATCTTGAGTAACTGGGTCATGATTTCTGAAAAGAGACATTGCTGTATTTTTTGGGCCTTTGAGCACCACAAGCTGAGTGCTGTCTAGTTCCATTATATTTGAGAGAAGACAGACATCTCTACAGCTGATATCTCCAACATTCTGCAACTCCGCCAAAACAATCTAGACTATAGCACTGCAGGTAAAAGGATGCATACATATTTTTGATTCTGCTGTGAACTGTCCTTTTATGGCTATATTATAGATAACCTGCTCAAAATTGAAAGAATGAATGTCTTAAAGTTGACAACCAGAAAATAAGACGATGAAGAACAGACGGCAGCCTTATTAATTTTACTGAAACTTTCACCATCTATTGCCAAATGTACTTACACTTCTCCATAAATTGATTCTACTCCAACACTGTCATGAAATAAATAGCTTTATAACACAGGCGCTGTACTCCTAAGTAGCTGCAATAGATGTCAAAGTGAGCCAATGTGGCAGCAGGAAGCTGCATCATTCACCACTTTGTTTGGGTATAGTTGGACCCAGCAGAGACAAATAGTGGCTCCTTGGGGAGCCAGAGGAAACGCTGCTAAACAGATGGTTGAGTAATAGGTGCTAATTACTGCCAGGAATCACAATGTTCTCTGAAAAACACAAACCTGGCTGTCTAAATGTTGCAACTTTCTCATTAAATCTTGTGGGGAAGCCTTCCATCAAATTCATAGATATTTCATTATAACAGTGGGAGAAATGCTAGTTTGAGACTCGTTTTGTGAGGACAAACACAGCTCTGCAGCCTTTTATGAGCATGCTGATGCCATTATAACTCATCCCATAGTGGACCACATAAAGCAACACAATCAAACAGAAGAGAACAATTTACAATCAATAATAAAATCTCTGTGTTTAGAGATGTCTTGTGCTGTTTGTCCTGAAGCAGAGGACATCATGTGCTCTTCTGAATGTCAACCAGAAATGATGTTTCAGTCAGATTTATATGAGTGAGAAAACATAAGTTAAATTGCATTTCTATTTGGTATTCTGGGCCATTTTCTCCCAGTACAATACCAATGGGATAATGGAAGCAGTTTCCATAAGATGTCACAAACACACATGCGCACACACACACACACACACACACACTATAGGGAGCTTTGACTCACTGGTTATTTATGAAGGCATATTTATTGATGGTCTCTATGACAGATTTGAACGGAATCTTGGAGGTCAGTGTGTAGCCATGTTGGACCATCGGCTCTCCATCAGGACCGTCCCAACAGTCCACTGCAGGGAAAAACAGAAGAAATAATGCATGAATAAAACAACACATCATGTTACTGTTCCCAGTTTTCTGTGTCTCCTCACTGCTTTGAATATGGAGAGGGCAGACGATTTCATTTGTACTTGATGTCTCAGCTATTTCACATTCTCTTGACGAACTCTGGTGTTTTTATTCAGTCTGGGACACAAACTAGTGTGAATGAAAGTAATGGTCAAGCAATAGCATGCGCAAAATTGTCAGACTGGGGTTTTATTATTTCAGTGCTTTGGCATCTGTGGGCCTTTTCAAATTTTATTAGCAAACATAAACACAGCAAAATGGGTGCTGAGTTTCAATTTAGAAACGTTAAAAAAATGTTCCACATTGCTCAGCAGTAAACATCCTTAACATCCACAAACATCCCTAAGCAGACATTTTTACATGTTACAGTAGGAAAGGCACAGGTCTGACTAAAAACAATACTGACAGCTCTGTTGTATGCAAATGTCCCAGTACGCCGTGACAGTGTGACAGTGAGCCAACATGAACAATACCAGGACCCTGAAGCTGTAGCAGCTAATGCCTGCCATACACCAGAAGACTTTGAAAAGACTTTTTAAAGACTAAAGTCTGACACCCCCTCACATCTTTTTAGTCACACACTGTGGGATTTTACAAAGACTGGGGATTGTGCAGGCTCATATTTCCAAGACTAGATTCCTTTAAAGATTTCCCATCCTGCTCCCCGTGGAAAATATTACACCAATCTCAGGCATCCTGATCAGATGCCCGAACCACCTCAAGTGACCCCTTTCAACTCAAAGGAGCAGCGGCTCTAATCTGAGCTCCCTACGGATGTCCGAGCTCCTTACCCAATCTCTAAGGGTGACCTCAGAATTGCATAACTGCTTTTGCAGATGATGTGGTTCCGTTGGCTTCATCACACCGTGACCTCCAGCATACACTGGGGCGGTTTGCAGCCGAGTGTGAAGCGGTCGGGATGAGAGTGAGACACCAATCTCATTAAAAGAAATATGAAATATTGACAGTTCCTTACTTAACCACAGAAACACATAGCTCTAGGAACACAAGATAAATGGTGTCCTATAGATGCAATGGATTATATGGATTTTGTTGCCTCAACTCACTGCACTATTTTACTGGGAGGACACCGTGGGAATTGGAAACCAATTCAAAAACAAGGTTTTGTCCTGGTTTGTGGATCAGATACATGCCAAATTAAACACTGATTCTTGTTCACTTCACAACTCCACCAGTTTCTCCTCCCTTTTCACAGTACAAGAGAACAAAGACTTGTTCATGATGCTGCACCTCCAGTCCCTTCCATCCCTTAATGTCTACCTGTTTTACTGCTTCTTGTTTGGTGCTGGAGAGAGCGCAGCTATTCTTTACCATGAGCCACCACCAAAAACTTACAATAATTTTGAACATATTTAATTTTTCCAGAACTGCAAGCACACCGTGTGACTGCAAAGACTGACTCAAGACAGATCTACAGTTTTATAACCACCTTACACTCACGCTCACTTATCACGATCAAGGGAGCGTGCATCAACTGACGTAAAACCCTGATTTATTCTGACACTGAAAATTTGTCTGTGACAGTGAAATTGCTTAAAAATGCATAAGGCCAGAATAGAATTCAGCCATGCATAATGTTATCATTTATTTGGATGGTTTTCCTACTTTGACATGTCAAAAATTCGTGGAAGAGGCCTCAGTCGATATTTAAATGTGTGCTTACCTTCTACACAGCGGCAGCCGGACTGCAGCACCCAGGCATACATGTCGGTCTTGGAGTGGGAGAGGAGCTGGTCCCCAGTCAAGTATGTATTATGAGAGGAGGCGATGAAGTAGTTACACAGAGGCTGATCCATGTCTTGATTCACCTCGTGGTGCAAAGGGTTGAAAATGTCACACGTTGGACTGCGCATGAAACTTGTAAAACCTGAAAGAAGACACATATTTATGAGAGAAAAATAATAATTTAGAGTCAAACCAGGCATCGTTAAAGAATTCTGCCTAATTTTAATACATTTTTGTAGCTTTGAATATTGGATTAAAAAACGTTACATGTGCTCGGACATAATTTATTTTTAGCCATGCTAATGTGGATGGCAGTGCTGTCCGCCTGTTGGTATGAGCTCCACCTTGGTCCAGACTGAAGTTTTGGATGGATTGGCATGACATCTGTACATACATTCATGTTCCATCCATCCATTCTTTTTCAACCGCTTATCCGAAGCCAGGTTGTGTGGACAGCAGGCCGAGCAAAATATTCCAGACGTCCCTCTCCCCAGCAATGCTCTCCAGCTCCTCCTGGAGGACCCAAGCCGTTCCCAGGCCAGACGAGATACAGTATGTAATCCTTCCAGCATGTTCTGGGTCTGTCCCAGGGCCTCCTACCAGTGGGACATCACTGGTCTAACGGGAGGCGCCCAAGAGGCATCCTGATCAGGTGCCTGAACCACCTCAACTGGCCCCTTTCGACACGAAGGAGCAGCGGATCTAATCCGAGCTCCCTCCGGATGGCCAAGCTCCTTACCCTGTTTCTAAGGGTGACCTCAGAATTGCATATCTGCTTTTTGCAGATGATGTGGTTCTGTTGGCTTCATCACACCATGACCTCCAGCATGCACTGGAGTGGTTTGCAGCTGAGTGTGAAGCAGTCAGGATGAGAGTCAGCACTTCAGGGTCTGAGGCCATGGTTATCTGCCAGAAAACGGTGGATTGCCCTCTCCAGGTTGGAAGACAGTTACTACCTGAAGCAAGCGAGTTCAAGTATCTTGGGGTCTTGTTCAGAAGTGGGGGTAGAATGGAGCATGAGACAGATCAGCGGTTTGGTGTGGTGTATGCAGTGATGCGGGCGCTGCACCAGACCGTCGTGGTGAAGAGGGAGCTGAGCCGGAAGGCGAAGCTTTCCATTTACTGGTCCATCTACATCCCAACCCCATAACCTATGGTCATGAGCTCTGGGTAGTGACTGAAAGAATGAGGTCGTGGATACAAGCTGCCGAAATGTCACATTCATGTTCCCAAAAGGATTTATCCTGCTGACTTTGGTGATTTCCTGACTTTTCCAATAGCACTGCTTTTTTTTTTGTGTGAAATATCTTAATAACTACTTCCATTAAACTAGGCACAGATATTTATGTTGGCCAACAGGATAAGTTGTAATAATTTTGGTGATCCTCTGACTCTTCGTCTAGCTCCATTGTCTGGTCAAACATTTAAGTTATCCCATTGCTTTGGTTCATGACCAAATTGTGGCAAAACTAAGGACATTCGCAACAGCCTCAGCTGTACTTTGTGTTAAGTGCTCGTTTGCTAGTTTAGCAAATGTTAGCCTGTAAACAAACTAAACTAAGATGGTGAATATTGTAAACATACAAACTGCTCTCAGGCACTGTTCGTATGTTTACCTACAAAAAGTAATGCATAAAAATTCCTATATAATCCATGTAATCATGAGCCACTAATTTGTGCATAATCCACATAATCAAGAAGATTGCTATCATGTGACCAACGCACTTACTGGAGAAAAAAGGTATATAAAAACCAAAAGTCAGCATAAGGAGGCAGATTGGGGTGCTGGATCATAAAACAACACAGCACCTTCCCTCAGCAGGCTGGTGTTTGGAACCGTGTGAAACCAAGTGAATTTTTTGTTATTTTAAGGTGCATCATTGTCATGTTTCTTTTCCTAAACATACCATAAATAATCCTTCTCTCCTAAACCCAACCTACTTAATTTTATATTAAGTCCTTCACGTCATTTGTGGGGTGCTAACTTGTCAGATATCAAACATATGCCTGGGGAGAGGTTGAAATACAATACCTGTTTAACATAAGCACATCCTCCTGAGACCTGAACCTTTGTTTGGTATGCATTTTAATTTCTCCTAGCTATTTGGGATTAGTAGGCCCTGATAAGTATAAAGGACTAAACATTGTCAAGGATTATAAAGTCCCAATGTCCTTGAACGAGATGATAATAAAGTCCTACTGTCTTCTAATGAGTACTTTAGAGTTAACAGCATCTTAGCTTGTTACCAATGCTAAACTAGGTCAAATTACATATCAATGGCATATGAAACTACAAAGGTTAATAATCATAAATAAAAAAGATTCAACCATTAAGTTTGCTGCAGACTGACTTGGCAGAGATGGCTGCCATCTTGTATTTAGTGTATTGTGCTTTTGCTACCACTAGATAACAGGCAAAAGTGTCCACAAACAATGATAACAGGTAAGTTGAGCAGAATGAAGTAGAAGGTCCAGTAAACCCAAAATATAATGTCCTCATATGAGGACACAGGGTCTCAGGAGTCTACAACCACGCAAGACTCTTTGTCTTGTTGATTGATATATGTTGAAGTGGAGACGTCAGTTGCAGAGGTAATGTTGGAAGACAGCTAAGCATTTTAAATGTTGTGTGTCATGCAGTGATCCTGCGTCCCCTGTGGATCAGATTTACATTTAGTTTTAATATTCCGAGATAAAAGTGAATGCCGCAACACAAAAACTTTTCTATTTCAAACTGCCAGCCACCAGATCATATCATGCACCTTCTAACAGCTCCTAGCAGTGACATCTTCAATATATCTCTTCATTTGCAGGTTGATCTCCAGGAATATACCAAAGGATGACAGACATGCACATTCAAACCAGAGCGCTGTGGTTTCACACCAGAGTGGTGAGGTTTGAAGCCACGGTACTGGCGGATATACTTCACACAGCCAACTTTTTTTAGGTGGTAAAGCATGAAGAGGAGTGAGAGGGAAGAAAGCACTCTTTCATCCAGAGAGGGGGCTAGAAATGAGACAAGAATACCAAGAGCATGAAAAATCGGGAAAAAGCCAGAAAGCAGACAAGGGAAAAAAGCAGACAGTTAACATGTAAATGGAGACTGTGGAGGAGAAATGGAAAAATGTGACGCAAATGTGGGAACGATTTTTGATACGGGAAGTTGGTGATCAGACAGGACATGTAATCTCATCATGGCTGCCATCATGGCTGCCTTCAGATTTTAACCGCATGCTTTGTTGACATGAAGTACTGTAGGTAACAGCTCATCACACTGTAAAAAGATGTTAATGTGAATCTGTTTGTACATTGCTGTCACATCTGTGCACAATGCATGCTTAAACACACACATTTCTGGCCTGCAGGCATACTGGTCTGATCAGTCAGACACACACACACACACACACACACACACACACAGTGTTAGCCTTCATGCCTCCAACAACAAGATTAGTCTCACCCTTCCTCCTCCCCCTCTCATCTCCTCTCCCCATACTCACTCCTCTCATTCCTGTCACACTCTCATTTTCTCTCTCCCACCGCCCTCATTCTGACTTCCCAATTCTTCTCACTCCAGCCACCCCTTTCAATCCTCACTCCTTCTTCTCCCTTAAGCTCACCCTTCAGTTGCATGTGGCATTACCTGAAATGACACTGAGAGATGAACACTTGCCAAAGACAAAATCCCAGAACATTCATGGTTATTCTTTTTAGGATTTCAGCCACACTCATTGTCAGGATTTAAGGGTTTTATAATGAGGGTTGGAATTCACAGTAAATATAAATGGTTGATATCAGAGGCAATTGAATTAGTAAATTTGCTCCAACATTTCAAAAAAATCCTGATTAAATTATTATTAAATTGCCCTTAAAGGTACAGCGTGTCGGATTTAGTGGCATCTAGCAGTAAGGTTGCAGAACTGAAACTATGCACCTCGCATGCAGGATAACTACGGTGACCAAGGCAGGAATGCAAATGGCCTTATCGAGTGCCAGTGTTTGGTTTGTCTGGTTTGGGCTACTGTAGAAACAACATGGCAGACTCCGTAGAAGAGGACACACTTCATGTGTAGATAGAAACGGCTCATTCAAAGGTAGCAAAAACACAATTCTTAGTATCAGGTGAACTAATGAAAACATAACTATGAATATTATGTACCATTTCTGCCAATAGATGTCCGTTAGTCCTGCACACTTGACTTTTAAATTTCAATTTCCTTTAAAATAGACAAGTGTTTTATGTTGTTAAAACCAAAAATAAGGACACGTGCACATCAGATAAAAGTTTTTTTGAATCATATGTTAAATCTTGCTAGAAGCCAAAGATCTTCTAATTTTGGAAAGTGAGTCTCGTGATTCTTTTATACTGTACATATTATTTCAGATGAAATGGCTCAACAAAACCCTAAAATATTCTGTGGTAAAAATGATCAAAAAATGTTTAATTTGTGCTCAAGCTTTCTAGCTGAGCCAAGGAAAATCTGTAGATCATGTTAACTCTCATTTCTTCATTATTAATCCCACTTAGCATTGTCACCTCACAGCAAGAGGGTTCCTGGTCCGAACCCTGGGTTGGGGGAGCCCCTCTGTGAGGACTTTACATGTTCTCCCTGTGTCAGCGTGGGTTTTCTCCCACAGTCCAAAGACATACAGGTTAGGTTAACTGGTGACTCTAAATTGGCCGTAGGTGTGAATGTGAGCGTAAATGGTCGCATGTGTGTTGTCTGTCATCCACGTCCCATAGTCTGGCAACAGTCGATCGGCCAATGTCAGCTGGGATAGGCTCCAGCTCCCCTGCGACCTCCAACAGGATAAGTGGTTCACAAAATGAATGACTTAATGAATGCTTACTGGTTAATTAATGGTGTAAGCAATAACCATTCATTCTGTAAACCGGCCAGTGTCACATAATCATAGGCAATACAATCAGTTCAACTCTGCTCTTGCAGGTTGACACCTCCTAAGCAAACTTCATAATGGTGTACACTGCGTCACTGCCTGATTTTGAGATCTGTTTTGAGAGCATGTAACAGAGTAATTGATGAAAACTGATGGTGGCGATGACAGATAAAAGGGGGGAAGATGGAAAAAAAATGAAAGAAAATTTGAAAATAAAGGCGTTCATGAAGAAAGTGAAACGGGGGAAAGTTACCTTCGATCCCTAAGACTCCTCTTTGTTTATTCTCATCTGACACCTCAAACTTGTCAATGATTTCTGCCACATACTCTGGAGTCACATTGGCCATCTGTAGAGACAAAAAGAAGAACAAAAAGCATGTTTAGACTCTTCGAGACGTAGTAAAAATGATTCAATCCCCGTGTAAATGCTAAATGCAGTCAGAATGATTTCCCATCTTTATTATAACGCATTTGTGTTGCTATTAAATTAATTGTCAGCCATGTCAAACAAGCAGTCACAGAACAGTATTAATCCTGAGTATCGCGGGCTGGAGGCGGTAAATACAGCATGATGAAAAATGACACCATAACAGTGTAAGAGAGAAAAGAGTGTGTCAAAAACACAAAGAAAAACACTGAAAGAAAAAAAAGAGCGAAGAAAAAGTGTAAGGAACAAGAAAAGGGCTCCCATGAGACAAACCAATTTTAGGCGTGATAGATTGGCTTAGTGAAGCAGATTCCTCTGGGCAGACAGCTGAGACGGAGGGAGTTACATGTTAGACTAAAGGAGGGAGAACGAGAACATAATCAATCTCTATTGTGTTGGTGGATCTAAAACTGAAATGGCTGATTGGGGGGGAAAGTAGTTTGGACACCTCATCATAATAACGTGTCCAGTTTAACATCACTGGATGAGAATTTTATTGTCTCCATCCTGAGGCAGGCGTCACCTCTCACCTTCTGCTCATTGCGCAGGAAGTTGGCCAGCTCCTCCGCTGTCAAGTGATCCTTTCTGTCACTGTACGCCATCATCAGCAGGAACAGGTCCCGTCGCAGAGACATCATCTTGTAGAAGACAGAGAACTCTTCGTATGTCAGCGTTCCCTGCTGATCGTCCGTGTCTGCTTCCTGTGAGGAGGAGGAAGTGAAATGTCATCTGTAACACAACTCTGGCTATTATAATTTGATGGTAAGTGAAACTCTACACAAACTCATGGACTGCAGTGTGACTCTATGTGTGTGACTCACACTGCGCTCATCCGAAACAAACGGAAACTTCCAACTCACAAAAAAAAAAAAAAAAAGTAAATCAAATTTTATTTTGTCAAATATGAAAAACATTTAGTGTCTGCTTCTGGCAACTACAGTCGCCATGTCTGCTGCAAATGATGATGGGATGGCTATGTTACTACTAATCAGCTAAGGCAAAAAACAATGGGCCTCATTCAACAACTGTTCTTAAGATGACATTTCCTTTTAAAATCCCACTTACACAGTCTGACATTCACCAATGCTTTCTTATTTGGGATTTGTTCTTAGTTAAGAATCTACACACCCTCAAAAGCACTCTTAGGGGGCGATCACACAGAGATGAAACGCTAGAAGCACGACGCCAGTAAAACAATTGTTTTCCTATGATACGGCGCGTCTGACCGGCGTTCAAGCGTCTTTTTAGACGGGCATTTTTCTGGCGTCTTTTTAGATGCGCGTAGACGCTGAAAAGTTAAAATATTTTCAACTTTTTGAGCGTCAGGCACCAGTAGCACCATTCGTCATTGTCGTCATTGGCCCAGGCAGCCAATCAAATCCTCCTTCCTGTTTTGTTGTGGCAGTTACGGCAGTTTGGTCAGTTACGGCAGTTTACGGCAGTTATGTGCAACAGACAAGACAATGCAATCCAAAGAGGAGAAATTTATCCTGACAATATTTGATTTTTAAGAATTATACAACACACGCACACCTCAATACTCGAACAAACACAGGAGGAGATACGCATGGAGCTGTGCGAGCAGCGCAACGAATTTGTCTGGTGAGTACAATGTAATTGACGACAACAATATCGTCGTAGCAGCTAGTTAACTTTCAGACAGTGGGATATGTGACAGGGCTGGTGACCTTATTTCATAGTTCAGTTTTTGTGCTGCATTTTTATGTATGAAAAGTGTTATATAAACAAAGTTGGATTTGATTTGATAGCTCATGATAGTTTCATGTAAGCTAGTACTGTCTCTACTGTCTTTGAGGGAAACACTATATTCAAGGGGAGACATAGGGAGATGACAGGAGATGTGTGTGTGTGTGTGTGTGTGTGTGTGTATTGCGCACACACCCCCACTCCACAGGCGCTACTTCCTTTTTTCTTTTTTTTTGTCTAGCGCGCAATGAATAAGCGCTTCCAGCGTTTCAAGCGTCTTTGAAGCGTCCGCGTCTCTAGCGTCTCATTTCTGTGTGATTGCCCCCTTACTCACATTTGAGTGCTGACATGTTGCAAAATAACTGGTAATTGCATTTTCTTTAATTCTTCAATTGTAGAATATTATAGGATTTATATTACCAGTTATAACAAGACCAACACTTCAATTCATATTAGTTATATTAATGTGAATCATGCCATCTAATACTTAGTGATTGCTAGAAAATATTATGGGTGGTTTAGGTGGCGAGACAAAAAGTGACAAAGCAGCATTCTGTGTAAGTTATGAATAACTTACAGAAGCATTGCGTAAAATAGTCCACCTTCCACCATCCATCTCTCCCCCTCAAACACACATACACACCTTGGACGCCATGGCACTCGTCTCTGTCCTCAGTCTAAACAGTTGTGTTACTATAATGCATAAAGTTTGTGGTTGCAGGTCAGGAGGTTCATTAAAATGTATTTTTTGCATCTCACGCATTTTTTTTTTGTTATTTTATATCCTGACGCTACTAAATATGACAGCTCGCTTGGCGTTCACTTCATGCAGAAGCACCTCCACTTCAGAACTACTGAATTTTTTTTTATGTTTGGAGCTCAATGCCCCACGCTCTTTCGACCTCGGTTTGGGTAACTTAATTCTCTTAACTTTTGTTCTTCCGACTATTGTGTGTGCACATGGCCCTGCAGTGTCGTGCTCTTTTATCGGGATTTGCATAGTGTTTACCTGCGCTAATTAGGATCAACTGACACGCTCTTTCAACCTACGAGGACAATGGGATTCATGAGGAAAAGTACACAGGTGAGAAAATTCTGCGGCTTAAAACGTCTTTTCTGTACTAAGGAAATGCTTCCAATGACATTGGTGAATGAGGTCCAACGACCTTCCCTTTCAAACAGAAATGAACACAAACACAATGTCAGACTGAATGAATGACATGAAACATAATGGCAATTCAGTCTGATTTTCAGGCTATAATAGAAACTAGCAATTACTGCCAGTATATCGGTCAATGCCTAAAATTAGAGGATGTGTAGACTTGTCAGCTATGAAGGTGTGCACATGGAAACAGCTGTGCACACTTGCAGCTGCAAACTGTCTCATCTTTATTTTTCCTCCATCTCTCGTCACATTTCTCTCTTTCACATACCAACACAAATTCACACCGGCAAGTGTGCCCAATGTACCAGTCTTTACGATACAAACACATTACCTCTCCAACCATGTTTTTTCTCTCCTAACCCGCCTTCTCACTACATGTTGCCTGAGGACACACACAACATGGCTTTCTGCTCATTCTGTCCTGCCACATCTCTCCGCCTGCTCGCTGGGATCTGGCGTCTCGTATTACCTGGATCTCACGGGGGCCCATCGACTCCACACCAAATCTAATAATACCAGCTCCATCACACACCCATAATGAGCACGCTGTGTGCATCGGGGACTCGATCACAGAGAGAATCTACACACAGCCAGCAGGATAAATCACTGTGAAGGACTTCATCAGAAATGCATGGACAGAAAACAAACAGATTCAGGGTATTTTAAGCTCAAGCACAAGCTGTTCCGGTTTTCAAAGCTGTCATCCGCCAACACATAAATGGAAAGAGATAAATTTATGAAATTTCCCATCTAATCTAAACCCAAAGAGTGAATTGTTTCTTGGAGTGAAATTACAGTTTAGCCCATTATGACACTCTAAACAATCTACTGTGTCAACTCTAAACTGCTGGGGGTGGAGAAGAGGAGGCTTTCAGGGATATTTTGGATAGCTTTGTTAAATGTAATAAAAACACGTAGTGCAAGACAGTTTTAAGATCGCTGTTTCCTGTGGTCATTAGGTTATAAAGAGACCTATTTTGAATCTTGAGCAAACTGGTCCAGATTGGAACACTGCTTTAAGATTTCTATTTCCTAAAATATAAAAAAAAACCTGTTAAGGGGCCACAGAGAAAAAAAAATGTTGCTGGGCGCCTGTTGCCCAAAATGCACTCACAAACACTCACAAATCTATTTAGGAATACTGTATGCTTTGTGGGCACAATAGGCTAAAATTATACATAGAAAAAAGATTTCACTCTTACCATTACCAAAATCCAATTGGTGAATTGGTTTTGGGGCCCCTGAGGGATCTAGGGCCATGTGGCAGTTATCTGTTTTGCCATGGTTTCATCTGATTCATCGTTAGCTGACTGTGATTTTCCTGCTCACTCTCAATGACTAAGTTTCCATACACACTAATATTTCACTATTCTAAATATTCAGTATTTGATGTAAGTCATGTGAACAGCGTATTCCCTCTTTCTCTGTGCATTGTACACAAACCAACTAGCTAAAAATTTGCAGGGCTAAAGTAGAGGTGCATGACCAAAAGATGGCTGCATGTTTCATTGGTCGCAGATAGCCTAAAAAAAAAAAACTAAAAAAAAAAAAAGTGAAACTCTTTTAAGAGCTGCGCCTTGTCAAAATAAATCAAAACCTATATGACTAGACCACGTGGGAATTTATTTTGAAAGGACAGACGCAGGAAGAGGCCATGCCCAGCAGTCAGACAGGAGTCACGTTACAAACCAATCACAGCCAACAGATGTCTTTCCCTTCTTAAAAGTTGATCATTTCAGTGCAGGGATACCCAGAGTTCTACATCTGTCCCACAGACGATAGGCCTACACACTTATAAACAGCTCCTGGAAGAGGATCAGATCTGTACTCAGGATTTCAGGTAAATAAGCTCTGATATGATGCCTGCCGCCACGCTCTTGAAAGCTGGCACAAAAAAGGGGCAAAAGTAACGCCCAGTGCCTGACCTTACATTTTTCAAGTGGTTTAAGATGTGGCATGTGTTCGGCCTCTAATTTCCAGGGCTGGTACCTGCGGTTATTCCACAGGCTAGTGAATAACATGTCGGGCAGGAAATCCAAAGTGTGGGATCATTTTGAGAAGGTGAAGGACGAACCCAAGGTGATATGTAAACTCATCTTCATTGGTCGACTACAAACATGACGTATCATCTGAAACATGGAAGTAGCTACATGCCCATTAGCCACTTAGCACAATCATTACTGCTTTGCCGACAGCGTCATTAACAGGCGGCTCGCTCAGTGTGTGACGTGCACTTGTAGATAAAATATAGGCCTATATTAATGAAGGTTCATTAGTACGGTTTTGTATTTCTCTGTAATGTAGCACAGTGTTAACAATGTTACTGATACTATTCTTTCTCGCACCTTCAACACAAACCAATGTGTTGCCCCGCCCAAAATATATAATTTAATAATTAAATTAATATCGTAAACATGCCCTAAATCATGACAGTTGATCGACTAAGAAAATTCTTAGTTTGGGGCAGCCCTACTTTACTGTAATACAGCCTTAAAACCAGGAAAAAAACAACAGCTAGGATATTACCATATCTAGAATCTAAGACAGATAGTCTAGTCTCATTTTACAATATTAATATAATATCAATAGATTTCCCAGCCCTAGTAGGAATATTGTCTATTTTGGAATTAGGCAAAAACTACAATATTTTGTGCACCTAAACACAGTCGTTGTAATATGAGAAGAACCTCTCCTGTTTCAGACACTGCGTCTCCTCACCTGCCCCCCCATACGTATCACCCAGCCATTGACCTCTCTGCTCCCCATTAGCTGTCAAAGCCAGCACACTTCCCAGCTAGCATTTTCTCTTTTCCCCAGACTGTCTTTATTGCCTTGTTGGCTAGACTTTGCAGGCCTGCTTTTGCTCTGCCTGCCTTGCATTCCTTGATCCCTTGAGTGAGTGCTGGGTGCCTATCTGACTTCATGCAGGTATTGACTGTATTTTTGATCTGTTTAGCCCCTAAACCTCCGCCTCATGAGTCTGGATTTGAGTCTTCACTCCTGCGCCAGCATATTGAACACCTGCTTTTGAAGGTGGTAAGTTGTGAAGGATAACCAAAAGTTGCCTCACTCTCCCTCAAAATTGGCCAACTCGCTCAGGTGCAAATTAGAAGATCAAAATAAATGCTCTCTAATCTCACATCTAACCATTCAATCAAGTCAATTTGTCTTATGGTCAATAGATAAAAGAAGAAAGTGAAAAGATGTTGCTGCATCCGTGTTAGAAAAGCCAGTAGACACTGCATGTGGATTTCTGACATTACTGAATGTGACTTCTGTTTTAAAAATTGAAGCAGCTCTCTCCACACACATCTTCATCTTTTCCCTCTAAAAGTGTCTCGCTCCCCTACGAACATATGAAATATTTCTCGCACATTTATTCGAATCACACAGATGCACATAAAAATAAGAAATGCAGCAGTAATGTGACGTCAGTCCGCTAAAATATTTATACACAAGGCATTTAATGTGTTGGAATGAAAGCAAACCTCATTCTTGTTAATAAGACGGCTTAATATGGACGCAAATGTTTTGGTAATGAATTTCTATTCACTGCTAATGCCTTAAAAAAGAATGAACGAGCAATTTATTGCACATGTGAGATGTGAAATAGTGAATGTTTGTATAGTTGTTGCTCTGTTTTGATGTATGCTTTCAATTAGCATCCCACACCGTCTACTTATGATTGTAGGGGCTGTTTCCAGAGATGGAATGAAGATAATGGATGTAGCCACTGTGACGTCACCCACTGGTTTGTGGATTTTGAAGCCTTGAGTTTGGAATTTTAGCAGTTGCCATTTTAGATTTTACTTTTTTTTTTAACAATTTTTTTTTTTTAGAGACAGTTGTCATGAACGGTGAAATTAGCTCTAAATCCCCAAACTGTTTTTGTACCAGGCTGTAAACATGTTTATTTCTGCTGTAAAGTTGGGTATTTTAACATGGAGGTCTATGGAGATTGACTCACTTTTGGAGCCAGCCTCAGGTGGCCGTATAAGGAACTTCAGTTTTTGGCACTTCCACGTTGGCATCATTTTTCAGCCAAGGAGTTTGCCTCTTTGCTGTTTTGAAAAGGACTTAGCATTAAATGATTTAAAATGGGTTCATATTCTGACCTGAAACATTTGTTTGACCTTCCTGCGCGGCAAATTGACATTCAGCTTGTGGAGAAGCTGGTAGATCTCTTCGATGTTCAGAAGACCGTCTCCATTCTTATCGGCCTCCTCGAATGTCTGTTTCAGCCACGTCACACAAACACATATTAAGGAAAATGCAGCATTATAATAAAATCAGTCTGCATGATTTCAAGCATTTCAACTCAGTATCATATCATTTCTAGTGCTAGTGATCGCCTTTGAGCTACTGAGTGTGCACTAACACCTCAGACTCTAAACAAATGAAAACCCAGAGCAGGAATACTGGGCTACAGGTAGATGGAAACAAATATAATACTAATATGTCACTTGGCCTCGAGTAGTGCCACATATTTGTTTTGAGAGTGTGTCTGAGTGAGCGAAAGTGTCTCACAGAAAAAGCTTCCATGTGAGCTGAGAAAAAAATCCCTCAAAGAACGGACATGAAACCAAAAAAATTAACCTTTGTTCAAAGGATATTGGTCATGTGTACGCTGCCGTTTGGCCAGCGAGTCCTCGTCACTGATCCCAGCCATGAGATAGCGGAGGCCAGTTATCCAGGTTCTGGCTTCTTCCGCATTTGATGTCACCAAGTCGAGGGACTCCATGTGGTTTCCATGGTACACCGTGAAACAGCAGGCCGGGTCGAAGGTGCCGTCTGCATGCCGATGGAAGATGTCCGATTGAATGCCCTCTGTCACTTTGTACAGCGAATCAATGGTGACTGAGGACAAGAAAAGACCACTTTGATTATTAGAAAAAAGACTCATTAATGATTTCTGTCTCTAATAAGTTTAAGTTTATTTACTTTATTAATCCCCTGAGGGGAAATTCAATGTTTATTAAGTTTATTTATTTATTAAATAAATAAACTTAATAAACATTGGAATACAACTTAGTTATAAGGCTGTAAATATTCTATTGTTGTCCAAAAATGTATAAAAAAGACATTCATAAATTGTAGTTTATTTTGACTCAAAACCACATCACCACCATCCAGCTGCTAAATTCTCACTAGAGCAGGAAAGAGTCACCTTAAATGTAACACATTACAGTCTCACTACGTAAATGCCATCATGGCTTTACCACGTTGGCATGTGGCCGGTGTAGTGCTTAACATCCGTGAGAAATATCATCAGGATTTGTCCACTCTGCAGGGAACGGCAGCTGGAAAACCATTTCAGCAAAAACAAAGTAAAAGTTAAGACGTATTTCTTGGATATAAAGTTGTGTTTGTATATTGTGGTGTCTGCATGTATCTGTTCTTTGGCAGTTATCATAGCTTTCACATCATGAAGGCTTTTTCCGGTCTGTAAGGAACGCCACAGCATGGGTGCGACCCCGGCTCATTTGTGACACTTGTTAAATTCTAAGTGCCTAGATCTGTGAGCACAGTATGATTGATTTTCCTCTCCGTTTGCTCTTCCAGAATGCCAACAAACAGGACCAGCTTTATTGGTTGATGAAATATTGTTTCTGCACTTTTTTGTAGCCTATTTTTGTAGCCTACTGTTTAATGTGATGTTTAGATGCTGACAGGAAGTTGATGTTTTGTCAAACCATGGCTTCATATGTCTGTTTTATGTCAATTAAACTCGCAAATATGAATGGACAGTGTGGTTATAGCATTTAAGAAGTTGTGTTGCTATATCACAGGCCTTCCCAAAAAGCATGCACAGCATTGGCCAGTACATTGTGTTCAATTAGATGTCTTTCAATAATATTCTAAATCAGGTTTAGGGTTTTATATATGCATATACCATTAGACTTTTAAAGTTAGATATTTAGGCTATTAAAAAAGATTAGGCTTTTATAATATTGTTACAATTTTCATCAATCAAATGTATATATTCATATAGTTAGACATGATGGTCTGACCCATTTGCACATCTGCCGTGTTTATTTTATATACTTGTTAGTGTCTCTGATAAACCAAATCTACCAGCACAGACGCTGTGCAATGTGCTGCTGTGGACGGGAACTGCAGCAAACTGTATATTAGCCACCAAAGAAAAAAATCTGTGTAAGTGTCTATATTTGCAATATTTTCCAGCTTTACCTGATACACTAACCAATCAAGAAAGCAGTGGACCAGGAACTGTATTCTGTGAAGTAAAATTAGTGTTTTTGTCAATGGAGTCTGGTGGCTTTGAGATAACAGCTTCAATTTCCTGTCAGAAGGAGTTTCTGACCGCAAGGTAAAATGTGGAAAATATCATAAATATAGCATACACTTAAACTGATATTGATTTCTTTAAAGGTGCTTAAAACGAATCAACTGATGAAGCATTCGCTCAGCGTCATTTCATTTTATGCATGTGATGCGGTGGTTTTCTACCCTTAAGTTATTCTTAAAAAACACTGTGATAGTGCCCCAGGAATGAGTCCAAAAATCTGGAAATGAATTGCACTCCTGGTTCCCTCATCTCGAAGTCAAAGGTTTTTTGAATGGGTTGTGGTTAGATGCCTGAAATAAGGTCTGTGGTTAACACAAGCTTAGGACACTGTCACATTTTGGTCTATGACATAAAATATTTCAGTAGATACCCCACTCCTGAGTTTTGAAGCTTTTCTGTGTCTTCAAAAAGGCGGTTGTTAACAAGTGGCTAAATGAGAGAACATCATCATGGCGACCATGGCTTTACATGATTGTTGTGGTAGCGATTATGGGTGGGGGAAAAATCAATACAGCATAGTATCGTGTTATTTTGCGTGGCGCTATTGTATCGATACACAGACTCCAAGAGTCAACCTATTATATACATTATCAATTTTTGCAAATACACATTTTAACACATCTTTTGGTACTAGCATAATAAAATCAATTGCTTTTTCAGTCCACTAGATGGTGCTGATGTTTTATTTCCTTGTGAGGTCAGCAGAGGTCTCAGTCAGCGGCATTTGGCAGGAAGTAATTTTGGATTTTTTTTTTTAACACAGAAGGACAGAGGGACTTGGATATGACACATGGGATTTGCAAGCAGTGTAAAATGAGAATAAAATACTCTGGGAATACTGCGAACATGAGGGCTCACCTCACACTCCACCATCCAGAGATAGCGTTAGCCACTGACGGCCAAGCGAACGCTAAACCCACTCCGCCAAAAAAATCAACCAATACTGGACACACTTAGCTCAACTAAGCTACCATCCAACTCTGAGAGAGCTACGGAAATAACACAGTCCATAGCCTACTTCATGTGCAAAGAGCTGTGTCCATACAGCACTGTTGAAATGAAGGCTTTTGTTACATGCTAAAAACACTCCATCAGTATGTGACTCCGTCCCAACGTTTTATCACTGACACAGCCGTACCCAAGCTCTACAGGGAAGTGAAGCATAAAGTTGAGGAATCTTTAAGTACAGCAGGACGGGTGACTTTAACTTGTGACGACTCGACTTCAAGGTCAGTGGATTCACATGTGACTATAACGGCACATTATCTCACACAGAACTAGCAAAGTCTGTCTCACGTTCTCCAAACTAGAGCAGTACACGGAAGTCACACCAGAGCAAACATTGCAGACCTTCTGCAAAATGCAGCACAAGAATTGGAGATTGTGGTTGTAACCGGCATCCCTTCTAACATGGGTGATGCCATTCACCTAGCGGGATACCTGAATGTAAAGTGATTCACTCAAACGCTTAATCTGGCATTGCAGAGGGTGTTAAATCTGCTAACAGTTCAGTTTGTCAGGTGTATGCAGCATTAATGACAGGTCAGTATTTCTGCTTTGTATCACATTTTGCTGCAATAAAAATGATGAACTTTATCTTATGGGTCAAAACTGATGTTGACTAAGTTTTCCTTTCGGGAAATAATTTGCAGTTGGAAAAAAAGATAACAAATCGCAAAATATAGCAATATATTGTATCTCAATACTCAGCATATCACAATAATATTGGATCGTGACCTAAGTATCGTGACAATATCATATCATGGGTCCTCTGCCGATTCCCACCCCTAGTAGCAATGTTACATCATGCGACCGTAGTGTAGTTCATTTATAGCCTAAAATTATCTTTTTACTCCTTACTTAAAAAAATCATAAAAGTTGTGTTCATTTGTGAAGATTATCTTTCTGAACAAAACATGTAAGAATAATTTGTTTGCCACAGAGCTTATTTATGGCAATAATCCAAAATCCAGTGGAAAAATCCCATAGGGTTTTTTGACGAGGGAACCAGGACAAAGCTAACTCCCACGTCGGCCTACAGAAAAACAGCATCCCTGGAGCACTACTTGGTCTGTATTACTGTGACCAACTCCTTGACAATTCCCAATACATTATAATGACAGGGATGGAGCAGGTCGCCTGATATCTGACAGAGGACAGATTCAAAGGTCTGGACCCAGTCAAACGTTGCAGGCAGAGTAATTAGACAAGTTTAAAATGGAATAACAGTGAAAACTTTTTGAAAAATAACCATGACCAAAATTAAGTGCGTTCTCACTTGCTCTGCTTTTCTCAGAGAAAGCAGTTCCTGTAGGCTTCAGAGAGTATCATGGTCTAATGAGATTGGAGTAGAAACTCAGCTATTTTTGATTCCGTGTCTTTGTTAGGAGAGAAACAGCCAGCAGTAAACTACGTCCTGTTTTACACATTTTCACATCCATCTCTTCACCGCGCTTGTTTTCTCCTCACAGACTCTCTCTCAGGGGTGAACCTTCAACGTGCTGTTAAAGGTGTCTCATTCAATTAAATCAATTCACTAATGACCCTTATCTTTGCACTGTTGTGTTTTCCCCAGAATAACGAACCTTAATGTTTTGGGAAACACCATTATGTTTGATAACTTGATTAAACAATTAATGGTTTAATGATTCTGTTCCAATAATTGCCTTCTTACCCAGCCCAAAATACTGCTGTCATAATCCCTTCCAAAATTATCCATGTCCATTTCCCCATTACACTCTCATCCCGTTACATAATCTCATCTCTGAAATTCTCCGATGACTGAAAGTAACAATATGGCAGCCTGATTTTGATCCCGCTCAGACAGATAGCACACACACACACACACACACACCAACTCAAAGACAGACCTTGGCAGCTGCTGTTTGTTTCTCCTTATCACGTCAGTGGAGAGGCTTATCTAACGCTGACAGCCTACACACGCACATTGTCATTTACATGTAAGGACAGGTCCATGGACAGATGTAGGTTGTAACATAAAGCCAGTAATGCAAAAGAAAAAGTGACAGTGATGCTGTGAGGGGGCCATGAAATATATGATGATAATCCCCTCAGAGCCGGAGCAGTGCGGCTGATTCAACAGACATTCTGGGGGGAAAATGAGGGAAGAGACAGAGACAATCTGCTGAGCACTTTGTAACACCTGCTACAAAAATAGTGTGGTAGTATTACTACTATCATTATGTAAGTTTAAAGAATTATTCCAATTTACAAAAAAAAAACAAACTCCAACAGGGCAACAAAGGGGCAGACAATCGGCCATACAAAGCACAGGATTTCCCATCCTGACTTCTGTCTGTGGGGTGGGATTTTCCTAAAAACAATGTAGATTCATACAAAAGTAATCCCTCTCGATGACCCACTGGATGTGTGGTGGTGTATTTATCTGCAGAGACTCTGCCCTCTGCCTGTATTTTATTCTTATTTCACTGTGTTTGGGATTTTACAGATATGTAGCCCCTGGCCAATAACAGTGAGCAGGTGAGGGCTTTGGAAAAAAAACATCAGAGGTAGGCATCAGACCGTAAGCAGCATGCATTCAAGACAAAGCCACAAAAATCACAGACACAGAACAAAAAAAGCACAAGTACAACGTGGTGAAACGCCAAGAAGACAAAGCTCGCTCCAGAACCAGTGAATGGTTCAGTGGAACAGTGAGTGAATCTGGGTTTGGCTTTCACTTTCACTGGCGAGCGAGCACTGAAGGAGAGGATGAAGAGTGATGCAGAGTTGGCCTGTTTTTGTTTGTTTGTTTGTTTTTGACAGGTAGGTGCAGACAGTTAGCTTAGTTAGCTTGCTAAAGTATGTTTTTGACAGGTAGGTGCAGACAGTTAGCTTAGTTAGCTTGCTAAAGTATTGACTGTTCTGTTATAACAAATGCAATAATCCAACATAATAGCTTGCAGTGTACGTACGCCTCTGGGGGAGCAGGAGATAAGGGGCCACCTTATAAACAGTAAGCGATAATAGAATGCATTTAGCATATTAGCGTAGTATACCTTTAAGTTAACGATAAGAAAATGTAGTTTTGGTTAAATGTTAATAAACATGTTTACATTACAAAAAAGATTTCTTTTTTTACATTTAAGGGATTATATTCAGACACTTGTATGATAATGATTCACTCTACAATTAGGGAAATTGTCAGACGTCCCCCTATTTGCCTCACTTTATATCAAACCTTTACATTTACACTTTACAACAAGGCAAAGTAGACACTTCTAACATATGTGCACTTTGGGAAAAAGATCTTAGCATTCTTGTCACTGAAGCACAACGGAATAGTAGTCAGACACAGATACATAGATGTTCTTTAAATGCTAAACATAACCTCATGAAAGGTCGCACACAGACTACATTACTCAAAGGTGGAGCGGCACAGATTATTTCCCTCAGTGTCCCCATTATGTGAGAAATGTGACCCTTGCTCACAGCTTTATACAATGAAGATTGAGAATTACTGGATCAATATTCATAGTAGTTTTTCTAAAATCCTGGCATGCCAAGTGAAGACCATCTAACTATTATATCTAACATTTCTGGGAGCATGAGTGGTCTCTCATCGTCTCATCAACAATGTCTTAATTTCTGTCTCAAGAAATGGTTATTAATGCTATGGGAGGAGAAAGACATGCCTAACGTTAAACTGTGGCTAGCCGACCTTGTTAGCGCGCTGGAGATGGAGAGGATTAGATACCTTAGGATGGATCAGGCACACAGATTAACTTTAATATGGCAACCACTCATTTTTCACCCGGGGGGACTTCTAACGAAGACTTTCTACCAACCCTGTCTGTTTCCTTTTTTTTTAATAGCACTACCTTCAGGATCTCTGGGTTTTATGTGTGTTTGTTTGTATGCTTGTTGTTTATATATCTGGGTAAGTGGGATTTATGATAAAGAATAATTTTGACAATCAGATCACGTGTTGATTATCTTGCTTAAGTTCTTTTTCCATTCATGTTTTTTCTTTACTTTTCTTCTTTTTTAATGATGTTTTAACTTACATTTCTTGTATTTCATGCTTACTCGTGTGTCTGTGGGTATATATACTGTTCAGATAGACCAGATGACTGTGGATGTAATGTATGTGTGTCAGTATGGCTTAAACTACTGCTCTTTTTTGTCTTTTTCAACACAAACAAAACTGACTATGCTGGCTGTCTCTGTGAGAAAGATTACAGTAGTACTAACCCTCAAACCAAGTAAAATTTGCAATATTGAAATGTTTTACTCTTTGTTTTTGTTTCAGACCATTGGCTGATTGCTGCTGTTAAAAAAGATTTTCTATTTCAATCAGGATTGGAATCATATCAAATCACTTTTTTCCTTCTTTTCTTCATTCTGTATTTCATTAAAACAGTGGTGTATATGTATGCATGTACAATCGTTGGTAAATGTCATAATTTAATCATAATAAGCTTGTGAATTTTTGAGGTACAAAAATGTGTTTTTTTCTTTTGACCATTATAATCTAATCACTTCATCCTTGAGTCCATGTTTGTGCCAAATTAAAGGAAATTCTCTCAAAGCATTCTTGAGATATTACATTCACAAGAATGGGATGTATAGGCCTGTTTCCACCGCAATTTTACAGGGCCGGGGCCGTTGGTGCGTGTCTCCACCGCAGGAACCACCCCCGAAGGACAGAGTTCCGCAACTTTTACAGGGGCTAAACAAGTCCCTGCCTCGGAGCAGGTACTCAGAATGGCCCAGAGAAACTCCTGGCTGGGGCTTGGGGATTACTTGGTGCTGATTGGATATACTCAAGACGGGATGTGACGTCAACAGAAAGCGGCAAAATAGCCGGCCTTTTTAAAACTCAGTAGACGTTGGGTTAGCTCGTTCATAGCTTCAGTAACTCAATAAATGGTCCGTGAAAAAAATATTTTTTCCAGCATTATCTTACAACATGATTGAGCTAGCAAAGCAGTTTTGTGTTGCTATGTGTGGTATTTATTCAGTTTTGGGAAATCACGATGTCTAGAAAGCATCAGCTGACAGGGACAGCTAACACTAGCAGTAAAGCTAACATCAGGACGTCATCTGTTAAAAGCCTCCCGTTGTCGGATACAACATGAAACTCTGTTAAAAGCCTCCCGTTGTCGGATACAACATGAAACTACTCCAGTTAGCTCAATCATGTTCTAACTAAGACATCCGCTGGAAAAAAAAATAAAAAATCACAGACCGTTTATTGAGTTACTGAGTATTACAGACACCACTATCGGCTAACAGCTAACAGCGTCCCTACGTCGCCCCGGTCAAAATGGTCGCGCAACGATTACGTCACATCCAGAGCTTTACAGGAACCTTCCTCCTACTCCGCTCTCTCAGTGGAGACACGGCGGTTAAGAGGGCGGAGTGAGAGGATGTTCCTGTAGTAGTTCCTGCCCCCCAAATAGTACCAGGAACTTCTTCAGTGGAAACGGGCCTTATGTTGGACAACCTGACACATATTGCCTCAGTCCACGGTGGACGTCAGCCCCAACAAATGCAATATTTTGTTGGTGAACATTTTACTGATAAGTTCAGGTTCATTATTATCATTCTGTAAAGTGTAAAAGATGCACTCAATGAACAATTTGGTGAATAATTTGATCATTAACCTTTGTTTTTTCTCCCATAATAAGGTTTGTCTAAGGGGTTTTGTTGCTGATTGCTCATTATGCTTGCCTCTTTAGATGTTTAAAGTAGCAGATATTCCAGTTACTTAGAAGTGCTCTTCATTAAGTTGGGTTTTAACAAGTAACAGTCAAAATCAAAGCAGCAAATACTGAGAGATCCTGATTTTTAGTCCCTAGTAAAGCTCAGGCTCCACAAATACTGCACTTCCCATGATGAAACTTCATAGCATCTTTTGTTTGACCCACATCTTTCAAACTCCACATCGTGTATACGTGTGTGCCCATGCATACTCACTCTTTGCCTTTTCACTCTTGCGTGAGGGCTTCCAGCGAATGCAGGAGCGATGATCATCCAGGAAGAAAAGTCTCACCAGTCCTTTGGATCCCGCCTTCAGCTTCACCATCTGTGTCCCGGACTGCATCACACTCATGCATCGCTCCACTGCAGAGGAAAACACAAACACAAACACTGGGGTCAGTGGAGCACTATATTAAGACACAAAGGGAGCAGGTGTCTGGCTCTGCTTGTCTTTTCTCAGGAAGAAGTAAGGCAGAGTGTCACAGTGTCGCACAATTAGCTGGGCAGACAGCAGCTGATGTGGGTCAGAGTCCAAACTGCAACAGAGATGCTACTGTGTGGACGCACAGGGCTGCTTTTCTGTTTCTCACTGACCTGCTGCTGAAAGCAACGGAGAGAAGGAAGAAGGAGACCGATCTCATAGAGAGACACAGAGCTGATATGTGTCTCTCTGCTCTTTCTTTCACAGAGGGCCTGGGGGTTTTCAAGAGGAAATCTACACATCATCCTGAGGCAGGTGGAGGCTGGGCTATAATAATGCCAGCAAGTGCATCACTAGGGACATTTTCTTAATTTTTCATTTTTAATCGTTGAAATGTTTTGGCTGCGTTAACGAAACGTTTCACCCACAAATGACCAGTTGTAAATTAATTAGTCATGCTGTGTTACTTTGAATTGATGAAGAAAAACGATTTTTTCGCATGCCTCCGCAGACAACGTCAAACATACTGACTGATCTAGAACCACATTTAACAGCAAAACTGTATCAAAACATCGATTACAAACCCTCACACAACTCATGCAGTATAATCTAAGTCTCATTTATCCAGTTGTATGCTTACTACTTCCAAAACACATGCATTTTTGCTGAAACCTTATTATTTAAAACTGAACTGAAAGTGAAGCTTATTCATGATCTCTTCAACGCCAGGCTGCAAGATTTCAATTTGGGACGCACTAAGCATAAGAATGGATAAATGAGACTTGGATTATACTGCAGGAGTTCTGTGAGAGTTTGTTAACAGATGTTTTGATATTTTGCTGTTGTGATACGCAGTCCCATCCATCCATCCATTATCCTCCGATTATTTGGAGCCAGGTCATGAGGGCAGCAGGCCGAGCAAAGCACCCCAGACGTCCCTCTCCCCAGCAACGCTTTCCATCTCCTCCTGGAGGAGCCCGAGGCGTTCCCAGGCACGAGATATGTAATCCCTCCAGCGTGTTCTGGGTCTGCCCCAGGGCCTTCTACCAGTGGAACGGGCTCAGAGCACCTCTAACGGGAATTTTTTATGGAGGCTAAAAATCATTCTCAGCTCCTACCATGCATGAATAATAAACTGTGTATCCAAAATGTCCCCATTGAAACCCATTAAAACCACAATTTTTGATCCCACATCAACTACAGCAAAAAATCATGTAATCTCTTCTTTCAGGCCTTCAGTCTACAGCCCCGTCTTCAAAATTATCGTTTTTACTATTTTTCACCAGACTGAGCCATTTTCTCATGCTCACCCAGAGGGGCAAATACATGCTTCTTTCCTAGTGTCCATTATGTTGTATTATGGAGCGCTGCAGGCAAAACGTATGCAAGTAAAATGATCTGCAAATTTCGGTTTTATGTGCTTGGATTTTGAGATTTTAAAAATTCTCTACAGAATCAGTGTCCTTGCTTCTCTGGATTATCCACAAACTTCACTGTCAACAGTTTGCATCAGTACTTTTACTTCAGGAGTCCCAATTAAGTCTGTCCAGTGGAGGTTTGTGGGTCATCCAGAGTAACAGGGACACAGATTTTAGACTGAAATGATGCTGTTGAATTGAACATTAGTTGCACATTTTAATTCAAAACTATCTGTAGGCCTAAATACCACTGGAGGTGAGTGAGAAATCGGTTTGTTTTTTGTCATTTGGGTGAATTCCCCTTTTAAACAGGTTAAATTGAATGATGGGCAGCAAGGTGTTGGGACCAGTTGTTACTGCATCGTGACTGTTTTAAATACTGTAGTAATTACAGACATCTCTGCCCCATCAGCTTCAACACCAGCTCATCCAGGTGCTGATTGCAAGCCGGTGCTTGACATTTTCACATGGAGCGCAGCTAATGACAGCTCACCTTCTGTTCCTGCAATGCATTAATGTACTTCAGCATATAGTATGTATGTGCATCATATATACAGAGGAGAAAACTCAGTTTCTTGCAGTCATCCACAGGCGAGGACTCAAAGACACTTGAAACGAAGAGAAGAAGGAAAATAATGGTGAAGTGCTCTGAGGAGGAGAACAGAGGGACTGGAATGATGGTGAGAAGTGACTTTGTGTTTGATTGCTTGACTGTCTGGCACTGTCCAGCATCGAAAAAGGATAAAAGACAAAACTTCAAACTTTTTACTTTTTTTGACAGCTGGTGGCAGGGGCACAGACGGGGATGACAGCAGAGAGACGGCGGGATTTCCATCCTCATTAGTGTGTGCATGCAAGTGTGTGTGTGTGTGTGTGTGTGTGTGTGTGTGTGTGTGTGTGTGTGTGTGTGTGTGTGTGTGTGTGTAAATGTGTTTGGTTTGTTATGTGCATGCCTGCACCGCAGCACATGTTTTCAGTGCATACAATAATTTGTCTTTACAGTGAATGAAGAGATTAAAAAACAAAATCGTTAACAGATCATGTGGATATTTGTTCGTAATAAATTTATAGAATCCAGAACCTTGGCTGTGAAGATGAAGAACAATATTTTACTTTTTTTTTCACATGCACAAAGGCTACGTTCATACTGCAGGCAGAAGAGCCCCAAATATGATTTTTTTATGCTCATATGTGACTCAGATCTCCTTTTTCATAACAGTGTAAGAATAATAATTATAGAATTTTTATTTGTATAGCACATATCTAAACAAGGTTATAAAGTACTTCACAAAGTGCATGAAAATAAGACAACAATAACAATACAATATATATATATATATATATAAAAGTTAAGAGCTGAGAAAAATTGTGTGCTCAGAGGCAAAAATAGAATAAAAGGAAATAAAACACAAAAGTTACAAATCATTAAGTACAAATCAGGCATTAAAAGGGAAAGCTTTTCTATCAAAATATGTTTTAGGCAATGATTTAAAATGTAATGCTCCAGCCAGCCTCATCTCTGTCACCTTTAGTTACGAACCTCAATCTAGGGACACTGGAAACAGTACAAATCACATGGAATCTGATCTTTTCAATGATTTCAGCCACTTCCAAATGTGGTCTTAAATCAGATACAGGTCTGATCTTTTGCAATGTGACTTCAGTCGGAACAGTCAAATTCCTGGTACTTTTACAAGGTGGGTCACCTGAACTGAGTGCCTTGTCATGAGAGTCTTATGGAGAGGTGCTGAAAGGTGTATTCAAAAGTGGCCCCTGACATCCTGAAATTTTGGATAAAATCTGTTTCAGTAAAGCCATTCACATCACAATCCCACCCGTCCTGGTTCGGACTCCACATCCACACACACCTCCACACAGAAGTAACAGCCACTGCTCCACAAAAAGCCATCATTAAAACTTGGCTCTCTTTCTGCTCATCCTCATCCTCATTATCATCTGCTCACAAATTCACTGACTTCCACTGCACATCAACTTATAAATTAAAGAGTTTAGTTCAGTAGCTTCCATGTTCACTTCCATATGACAGCATTCTGCTTGTGACGTCTTTGTTATTGTTCTTTTGCATATGGGGGTCAGTTCAGGTCCATGACCAGTTCACACTAAAATCGGACATTAGTCACATTTAAAAAATAATGAAAACACCCAAACAGAAAAAAATCCAACACTTTCCCAAGTTGTCACATTTTTGTTGCTTTTTTTTTGGACTGGTTTTTATCTTACCTTAGAGGACGTGATTTTAGTGTTTCTCCTGGGAATTTTAGCTCCGAAAATGTTTTAATCTCAAGTGGTGTCCCCCAGGGGTCAGTTTTAGGTCCGTTATTGTTTAATCTGTACATGTTGCCCCTGGGTCAAATTCAGGAAACACAATGTTTGCTACCATAATTATGCTAATGACACACAGCTGTATATTTCCCTGTCCCCCGATAACCTGAGCCCTATAGACACACTTGCAGACTGTATCAAGGATATAATTAGCTGGATGTCGTGTCATTTTCTACAATTAAACAATGATAAAATGGAAATCATGGTTATCAGGGCGAAAGCACACAGACAGGAAATATATTTTAAATTGTCAGAATTGGCTCTGGAAAATGTTATACAGGTCAGAAACCTTGGTGTCATCATTGATTCTGACCTCACCTTCCAAAGCCACATTAGCAGCATTGTCAAAACTGGTTCTTATCATTTAAGAAATATCAATAAGTTTAGGAGCTTTTTATCCCAGGATGACGCTGAAAGACTCGTCCATGCTTTTATCTCCAGTCGGCCAGACTACTGTAACGCACTGCTCACTGGAATACCTAAAAAGCATCTTGATCGACTGCAGCTACTCCAGAATGCAGCTGCTAGAGTTTTAATGAGAAAAAGAAAATACAACCACATAACACCTGTGTTGAGGTCATTACACTGGCTCCCGGTAAATTTTAGAATTGATTTTAAAATTTTAATTCTGGTTTTTAAGGACCTACATGGGCTAGCACCTCAATATGTGTCTGACATGCTTGTGAGCTATGAACCAAGTCGACCCCTCAGGTCATCTGGAACAGGCCGTCTGGCTATTCCCCGGGTCTCCATGAAAATTGGTGAGGCTGCTTTTGAAAGAAGACAATGCATGTAACAGGCAGAACTTGAGCTCACTGGCTTCCAGTCAAATTCAGAATCCATTACAAAATCCTTCTGTATACTTTCAAGGCCATTCACAACCTCGCCCCCCCTACCTGTCTGATCTCCTCCACATCGCCACCCCCTCTCGCTCCCTCAGGTCGTCCTCCTCCCTCCACCTCTCTGTGCCCCCCGCCCGGCTCAGCACCATGGGGAGCAGAGCTTTCAGTCGCTCTGCTCCCAAACTCTGGAACTCTCTCCCCCCGGACCTCAGAAACATGGACTCTCTACCCCATTTCAAATCACAACTCAAAACCCATCTGTTCCAAATTGCATATTCCCTTTAATTGCCCACATCCATTTTTACTTTGTGTCACTCTTGTCTGTTGTTTTTATTTATTTTAATTGTGATTTTAATTGTGTTTTTAATGCTCTGTAAGTGTCCTTGAGTGTTGAGAAAGGCGCTTTTTAAATAAAATGTATTATTATTATTATTATTATTATTATTATTAACTTGACAAAGTGTCCCAGAACGTCAACAACCAACGAGCCCGTGGTACCTTGCACGTCAAATCTGGATATGGAAAGTCCATGACCAAACTTCAATATGTAACAGGGTTGGAGTGAGAATGTGTTGGACAAGTGCTAACAAGTGCCAACGGTGGACGACACACCACCACAAAACTAGGGCAGCAGATGCTAACTGACAGTAAGACATTGACCGACAGCTGACCGTCGGCTTGGTGTGTCGGGGGCCCTACACATCAGTTTAATTTGACGTTAACTTCTGAGAGCAGTTAATAGCCTGATACCACTGCATCAAAATATCAGGGACACTTTCTTACTTCTTTAATTTCAAATAGTTAAGGTTAAGTCTGATAACCTGCTGTCATCCATCATTTCTCTAATAACATTTTTGCCAGTCACAATGGGGGAAAAAAGGCTCTCCAGCAATTATGGCGTTGATGTCAAGTAAGAACCACTATATGCTGTGCTGATATAGTTACAACAAAAACTCCTTCAATAGAGCTGTCATCTTTACAGCCTTCACTCAAGAGCTTCTAGAGTTCAGGGGCTTTCTTAAGGACACTTCAGTTGGTCGGATGCTTGTCAAGGGCAGACTCTCCTTGTATGAGGCAATATCCAAGAGGCACATCCTTTGATTCTTTGCTGGTGCTGAATAATAATAATCTGTACTGAAAGATGAGAAAATACATGTGCACTGCTTGTTCGTTCCCAATTCTTTATATCCTAAATAGACATGACTCGATCAGAGATGGTCTTCTTCAGGTAAAAACATTTAAACATTAACACGCACATACATAATAAACCACTAACACAGACTGCAGAGGCTTACACTGATCTGGGACATAACACCAGGACACACTACTGCTTTCAACTAAAGGAAGATTAAGTTATTTGTCGACAACTCAATGTGTGCAATCCAAAACTGCCCAAAAAGGAGGTAAGTACTACAAGGAATCACACACCTCTTTGATCTTTAATCCCTCAATGTGATGTGAATCTTCTACAACGCAAACTTTAAAACAACAGGAAGACTGAAAGGTACGGAGCCATAGTCCCCAAAGGTGATTTTTTTTTTTTTTTTTTTTTTTTTTTTTTTTTATGTGCACAGAGGTTAATTACCTTGTGGGAACAAGTTATTAACTTGTTGAAGGAAAGTAATTTTTTATGGAGACAAGTTGATTAGCTTCTGGAAACAAGTTATTATATTGTTGGAACAGGTTAATTACCTTGTGGGAACGAATAGAAATTTCATTAATGAAAACTATGTCAAACATTTTTTTGTAATAATCCCTTTTCCATGACAAAGACGTGACATTAACAAGCTAAAAATAATAAGACGCAAAAAGAACAGAATGATAAATTATTTTACAAAATGTATGAGAAAATGTTTTAAACTGGGAGGCCGAGAGTGATTGTGCCTCTAATGCCGTATGAGCGGTATGAGATAGAAATGCCAACCGGCTGTAAACTCAAGTAAAAAGTTGCTGCCAGAATGTTTCGCTAGCTTGCAACACACTCCCACTGGAGCAGCATCAGTCGTCAGCTGTAATTTGAGCTGTACTTTGACAGTAAATAAGCAGCTGTAGGGGTCTGACTGTTGATGGTGGAGCTGATGAATGGATTTGTGGATTTTGTTAGCTGGTCGCAGAGGTGGCTGTTAGCAGCTACCTCCGCTAGTTAGCTGCTGAACAACAGCAGAGCAAGCAGCCGCCATCTACTAGTCTTTTCATTTGCTGATCCCTGCAGGACTCCACTCAAATCCGGACTGCCTGGAGAGGGTTTATGGTTTGTTTGCTGTTTGACAGGCAGGTAGGAGGCTCAATTATCTGATTGTAGTGCTGTAAACAAACAGCTGAGTTTTGTCTGACAGAAAGTCCAGTTTAAGCCCCTGACTCTGTGAGAGGACAAACCTTCAGACTAACATGTTGCAGCTTTAGAAAGAATTTAGGATGAATATGTTATTTTTCTGCTTCTCAACAGTGAAATCGATAAATCAGAGTTCACAGTGAATCTGGCTACAAATCCTAGTTGTCTCAAATTCATTATTTATGCCTTCATAGATTGAGATTTTGAGATTTTCAAATGCTGATCGGTACGTATGTGCTTGTAAGTTATCCTCTAAACCTGTCAAAAACTGTGCTGTACCTTTTGGGACTTTAAGGGCTCTGTAAAAAGAGAAACAGCACACATCTTAGTTTGTGTGTGTACATTTGTCAGAAACTCCAGTCTTAATCCTCAACCCATTATCTAGCTAATAGCATTTGGCTCTGCTCAGGGTTTCCATGGCACATTTTCAATGATTTTGATCAATAAAGAAGATAAACTCTGCAGCACATTCGCAATTCACAGTAGTTCCCAAGGATAATCTGAATAAATCAAAACACTTCTTACCGCATTTAAATCAAAGATTAACACTTAATCCCTGGTTGAGACGTTAGGTATATGTATCCTACCACTAATTGTATAAATACCTAGAATCACAGACGTTATTTTCTGCATCAAAACCATGTTAGAAAACAAGCATGGAAAATCTGACAGAGTTTAATGACTCAAAGTCTTCAGGGTTTAAACTTACAAACTGTGACAATCTATTAGCCCCTCGGAAATGACAGCAATTACAAAATATTTTAAAGTTGTAGGACATTTGCAATCTTCTTTCCTTGAAGGTCCCACAGCTGCACTTACATGTACACAGAAATATTAGAAAGCATTTTCTGAGACGACGTGGGTGATTATCTTCAAAGACAAGTGAAGCCAAACCTCTCATGGATCCAAAACACATATTCAAGCATACTTATCAGAACACATGGCGAGCAGCAGAGTACTCGTTAACAGGCTCTCTGTCCCGAGGATAGGCTAAGCAGTGACACAAATTCCGTTCTCGACATTCGATGACTTCGTAAATGCTCCCTCCAGGGACGGCATTATACACAAACACACGCAGGCATAAACACATGGCCCTGAGCCCTGAGTGTTATCTCCCAAGGTGCATGACAAATGCATCATGAATTCAGGTCATACAATCTGCCATGTTGATACCACAACAGAGTATGCCGAAAGAGAGACAATGCAGCCATGTAAATAATAGAGCAAACTCAGGTTCTAAATCCTGACGGATCTTTCCTCTAACACTCTTGGTTTACCAAGATCTGTCTACACCTGGGCATCCAGAGACACAACAGCTCATGGTCGAGGTAAACCAAAAGTCTGTTAGGGGATTCAGATACCTGCTATTTTCAGCAATTCAATGGCAGTAGGAGGAGGTCTATTCTAAGCAATCTGGTAGGATTAGGTTTCAGCAAATATTATTCTAATAAAGCAAGGAATCTTTACCCCCTTTTATACAGAGATTGTGCTGATAGGGTCACTATGAAGTCCCTTCTTCATGCCACCTTTGCATTTACACAGAACCAAACAATGGTAACACCATGCCTCTCCAGTGTGGGATTTTATATTGCACGCCAGCATCGTGGAATCAAAAGAGGCAGGACGGTTGTGACATGTAACAACAGCGTCAGCCTCTAGTGTGACATATAACATATGCATCGGCAGAGCTTTATAAACAAAAACAAGCAAGCATAACATGGTATTAAGAATCTTTTACTATCCCTGTTATATGGCAGCTGATCCCATCCTCTGCTCAGGGGGTAAGGAGCTCCCAGGCCTCATTGTTTTCCCCATTTGCAGACATTTTCAGCTGCTGTTGTTCTTCTTTGAGTTAGCTGCTAACTGCTATGCGCAACTTTGTAAATCTCCCATGGTGGATCACACACGTTACATTATCAAAACATCACACCCGTGCCACCCATGATCGCATCCTGTTGGCTGTCCCATTCATACAGACATCGTTTTGGTGCTGTTACTACTTCCAATGCCAGTTTAAAGGTGATACAACACCACAATGTGATTGTCCCTTTTATACATAACAGCAAGGCGGCATAATGGTGTGAAATTCCCACTTTGAAGAGAGTAAAAGGGGCATCTGTTTGTGCACGTGTCTTTAAAATTTCTCAATGAAGCGTTCATTCGATGTAACTCACACTTGGCAGGCATATTGCTGGGGATCCAAGGATGTACACTGTCCAATTTGGTGTGATTTTGACACGCTACACATTCAATATTTAGAGAAACACAGGAACAACGCTCTGTGGTACTGTGCAACAGCTGGGGCAGGGCTTGAGGGCTCTGAGAGACATGCTCTCAGAGAGTCTAGCATGTCTATTTCAATGTAAGCATGGAGTCTCTGTTGCTCGCCACGGTACATTCAACAACAAATGAAGAAAGAGAGACAGGAAAATTTCAAGCATTTCGAGCATCAGTGATGTAACTTTCAGAATGAATACTTTTGCTAACAGACCCAAGGAAGGGCACGGTTCTGCAGAGATGAGCAGCATGTCGTCCACAGCTCATAGACCTTTTTCACAGCAGACATTGTGACTTGTCATAGTAGGAAAAGCACAGGTGAAATTGATAACATGAACAATGGTGCAGCTCCATTAAGTGTCCCAGTGAGCTATTCAAGTGAGCCAGCATGCACAAAGGGCCTCCCCTGAGTGGTGAGTGGGTTCTGGTGTCCCCATACCGAGCAAGGTACTCTGTCTCCGAATGTGCCGTTTCATCGTGGCCTTCTTGAATCACTTGGGACCACTGTGGTCCCTTTGCCTTGGGAGACCTTACCAGGGGCTATTAGCCCCAAACAACACAGCTCCCAGGATCACAAGGACACGCAAACCCATCCACCATGTTAAAGGAGCTATATGTAAGAAATATAAAGCAAATACTCATAAAATCATCCTAATATGTCACAGAGACTAAGGAATAATGTTCATATAACATACTGATGTCACCGACAACAATAGTACAGCCAGAATATTNCGGCCCTGCCACGGCAGCCGCCCGTGGGCAAACAAATCAGTCTCCAGCGTGCCGCTGTCCAGCAACCTCGAATCTGTAGGAGAGGGGGGGCGGACACGACTCACGGCAGTATTTTGAATTTGAGTGCAGTAACCGTTTTGGCCACATTCTTACATACAGCGCCTTTAAGGTGGTGATTCTTGGAGGGGTAGGAGCATCAGCTCTTCTCTGAGCTCCTTCGCATCGAAAGGGTTCAGTTGAGGTGGTTTGGGCATCTGATCATGATGCCTCCTGACGCCTCCCATTGGAGGTGTTCCAAGCACGTCCCACTGGTATGAGGTCCCAGGGCAGACCCAGACTGGAGGGATTACATATCTCGTCTGGCCTGGGAACACGTTGGGGTCCCCCAGGAGGGGCTGGAAAGCGTCGCTGGGGAGTGGGACATCTGGAATGCTTTGCTCAGCCTGCTGCCCCCATGACCCGACTTTGGATAAGCAGTTGAAAATGGATAGATGTATAGATGGCCAACACATTGGATGAAATGCAATCGCAGAACCCATTAGCTATCATCTGACAATGTTTTAGCTCTTTATCAGCTTTTTTTTTTTTTTTCAATTTATCTGCATTCATAGGCAGATATCTGCTTAAAGAGATTAGCCGAAACGATTGCACAGAAGGGGAGTGTTGGTCCAGATATCCCCTGGCTACACTGAATTTACGTGGGCCGTTGCCCCACTACACTTATCGTCGCCAGACCGATAGCCAATGGATTCTGAGATTGGGTAATGGGTTATAGTTAAAGTTCTACATATATTACATCAAGATTTAAGTTAACTTTTGCTCTTAACTCATTTATCATACAAATTATTTTATAATTTATTACATTGTAGGAATCAACGAGCAAGTACCAGCTAGTGTTGTGACAACTCTTGAGAGCTGCTGAAAATAATGGGACTCTGAAGACACGGAGAGACTCTGGGAAAAGAACTAATCAGAAACAATAAAATGGGCCGTTCTGCATTATTTATTTCACATAGCCACTTCTGAAATTCACAGCTTCATTAACGACAGTGTTCAATGGGGGTCACTGTCAAATGTGGGTTTACTGCAGTATTGATCACATCCGCAGTCTGTGCTCCAGTCAACAGCCATGTTCTCCTGGGATCTTTGATCTCACACCATTTCAGGCAACAAAATCCATGACTCAGACTAGACAAGCTTCTAGCAACACTTCTCGAACTCTTAGATATGTAGCATCGTAAATCAAGCCCAAAGTGAACAAACATTTTTCACCATCACCAGAGAGTACATGCCCATTCTCCCACAATCCCCTCGGAGTGAATACATATATATATATAACAGTGTTTCTCTGGGAGGCAGTCAGATATATTTCACAAGAAAAAGCTAAAAGGGAATACAGAAGTCTGCTCTTTTTCATCCAGCTAAACAGCCATTGTGAGGCAGCTCTCCAGGAATAGAGGACTGACATGTACAGGTATCAGTTCATCATCTGATTGTCTGTTTCTTTGTGTCAAGCCAAATAACTCCCTATTGTTGGTTCTCTACCATTTTTTCCTGTTTCCTCCAGTCGTCTATCTATCCCTGTTAGTCCTTGACATTTCTGCAGGCTCCCTCCAGTCACTTTACTCTCTATCAGCAATGATAAGGACCATAAAGAGTCAAACCTCAAACTCAGTACGGCTGAAGATTGCGAAGCAAGAGACCGGAGGAGAAGAGGTGGCAGGATTAATATCTGCCCAGGAGAGGGGAGCTGGCTCGTAATCAAAGATGAGAACTGATGTAAATGGCTCTCAAAAGAGCAGTGATGGCTGAATCAAAGGATCAGTGTCCTTTACATCTTCACTCCCATCTCTGGTCCTATTTTCCCTAAAGGAGTAATGCTTAAACCACTTGAGTACGAGGTTTTAAACGTACAGTTTAGTTCAAACTTGCAATTCAAGTATCCATCTTGTTGGACATCTTTTAAAAAATGAATTCATGTCCTCATAACCCCATCTGGCATTTACATCCAGGCTATCAATCTTCATGCTTTGCTATCTGTAGCTACAGTATCTGTATCTGATTCAAAAAGACAACTTCACCCAACTGTAAAAAAAAATGATTTTCAGCTAGGGAGAAGAATAAAAAATATGTAAAGCATCTTTTTGGCTTTCATTTCTTCGCTCTGTGCGTGTGCATTCACTGGTTTGTGTTTGTCTTCATGTGCATGTGCGTGTGTGTGTGTGTGTGTGTGTGTGTGTGTGTGTGTGTGTGTGTGTGTGTGTGCATGTGCTAAAACTCATCATCTCTGTCGGCACAGAGCAGAGAGAGCAGATCAAAGCTTTGTCTTGCCACAGAGGCCCAGGCAATTCAAATATATTTTAATAGGGTAGGTGATAGAGACGTCTCTGTGATAACCTGATGAACAAAGCCTGTCCTCACTTGGATCCATACAATGAAGGTCGGGCCAGGACAGCAAACAGCAGCATCCACAGCACTTTTCAATCATCATTTTCAGTTTTAACTGTCATTTTTAATCACAACATGATAAGAGGTTCCTCTCAGTCATCCCTTTAGCCTCATTTCTACAAGTTTACATTAGTTAAGGATAATATTCTAATCCTTGAACAGCTCTGCATGAGAACATAGAGTGTGATGACTCCAACAGACCACAGTCCAAAGATTTATCATAAATTATTCATCACTACATACATTCATATTCAGCAGCATCTGCCTGAATCTTCATGCACTATTCATGTCACATAAGGCACCACCATCCAGACTGGCCAAGCCAGTCCGACTGTTGATCAAACACAACAAGCATGGCAATCAAACCCAAATAAAACTGTCTGAATGGAGGCATGGTATCATAATTCTTCACTCGCTGCTCTGTTAGCTCTCATGACCCGAAGGTTTGTTTTGTGTTCTGAAATTTAATCAAGATGTGATTCAGTTTTTGGTTGACTGACTGTCCACGGGACAAATATGAATGACATTTGCACATAATTACTGCTATGACGAGCGGTACAACGCACAGAAATCAACACACAGACAAGACAAATCTCTTGCATGTAATGAGCAGCAACTCATTACGGCAAGCTATACAGGTTCAAAGTTATGGTAGCAGAAAGTGAGCAGTTTGATCATCCTGGGGGTATTCTGATACATAAACATGAGCTCCTGCTCTTTTCCTGTGCTATAAATAGCACCAGCAAGCAATATGTTCAATATGCAATATGTTTGTACACACACACACACACACACACAACCTGCACAGAAGGAAAACATAGGGATGGGATTATTTTATTCAAGACATATCAATTTAAGTGTTAAGAGGTGGAAAATTCAGTGGGGAAAAAAGACAAACTTAATGTTTGTTAGTTTTATTGGGTTTCCTTCTCTGAGGCACACTGATTTACAGTGTCTAGACACACACACACAGACTTACCAATTTGTATAAGCCTGCATTTCTGTGGTACAGCCAGGGTGCCCCCAATATGGTAGACGTTACGCGCCAGGAGAGTCGCGACAGTTAACACAGCCGATTTTTCAGCAGGAGCATAAATAAAGGATCGTACTTTCTGAGCAGATGTTGCATTTGGATCATAACAAATTTCCTCCATTTTCTCTGCAGAAAGTAAGGAGCCAGTAGTAGTCCTCCTTTGCCCAGTCCCAGTGTGCAACATACTCCACCTGTAGCTAAAACTCTGATAACAAAAAAAGAAAAAACACTTGGTTTTCCTCACATCAAACTTGACAGGCGCTCCAGGCTCGCTTCAGACAGAAAGCCTCCACACAACAAACAAGCACACCAAAACTCCTGCCGTTCATCCTCCTGTGTACTCCCGTGATCTGTGGCAGCACCTTAAACTGACAGCCTTCTCTCTGAAAACACGTTTCCACCTTTCTCCTGGTCATCTGTTTTCCACTCCCACTTCCTGCTCCCCCAATCCGCCTCTCTTTGATGTTTACAGGTCTTTCAGTAGATGTGCTGCTGTGTCAGTGCCAACATGCTACCCTGATGCGCGGACTTAGATCCAGCATGTGTGTAGATTACGGAGCGATTATAAAGAGTCAGGGAGGAGAGTGCAGCAGATGTGTGTCTCTGCATATCAGACGGGTTCATAGGGTCACCCAGTGGAATATGAGGATAAGAATGATGACATAATGTTCATGATAATGCACTACTAAAAGTATGATTTAATGGGTTGACGTGTGTGTGTGTGTGTGTGTGTGTGTGTGTGTGTGTGTGTGTGTGTGTGTGTGTGTGCGTGCGCGCATCTGTCCATCTGATACAGGCTTTGCCCTCCTGAGGGGGAAGCCCTCACTACACTTTGTGCACTGACCTTTTTATGTACTGCATCACCAAATCAGGGAAACCCTGTTCTTTTGCAGCAACAGAATACAAACAGAGAATATGATTTGACTTTGATGGAAAACCCATGGAGGGTGCAAAAGCAAATGCATGCAAAATCTCTAGGTGCAAACACAGACAGTCAAATTTAATAATTTCAGCAATCAGGCACAGCTGGACCCAACATGGAATATATAACCAGTGATAGGGATATAGGATCAACAGGTGAAGGCAGGGCAATCAGTGGGGCAACATATATACAGCCTGTCCACTGTCTCTGCATTGTAGGTAACTGTCTTGTATTTTAAGGAGCAGTTTGTGAGATTTAGGACAATGTCATGGCATCTAGTGGTGAGGATCGCCAAATTTCTTCCAGTTAGGATTCCTTCAGTGTTCATAGTTCAGAAGGTTTATACCAGGAGCTAAATTATCAGCAGAGGTCTCTTCCTCTCCAGAACAAACCGACCAGATGATTAAAACTGGTAAATACACTGAATAAAGCAGTTTGATAATATAAATCAGTGTTTCTCCAATGCTGTTTGGTTCATCTGAGCAGGCGCAACTTTGCACCTACTAATGTGTGCGCACCTTTTTTTCTCTAACAACTTGAGATCCAGATGTTCAAGAGGTTTTTACCTGAAGCTAAATTATCCGCAGATATCGTTCCAGAAAATAGACGTGGTGATTTAAACCAGTAAAAACACTGAATAAAGCAGTTTAAAAAACGTGCTGCTTGTCGTAGAGCAGCTGCTAACTACAGTGGCCGATGCAAAAATACAAATTGCCCTATATAGAGCCAGTTTGTCCATTCTGGGCTTCTGCAGAAACATTGCAGTGCAATATGGTAATCTTCCTGGATGAGGACCAGCCTCTTGTGTGGATATAATCAACTCATATTAAGATAGCGAAAACACAACAATTATTATTTTCAGCTGCTTATACACTATAAAACATACTCATTATGTTATATTCCATTTCTGCCATCATATATTCTCTTCAATCCTACACACTGGAGCTTTAACAATGTCTGGTTCTATAATTAATTTTATTTAAAATCTTTAATAATGTCAGAAAAATCTACTAAACTAGAAAAAAAAATCAAATCGAGTTTTCAGATTAGCGGAGCAGGCAGCATGATTTCTAATATCATTGCACCGGTGCACATTTAAGATGATAAACCCCAAATGACACCTCATGTAATCTCATAATATCTTCTTCATTTAGTCCTTTGGGGTTACATCATCCCAGTCTGCACCCTGTTTCACTGTTCCTCTCAGGACATTCATAAGCTTATGAAATTAAATTAGTCAAGCGCATAGCTTCAGCTTGATGACTTCGGGATAAATGTGAGGGGAAATCAGGCTGCGCCATGGAGGGATAAAAGCCAGCAGTACATTTGTGACAGCGCTGAGCTTGAGCCTTGGCAAAATCATATGTCCCTCACCTGCTCCACCAGTGTGATGGCCAGCAAAATGACCACTGGGTGGTCATATTCACCCAAGCATTATAATCATACATAACGGACAAATAATGAAGTGACATTTACTCATTTTGTCTGTCTGCTTGTTTCTGTTCAGGGTCGTGGAGGCTTGGAGCCGTTGCCAGTGCATTAAAGATGGAGGGGCCAGCCTGAATCAGTTGTCAGTCAGGGATAACACAGATAGACAGACACTCACATTCATACCAGTGGGACAGCTGGAGTCTCTAATCCACCTGATGTGTGTCATTGGAAGGAAACACAAGGGAAACCTGCATGAATGCAGAGATAACATGCAGACTGCACAGGGAGGAGTGGAGCTAAACACTAAGCCACATTGTTATTAATTTGGCAAATCTTTGGTTTAATGAAAAAAGAAAACAGAGAGCGTGCATATCCAAAAATTGGAAACAAAGGCAAGAACTGTGATTCTGATAATATGTGGTTACATTCAGGCTGGTGCATGGAAAATCATGAAACCGTCGCACTGCAAACAGCAAAAGGAACACAAACAAAACACACATACAGAAATCTCTCATGTCAATGAAATAACCATTATGGTTCTAAATTGGGTACAAAAGTGCTCTTGAAGGATATGGTCACTTACATGATGAAGCCAATTAAACCTCTTGTACTCCATCCCCACTTTGTAGCAAAAACACCTAAAATGACATACTCAAATTAAAATGACTGTAGCTTCTGATCCGCTCTGACTACATGCATGAGAACCTCCTCAGAAACACTCTAGGTGATACAGAGACAGAGTAATGGGCCTCTGAAGTCAGTAAAAAGTTGAAGATTTTGCCTAAAATAACATAAAAAATGTTTTTCAGGATGAATAACTGTCTGTGGCTTCATCTGAGCAGGTAAATGACACTGTAGGGCTGTAGGCACACTATCAATGAACACTCATTTCAAATCTGAAGAAGATTGCACAAAGTATGACCATGCTGGGGCGTCGGAGGCTTGGTGGTGGAGCGCCCCATGTGCGGGGATGTTGCCACGGTGGCCCGGGCTCGACTCCGGCCTGTGGCCCTTTGCTGCGTGTCACGCCCTCTCTCTCTCCCCCTTTCGCACTTGTCTGTCCTATCCATTAAAGGCTAAAAATGCCCCCAAAAAATATCGAAAGAAAAAGAAAGTATGACCATTCTGCAGTGTTTTTTCCATGAAAAGATCCAGGCGGAGCTCCAAATGACAAGTCGGTCACTCGGCTTCAAAACAATACTATCAGTGATCAAACAACACTCAGCCAGCTTCAAACATTGTACCTTATTGAAATCAGGTGTGATTATGATAGCTGATGTTGTTTATGACACAGAAACACCATAAAATATCACCAAATAAAGCCATATGAAACGTGAAAGTTTTAATCACACTTTCTAGACAGTGTATCTCAGCCAAAAATAGTGGTAGCAGTGAGACTCTTACCTTTTATAAACCAGCTAAGTCATCGCTAACAGCTCCGCATAAGATCGCGAGTCATCCTGTAACTTTTCCCGTCGAAAAACTGAATCCGGCAATACCAAACATCACATGGTTTGATGACGTAGTGCACCTGGGAGATACCATTTAACAGAGGAGGAGGGGGGCGAGGACGTCGGCGTCCTGGCAGAATTAGAGAGGTTAAAAAAATTCCATAAGTTCTTTAACCTAGATGACTCTAACGGTTGTTTAGAACTTCCGTCCAAGGTTATCCATTCAAGCCTTTTCTGATGTGGCACACCTATCAGCAGGACATTGTCAGTCGCTTCCAAAACTACTATGCTCATGTTGAGGAAAATTTGCAGTCACTGTTAAAGTAAACTGTGGTTTGGGGGTTAAAGCTACACTTTAGCAAGTATGACCAAAAGTTATGTTTTGGGTCAGACCAAGACCTACCACAGGCGGTCGCAGAGGCCCTCTTGAAATTGAAGGAATTATTATTATTATTTACATTATTATTACGATTTTTATTTGAAGTCTTTCAACGCATTTTTGGGTTATTTGTGATGTTTGAAAACTCACAAAACTATGCACACTTGCCAAAATTAGTGAAAATAGATATCTTTATGGGTTTTAAGTTTGGGCATTGCAAATTGGCTCAGTAGTGCCTCCTAACAGTTTTCAGAGTAAAAGCCCTGACCTTTAACTTTCACGTAGAAACAAAATTTGGTATGCATATGTACCATGCTACAAAAAAGGTCTCTTGGTGCAATACTCTAAACCCAACAGGAAGTCAGCCATTTTAAATTTACTGTGCAATTTTGGAACATTTTTGGCCATTTTCAGGGGTCGTACTTAAACAAACTCCTCCTACAGATTTGGTCCAATCAACTTCAAATTTAGTCTGCCCCATCTAAAGACCTTAGACATGATAAGTTGTTTATAACTGTCGCTATATCATGACAGTAATACAGTAGGCAAATTTTTTAAAGATATTTTTTTGGCCATTTTGCCTTTATTGGACAGGACAGGTGAGTGTGAAGGGGGAGAGAGAGGGGGATGACATGCAGCAAAGGGCCACAGGCTGGATTCGAACCCTGGCTGCTGCAGCAACAGCCTTGTACATGGGGCGCCTGCTCTGCCACTAAGCCTCCAACGCCCCGTAGGCAAATATTTTATGAAGAAAATTGTGTTCCTCTGTCTCCTCATAGTGCTCCTAATGGTATTCGCAAGAATCACTAAAACAACCAATAAACCATACTGTCAAACATAAATCAAGAGTCAGTTAGTGCATTGCCTGTTTTTCACCACACATTTTCAGAAATGTTTTAGTGTACTGTTTCGAAAATGAGAATGTTTGTGATCCAGCCACCATCAAAAACCAAAGCCAGCCACCAAAACAAAACAAACGTTCTCATTTTACAGACAAACTACAGACAATGCAGTTACATGATCTTGTTTCACATTTAATTTGCAAAACTAACTAATGTGATATCTCACAAATTAGCGTCCCACAAATGGTGTCATCATATTGTCATCATATAGTACTTAGCATAAAATTATGCACTTAACGTAAATTTACTTAGGTTAGGTTTAGAAAAGAAACATGCTGATGATGTTCCTTAAAATAACTTAAAGTTACCTTGAGCCCCTTTTACACTGCACAAAAAACCCTGCTAACACACGCTAACCTCTGGTTTTTAATGTAATGGGAAATGTTACAATCAGCATTCACACCTGCGTCAAGTAACTCTGCAGCAGTCACAGGTATTTATCAGCTTTAGCTCTTATCAGTATTGACAACACCCAGGTTAACGCACTAATTATAGCCCCTACACCAGCAAGATGCAATGACACACCAACACAAAATACCATCCATCTTCTCCCAAGCAGCGCTCAAGCATCAATCCAAATTGGTCTGCACCGAATTTGAAAGAGAGACTGGAAACGTAAGAGATTTATAGATAAGTAACCACTAGTCTCTATATAAAGAGTCTACATTCACCGAATGTAGAGTCTGTAGGCAAAGCCCGGAGATTTTGCCTCCGGAAGAAGAGCGGAAGAGCCCTGGTTTCCGGTCGTAGGCTGTATGTAGTCCGTGTGATATTGACCAATCACGTTTGAGCCGGCTGCAGTTGTTGCCAGGTTAAACGGTCCATGCGGTGAACTAACGAGGCGGAACATAATTGGCGTCACTGCAAACTCTGAATCCATCGCAATGGTTCAGCATATTTACTTATATATAAATGGAAGTCGGAAACGGAAATTCGCCTCCTCCGCCCAAATCAAACCGGAATGCCAAAAAATCGGGGGTCTGTCCCCAGAGGCTGTATCGCCGTCTGCCAGAAGTCAGACACCAAATACAGCCGATGGGTTCCAAGAATGAGTAACCACCATAAGGTTTTCATAGGCCTTCATGCTGCTTTCTTCTGTTTACTAACCTGTTTTCTGGCCTGTCTGTAACATTGAATGTGATACACCAGAAAACACACACACACACACACAGTCTGCTGCAGAGACGTGTACACAGCTCTGCTCTACTGGCAATGGGAGAGGAGTCTATGGCCTATTTCTTCTGCCTTCTTATGCTGACCTCCATCAACACATTGGTCAGTTCAAATAAACACAAGAAATTTGTGCTTTAGATAAAGGATCAGTGCTCAGTGAATAACCTCTTAAGCTCTATGATATTGGGGTCATCAAGTGGGAACCTCCTTTCACCAGTGTTTTATCTAGTTGGTCCCATGAGACCTCCAGGAGGCTAGACAGTGATCTCTGGCATCCCAGACCAGCCCGGTCTCACTGCTCCCCGCACCAACCCAACAACCTCCTTTACCTTACTTACACTTCTCAGCCCAAACAGCACTGCCACCTTCAACAAACCCAGGCTCCGGCTCACATTATTGCATGTGATAACAAATCATCTGCTCATGATTGCAAGGGATATATGCAAAATGTGGCGCATTACTTTTCACAGGTGTATGTACAAACAGTACATGAAATCAGCCTGAACTTTTCCTCTAGCACCACCATGAGGTCGACTTTTTAGTTCTTTATTCAAACATCTTGACAAATGTTGAATGTTTTGCTGTGAAATCTGGTACAGACATCAGGGGTTCATCATGTTAACTTTGATCTGTGGACTTCTCATCTTGTGCTATCATCTGGTAAAAATTTCATTTTGTCCAATACTTTGATGTTCGCATCGACCTCAGCTGTGCTTTCTGTTTAGCGCTAATCCAAAAAAGTTTGCATGGTTAAACTCCAAATCGACACAGATGAGGACAGCCCAAAAAGTTGGGTTTCAGGGTTTGTTTGTTTTTCTCATTTTCATGTTTTAGGTTTTCCTTCTAATTCCTGCCTACTAGTGCTCACACACTGCACTGAGGCTGATAAACAGCTGCTGCTGACTAGCAGTAACAACTGTTAATTCCTGATGATGAAAATGGCAGCTTATCATTGGCAATGTTTCCGCACTATTTTAACGCCTCGCATTCTACAAATGCTGGGTGGGTCTAGACTATTCACACCGAAGGGGACAAGCTGACATGTAAATACCTTTTAAAGCAAACTAATTACACAAAACCTGCATGGAAGAAGTCAAAAATATTTGGGTTAACCCTCTTATTAGAGACATAAAAGGTGAGGAAACACAGGGAAATGATGAGCAAAAAGAGGGAAAACACATGCTCTTATCGCACAGTCACTCACTTCGCCTAATTAAGAGTGCTCAAGGCAGTGCTCCAACCGCCAGTACTACAAATGGGTTCCCAGGTCCCCCCGGGGTGCAGAGTGTAGAGCGGCACCGGAACAGGAAAAAAAAAACAACTGCAGCATGATAATGCATTCACCAAAGATGCTACAGGGGGCTCCCCGAGTGGAGGAGTTCAGCAACAACATCAAAGGAGTGTGTGTGTGTGTGTGAGTGTGTTGGGGGGGCGGGGGTTGTTACAGGGTATGTATTGATGTTCCTGCAATGTTAAAGCTTCTTCTTTCCTCCTCCCTAAGCCAGGCTGGATGACTGTGGGTAGATTGAGATGCAGTATATTTGGCAGCAGAGCCAGACTGCCATGCAAAACTGTCTGATCTCAACTGCTTCACATGTTGGAGTGAAGCTGCACTATTGCCGCTGTCCTGGTGCTTCATTTCAGGACACACTGGAAGCCTAAAAGTGTTGTCTAACGTAACTAAATGGACCGAGCCTCTAGGTATTAACTGCTGAGGGGATGGAGGCAAATGAAATAAAAGCCCGTGGTTAAGGATAATTTGCTTTCTATTTCTCATCCAGACACAGGTACAGAGCTGCAGCTTCAGACAGATGATAGCCTCCCAGAAGGTCTCAAAAGCTGATGTTTCACACTCACATCCAATATGCTTGATTCAAGAACAAATGTGATGTGCCAGCGGCTAAGTCAACATGCAGCCAGATAGACTCATTATCAGTGAAATTCTATGTAAATGCAAATTATGGTGCTTCAGGATCACGTGGGAAGGGCAAAGATGGATGTCAGTAGCTCCCTGGATGTCAGAGGTGTGAAGCTGGTTAATTAATAGTGTTAAATGTGACACAATTATTTGGCAAAACTGGATACAACATGTGAAAAAGAGGAAGGAGAGGGGAGGTAGGGCTAGGTGTTGTTTCAAAATGTCAACACAATACAGTTTCAGTAGCAGTATCAAAATGATACCAAGGAGGAGAGGAGAGGAGAGGAGAGGAGAACTTATTCTGACACATTTGACAAAGTTTGACATGAGATTTAAATCAGGAACGACTTGATCCGACGTGCCTGCGTTTGGTATTTGACAGCTTTCAATACTCATGTTCACAGACACATTTCAGTTGGTACCAGTGATGAAGTATTTAAGAGAGGGGGCTGAAAATAAGAATTGGTGTTTAAAAAGAGGGAAAGAGCTGAGAGGATGAGAGTGCGTTCATCCCCTGGCGTCTGTTAGCTGTTTCTCTGCCCTGGAGCGACAAAAAGGAAGAGGCAGAGACAAAACAGGGGGGAGCATGCTGAGATTCATCATCATCAGCACAGGAGAGACACATGAGGAAAAACACATTTTACATGGAAAAGCCATTTCCTCCATGTGGAGGAGATTAGCAGCCATGCATGCGCCTCCAAACCCTTCTCCTTGCATCATTTTCTCTCTTCTCCTCTCTCAGCGAGGGTGGCGTGGTGCCATGCAAGTCTTCTCAGCACAAGTGTTGACAAAATGAATGAGGAGGCAGCCCTCTTGGCCATTGAGGAAAACAGGGGCCACACTCTCACACCCCAATGAAAGAAAAACATGCGCTGCAGGGGTGAGGACTGACAGCTTGACACATCCTGCTTTCTAAGTGCCAGGGATGCGCCATATTTTTGACAGCATACGGGAGAGAGCAAAGGGGTCGCTCTAATAGCCCAGGGACTGCTGGGACTTCAATTTTGCCATCAAAGCTCAACCCAAAGCTCTGTCACTGCATGTGGCGCTCAACGCTCCCCGTCTGGGTTTCAAGGGGCTCCTGTTTCTGCTGAAGCCATTGGCAAAACAATCCACCTCTGGCATGTGGTAATGCTATGTGGTCTGTCAGTTTCTCTGGCATCTTTACACCAAGGCACTGCAGTGACAGAAGCCATAAACTTCTCATGGATTTCTGTGAACAGTGTGGAGGATGCAGGATTGTGAAAGCATGTGACACATTCACACCTATGTGTTGCTGTATGGACGAGAGCAGAGCAAGTCTTGTCAAATCAACAAATTAAGAGGTTTTTCTGCCCCCTAGTGACAAAAGCAAAGGGCCATTTTCAGCACCGGGGACAGTTTCTGCTGCCCCACTGCTGCCTTTAATCAAGAGCTCTCATATGAACTCAAAAAATCTGACATCAGTTTAAAAATCCCCATAGAAACAATCGACAGAGTGACTGCTTGTAATTAATTCTAATGTTTTGCACCCACAATTCTGACAGACATTAATATTGCACAAATATTCCCTCGCCTAAATTGGCAGCCTTCAATTAAGATTCCTTTCTCAGTGCTTGTAGAAGCGAGGGTGATGACATTTCTTCACCACAACAAGCGCAATGGAGAAATTACGCATGGGCTTCTAGCAATGTTGGCTTTAGACATCCAAAGGAATGCGTGCACCACACAGACTATTCCTCTCTATATGAGACTGAGAGATAAAATAACCAAACAGAGAGCTTGATAAATGATCACTCACCCTTCTCCAGACTGAGATTTCTGCAAACTTCAAGTTCTGCCATTTAGGACTGGAGTTCTCACAAGGTCCCTCCATGCGTTTTGGACATCATGTTTTTATCTCCTAATTGTGGCGGTTCGAAAAACCATCAAAACATGTCTGACTAGTCCATTTCTCCATGATGATTGGACGTTCACACGGAACGCGCCATGATGATGAAGTGTCACTTTTGTGTCCACAAAAAAAAAAACGAGCCCGGAAACAAACTGCACCTCAGTATCTGCCTCTCCCGGCACGGTCTGCGGAGTGGCTTCACAAACCATCAAAGCTCTCACATCCACAGCCGCTGCTGCTGCGCGCACATCCTCTTCTCTCAACAGGCGCAACACAGAGGCAAAACGATAAGCCGATTTCTCACACGCTCGTTGGACCGACGGAGAGTAGTTGTTAATAAGCAAGAGCTTAACACTGGCGTGGAGTGAGCGAGAGTGAATGATAGCGCACAGAACAGTGGCTCAACTGGCAGAGTTGGACATTGTGGACATTTCATCAGCTTTGCCTGACAGTCTGGTGTTTGGAGACAGTTTGAATTCCCCACCAAACAGCTCCTGTCACATCCGTTTGTTTTTGCGCACCTAACGTTATTCCTCGGTTTGTATCTGGAGAGACACAGTCACCATTGCGCAGGGATGCCAGCGCTGTGACCCACTTAACGCTCTCCGTGTGTGTCTCCTTTTAGGTGTGAATGTCTCCTCAGAGATGAAGCAGGAAACAGGCTTCATGAAATATGAGGGATGCTCCAGCAGTGCGCGCACACAGGGGCTCTGAGAGCAAGTTATGTGTAAACATGCATTATATGCTTTTCAATTGTGTGTGTGTGTGTGTGTGTGTGTGTGTGTGTGTGTGTGTGTGTGTGTGTGTGTGTGTTGAGTCAATTCCCTAATGAACGTTTGGTCAATCTAGAGTTCCCAGATTAGTCTTGCTCATTGGTCCACATTAAAGCCATTTAATTTAGGTTTGCAGGAGACAATTATGGAGTGACCAAGCACACACGCGCACACACACACAGAGCAAACACACACATGCCCGCACACGATTGTGTTCAGACACTGTGAGACAGAGCCAGAGGTTACCAAATCGATTAGTGCTGTCTGCAGGAACCAAAAGACGTGTCTGACCACCAGTGTGTCCCACCAAGTTCAATGCTGCACGTCTTGTCCTCGTGCACGCCATGCATTAGCAGGTACACGAGGCTTTCCAGTGATTGCATACTTTGATTTAAGTTGTAAACCTTTTTTCTTCCACACCTGCCTGATCACACACAGCCCCCCTCCCTCCTCCCCTCACACACCCTTCTCACACTGATTTATGTACCATGGCCAAATGAAAACCATCAGCCACTCAGTCTTTCACAAAAGACTGGAAACAACTGGGAGGAAGGGAAATGGAGGCAGAGCGAAGCAAAGTCATGTGGAAAATAATCCAGGAAAGAGAAGACAGAGGCATTTGTTTTCAGAATGGTTCAGACTGACAGGAAAGGGCAAACTGTCGAGGACATGAGGGGGTGATTACAGACAGAGATCAACAGGATCTGAAGTTTAGTTAAGACACAACAATACTTAGACTTTTTGTTCTGATTCTCCTCCCTTTATCCCTCTTAAAAACTTAACAGCAGCTTCAACATAATAACTTAGGTGACGAGATTAGTATCAGAATATGTTATCTTGCAAGAAATGGATTGGAGGAGGTGGAGGGGTGGTGCAAGCTGGCTTTTCCAGGGAATGTATGAAAATGTATTTGCGTTTCATGCTCAGTGAGCTATTCATTTTTCACTTGAACAACATTAATTACCCACAAGGTCTGGAAGAAGAGTCACTTTGGCTTGGAGAAACATATTTACAAAGGGAGATAATCTGTGAAATTCCTATAAATGTGGTAAAATCCTTATTTCTCAGCCTGACCGGAGGCAAAAGAGACACTTGTGTGCACTCTGTCCATCAATCAATCCATCATCCACAGCAGAGTACTGAAGCAGTCAAGCCTGTTTTCTACTACAGTTCGCTGACAAGCAGAAAGAACACACTTGTACGGTATATAACACATGGTCTGCAGGGGTGGGATGTGGGCTGTAGTAAGTCAAGGTGAGGCTTTAAGTGGCCTGTCTGCTGTAGGTGTGACAGCCACAGACGCAGACAGAGATCAGAGATTTGTTATGGATTTGTCTGGCGGATCTGTCAGCGTGCAGCCTGACTGCCTCGAAACTCATAAATCATAATCAGATTGATGTCTGCTTTAAAGTCAGCTTTAGGGAGAATGAAAAATGCAGTATTTGCTCTAGTTTATTAAATCATATCTGGTACAACATACTCGCATAAACAGGTATGCATATATGCGTTGGGGTATTTAAGATGACCCATGCAGATATTAAGATGAATAAAACATCCTCTCATACATGCTGAATGATAAAAATATCAGAGAAAAAGAAAAGAGGAGTGTTGAGTGTCTCTGTTTGATATATTTGACTCCACTGTGTGAGTATTAATATGTATGAATCATGCATGAGTAGAAACATATAGCACTACAAATCAGGTGTTGCAGCCTATTAGTACACAGATGGTTTCATGCTATCCTGTGCAAATGAAGCTCTGGGCAGTTCTTCTTTGCTGTCTCACAATGAGTCAGTGGCTTGCAGCAGGTTTTGTGTTCCAGTAAACAGTGATTAGGTTTTATTTATGTCACACGACTGAATCTTGGCTGTGCTGTCTACAATATAAAAGGCTGAATACTTGAGGTCCAACAGTGGAGATAAGTCTCCCTCTACTGTTCATTCCCATGACATACAGCTATCAGAGAGACAATGTACTGTTCATAATATTCTGTCCTTTCTATTAATCTGTTTGCGTGTGTGTGTGTCTGTGTGTAATTGTACATGCTACAAAGTGAGGACCAAGAGATGTATTTTAGCAACATAGTGAGGACATTTTTGCAAAGTGAGGACATTTTGGCCGGTCCTCACTTTTTCAAAGGTCTGTTCAAGGGTTAAGGCTTGGTTTTAGGGTTCAGGTTAGAATTAGGTTAGGTATTTAGTTGTGATGGTTTAGGTTAGGGTAAGAGGCTAGGGAATACATTATGTCAATGAGGGTCCTCACAAAGATGTAAGTATAAGAATGAGTGTTTGTGTGGGGGATATTCACCATGATAGGTGCTGTTGTCCGTCAGGAAGTGCCGGCGGTACTGCGGCTCTCCTTTCCTGTTCACCACCCAGGAGCTCATGGTGAGAGAAGGAGGGACACAGAAGGGAGAACAATTGGATGACCTATGGAGGAGAAGAGACGTTAGCCATGTCGTCCAAACACTTTGCAGGAATCGATTGACTCTGAAAGTAATTTAATTTAAATGAGTCACTATGAGGGAAAATTGTTGAAAGTTGTCATAAATTGAGGATTCTCTTGTAGCGTTTACTAAAACCTGCATGTTAAATGTGCTACTAACTATGACTGACTATCTCTGCATGTATCAAAGATGTGTTTCACTGCTGGAAAGATATAAATAAAACAAGCTATCTGCAGTAAAAAGATGTAAACAATTATGAAATTGGTGCAACATGACCAGAGAAAACAGAGAAAAAGGACTGTGGCATTCGCTTTTGCTCAAGAGGTAGAAAACCTACAACTACCAGAATGCACTCTGCCACACCAGTCCAATAAACACTCCTCCTGGTGGGTAACATAATGGTGCGTTCGTTTTGTACTCAGAGGTCGAAAATTGCCAGTTACCAGTCGGAAGCTTAAACTCGAACGCACCCTGAGATCGGATTTCCAACTTGGAAACTCAGAGCAACCGCATCAAACCCAACTTACGTATTTAAGATGGCTGCCGGTCACATACATAGTGAGTAAACACTCTGCTAAAGTACTGTTTATTATTATTTTATTTGTTTTACATTAGGTCAGCCATACCCATAGTACTGTTAAATTTTTATCCGTGGACATGTTGCTACCCTGTCTGTATGTGCAAAATACCACATAGAGTGTTGTTATTAACTGATATTGCTAACAGTGGCTACGGCGAGCCCAACGGTAGAACGGTAAGTGCGTCCGTGTTTTTTTCCGACTTGTCCACCATTGTCAACTAGAATGCAAAAACTGTTGTCAACTCAGAGGTGACGCCATTCCCGCTTTCGACTTCCGACCTCCGAAATGGGGCACCATAATGCGAGGTTAGCTGTTTTTCCACAGGAAACAATATGGCAGCCAGCTGGTAACAAACAATCCTTGAATTACAGTTACAGTTAAACATTTGAGGCGAGAAATAGGCAACACAGTAACACAAACTTGGTTTATATTTGATTAATACTGCCAACTCTTACCATTTGATTGGAGTTTGGTTTGCATTTGAGAAAGAGACAGAGAGGCAGGTCTCTCTATCTGCTTCTATACTCTTTGAGTCTGTGGTGGCAGGCATACGAAAATGTGGAAGTACAATCTCTCTGTATGGGAATTGATTTGAGAGATGAGCAGGGCAATCTGGAATTTTACTACAGTTCATTTACACGTGCAACCCATGCTGTCATGATACAAACTATCCCTTAACTTTAACTACAACAGGAGCTCAAGAAAATGTGGTGTCAGAACTTTATTAAGTTATGTGCAAAGAAGATTAACTATGCAACTTGGGAGACACATCTCCAGAGTTATGTAACCAAAGTATAGAGGAAATTACAAAAAACTTTCCCTCTACTGCAGCTGAAATTAATATTGTGACTCCACAGTTTGTGCGATTATGCTGAGTCAGAAATCCATCTGCAGTTATTCAGTCATTTGTATCTTGTTGGTTTGCAGCACAAGACAAGTGTTTTAATCATTGGTTTGTGCAGTTTTTCTTAGTCCATGTTTTGCTTTTATTTTGAAATTCCTTCTTGTGGTAGCAGCATCACCTGCTCTTCCACCCCTCATCATAGAGTAGTATATGTAGTTCAGATCTCTTCAAAAGTGTTTCAACATGTCATTGAATTAAATGAAAGATAGCTTGTAGTTATTTCGGCCTATCTGACTCTTTGCTGTCTTTACAACTGCACCATGAAAACACTCTCAGATCCTCCTTATCTATCGTCCTACCATTTCCCATCCCTCTATCCAGCTCTCTTTGTCCACCTTTTTGGCCCCTTTGAATTTCTGTATCTCTCTCCATGTGTTCTCATTCATCTTCCTCTTGTTTCTCCTCATCATTATTCCCGGATTCCCGATTTTCCACCACTTCCTCTTGATCACGTTTCATTCCTACCTCCCCTACTGCCAGTTTCACTGCTTAGTGTTTCCCCACCTGTTGCTTGTCTGTCTTTCTGTGATTTACTGCTTCCCACTATAAACACATTCTCACACACACACTCAGAAGCTGTATAGATCTGAAGAGGCTCGGAGCCTCTGGGACAGTTATTGGGGTCTGGTGCCGGCTGACCCGAGGAGAGGTGACTGTCTGGTCGAACACGTAGAGCACACGGGTCAACTATCTCTGAGGTGAAAGTACTTTCCTGTGACCCTGCCACCACCTCTTTTTAAATCACAGAAGCCTGTAATGTCTGTGGTGTTTATGGACAGAGACCCACTCATCCTGTTGATGTGAGGGGGAAAGCCTTCTCTTACTTTGCCTCCTGAACTTGGAAAACCTGCAGAGCATAACACATATTAAAAATCTACCCCCCTTAGAAAAACTGAGAGCCATGGTAAAAGTCCGTGTAACTGAGAATTCAACTGCTTTATTTGAGCTGGGTTTAGTCTCTCTCTTAACCATAAGAGAGCCAAAGGACTGTCAGTGATCTCTGCCAACATTACTGTCTTTCAGAGATTATAGCAGGCTGAGTTTTGAAGCTAGGGGGTAAAGTAAGGCTCAAAAGTTGGGCTAAATTTTGGCAAGGAAAAAACTGGTATGGCCAATTTCACAGGGGTCCCATGACCTCTCACCTCAAGATATCTGACTGAAAATGGGTCCCAAGGGTACCCACAAGTCTCCCGTGTATAGACACTTTATGCTAATCTCATACAGTTTGGGGCAAAAACCATGTGGTTTTTTGCATGCAGTACAAACATGTATCTGTCATGGTGCTGAGTAACCCCCATAGTGGCCATTTCATTGTCATGGGTTAACTATTGTTTGAAACAGACATTGCTGTATATCATGAGCTATTATGACCTTCAGGATAATCAGAGCTGCATGAAACTTCACAACTACAAACTCCAGACCTGCGGCGCTCAGAGGATGTATGGCTTTTATATGTATATTGACAATAAAAAGGTTTATAAGCCGTGCTAAGAACAGAAGTGCTTGCCATCCAATCGCCAAAAATAAATGCAATTCTTAATGAAATCTCAAAATGTTAAAAATTTTTGATACTAAATCACACCATGGATTTTTCTCTGGTGTTACTCAAGTTTTTGGTGTCTTACTGTGATATTTTGGAGGAATTTTTGAAAACTTTATTAGTTTTTGAGTGGTTAAAAATGCACCAAATCTATGGAACAAATGGTATCAATCCCCCAAAAATGCTGTAACAACTTACAAAACATAATTTAGCATCATATACTTCTATCAGAATGTTCTAAGCCCTTATAAACTCTAAACTTGACCTGCTATCCCCCCAAAGATCCCCTGTCCCTGGAAAAAAAGACAAAAGTGGGTCTATGGTATATTTTTTTTAGAGGAAGAACATTTAAAAAGAAAGAAAAAAAATAGAAAAGCGAAATAATAATAAAAAGTTTAAAAGAAATAAAAAGATAAAAAAGGAAAAAAAAGAAATAATGAAATAAAAAATTGAGAAAAATAATCAGAATAGAGAATAGGAAGAAAAATAAATAAAAATAGTAATAAAAAAAACAATAGAAAGGAAAGAAAAATAGGAAAAGTGTGTGAGAATTCAACCAACATGGACAACTGTAATGTATTTTAGTTCCAGCTTGCTTCATAATGCAGAGAAGCTTCTTGCTGTAGTAAGAAGCTTCTCTGTAGTCTAGATTAAAAAGGAAATGTTTAATATCTGTTTCTCTGCCTAATGTAACATTTTTAGTAATAATATTTAATATTTAATATTTTAGTATTATTGCTTATATATTAAGCTGTACTCTGGTTAGTGCAAGGTTAGAGGGTGCAGGAAGTTCCAAGAAATAAAAAAGAAACACAAACATCCTGCAAAAACTACAACAAAACATAGAGGTTAAAAGATTTGCCTTCACAACAAGCAATGGAGAAACACAATAATGAATGTGCTAAAAGAAAAACAGCAACAAAGAAAAGGAGAAAAGACCTTAGGACTGTCTTAGAGCAGATAATTCTGCTTATGCTATAATCAGCGCTCTCTGGTGCTTTGGTAGAGAAGCAAATACAGCTTTGACCTAATACCATAATTTTCTACTATATAACATTTGCAGTGTGTAAGGTTTGAAAGGTTTGTTGCCTTCATGTCATAAGCACAGAAAATCATCTGAAGCTTTTCTTCATATTCATTAAACTCTGCCTCACCTTGTGCCTGCAACGCCTCTTAGCTGCTCTAAACTCACCGAAGAGCACGGCCCCTTGTGGCTTACTGCTTAATTACAGAATAATGTTTCTAAATTACTGTTTGTTTTCATAACAGAGTCCAAATTAGAGGTAGGAGCCGAGCAGAGGTAGATGACTGGAGACACTGTTTGAGCAGCTTTAATGACACATCAGGTCGTGATACAGCAAGATTACATAAATCCACCATAGACGCTGTAGTCACATGGCAAGAAGAAGTTTACCAGAATGTGCAAGTCAGTTAGCTTTACAGAATTACACAGCAAATATGATCAGAGATCAGATAGTGTCTATACTGCTGGTGAATCTTAAGTTAACATCTTATTTATACTGCATTGGTCTTTTTGTTTTTGGAATACTGTCACTAACATAAAAAGCAAAATTGGAGATAATTAAATTCTACCAATGGAAATTACTACATAGCCTATTACATTAAGTTTGTAGTAGCCAAGTGTGGTTGTCCAAACATTACCAAATTAAAGTAATACTTTGACATTTTGGGAAATGAGTATTAAGTGAGAAGATTTTTACCACTCTCATGTTTGTCCAAAAAAAATTAAGCCAGACGTCTAGTAGCTCATCAGCTCAGCATAGCATAGTGAAAACAGGGAGAAGCAGTTGGCCTTGTCCTGCCATAAGGTTGTCTCACGTAGCCAGACCTTTCTCCACAGCGCTGTATGTGTCAGCGCTGTGGAGAAAGGTCTGGAAGTACACATTATCACTCTGCTATAGAGGGGAAAAATGCTCTGACTTGTTTCTATTTCTTTAAACCAATCACAATGGTCTTGGGCTATACTAAACCCTGGATGCAGTGACAGCGTCCTTGCAAAATAGAGTTGGGGGTGAACTTGTTTTGATGGAGCACATGCACATGGGGAGGTGAGTACTGCCATTAAAATGGCTCCATATGTCAACAATGTGATTCAACTTTTAGTGATAACAAAGCCAAAGATAATTTGATAATCACCCTAGAGGAGAGGTGTGACTATACTTAAGCTCTGGAGCAGCTCACTGGACCCGTTAAAACCACAGACAATTTGCTGGCTGTATGTGGCTCTAGCAGAACATAATTACAACAATATAACAGAGGCTCATGTAAAGTGGAACACATTGGTACATTTGTGAAGTTATTGTCAATGGCACATGCTGCTGCCTCAGTTAAAGATGTGGCGAATCAACTCCGACTGGCTGTGTCACAAAACGCAATATAGGGCATGAGAGTCCCACAAGACGGAGTCTGGGCTTTTCTGAGGTGCGTTCACAAGTTGTTTTCTACAGTGTTGCTCTTTTCAACAATTCACCTCAGCTACAAAGAAGCAATTATTTTTCAATCTAGGATCTTCGTCAAAACTTGCCATTGTCAGCGTGTAGGTTGTTAGCTTGGAGGTTGATGTTGTTTCCCGTAGAAATGGAGATTTGGAAATGATATCACAGACAGCGGAAGGCAATGAAAATGTCAGCCTACATGGGTGGGCCAATGGCAGGCTTATAACTACAGTCTATTTCCAGTCAGTCAGACTAGTCATACAACAAAAAAAATTCACCTACAAGAAACCCAAAAGTTCACTAACTACAAAACAATTCTTATTTGCTTAATTAGTACAAAACCTGAAGTGTTATTTGCTGGACTATTTCTTGGCTGGGAGCAGTGGCGGCCTGGGGTCTTGTCGTTTTTGTGAGGTTGCCAGGCAACCACCGGAGACTGGTTTTGCACAGATTAAACAAACAAGATATAAAGTGTTTATTAGTGAGCTTTAGAGTTGCTGGTACGTGGATTTTGTTCATATTTGCCTCACAAACAGAGTGGTATTTATCTTGTCATCTAACTTTTGACAAAAAGCGAATGACATTGTTTGAAAAAATGTCAAACTACTCCTTTAATAATAACAACAGGTTAATAAAATGTGGTTAACATATGGTTTATAAACTAAACCAGTACAAACCAAGAGTGTGTCAGTGTATCTAAAGTGAGTCAGTAAAATGACTCTGCCCATCATGTGTAACACGAGTAGCCTTCTCATTTGAGGGCCCAAAGCTCAGGGGAATACAGTCTGCTCTTTCCTGTCTCTCAGGCCACTGGGAGAGAAGGTAACTTAAAAAATGAATATTTCACTGTCAGACTGCCTGATGAGCCATTTCATCTCAGGACCTGGCAGGAAGTAGGTCGAGGATGCCCCCAAGTTAGATGTTTTGTTGTAGTAGATATTAGAATCAAACAGAAGTAATACAATCTGAAACATGTGGATGCAGCATTTTAGTACTTCCGCTTTCCCTGTCTGTCCTGCACGTAAGACACACATATTATCTGACGGCAATCATTTAAGGTTAATACAGGCTGTGGAAGTTGATTCAGTGCTAATACAGCAGATTTTAGTTCTTATCTTAATAACTATTGGCAGTATCTATTGCACCCTTTGACTGTGGGGTACTTTTGAGTCTTTCAGATATTATCATAATAACACCTGACAGCAGGCCTTTGGTGCTGCAATTTAATTCTTTTTAATAAGAAGCAAAGATATGAGACGGATGTAGGGCTGGACAATATGGCCAAAAATATAAACTTTGATTTTTTTTTCAAGACTAAAACATAATGATGAGATTTTTTAGGTCTGTGCAAGACAGTTGAGTAGGAATTTAAGTAAACTGTACTGATTATTAAATAAATTGCCCAGTCCTATGGATGAGATGTTCTTAAAGTTAGCACGGAAGTACCTTTTTTAGAAACAGCTTAACAAATCCAAGAACAATGTAGCTATAATTTATTTACACAGCTATAGTGTTATTCTAAATGTAACCTTGGCCCTTAACTGTCTGCTAAAGTGTAGGCTTGTTGGTCATTTGTGTGTTTGCCTGACTGCTCATTTATTGGCCTCATACTCAGCAATTTCTCCATGCTTCCAGATCTCAGCATCCAACATGGTTGGTGCAATGTTATCATAACTGATGGAAATTACAGCCAAAACTATGAGTAAAAGACCCAAGTTGTAAAAGGGGCCATGTCCACCAAAGCATATTTTTTAATATATATTTTGTAATGCTTTGCAACACATATTTACAGCGCACAACAAACGCCATGCTACTAACACTGGCAGCACACCTGAGCGCTGAGCGTAACTTCAGTGCTGAGCACTGGTGGTTGGGCACTGTATTCAAATGGAACTTGTGAGCTCATCTTTCTCACAAGGAAGGTCATGAATCCGAACTCTTGAACTCTGAGCTCTCAGAAAGCTTTCACTTATACGCGTTTCTGAATACCATAACCGGAGAGCATTCAGTGGATCACGTCAGCCCCGGACCTTTAGGACACCAATTAAATCCAGAGTTGCTGGACGTGGCTCCCTTAGCCCCAGACTAAAACCACCATTAGTGGGAGAGAGGTCTATGGGTAATATAATCAGTTACTATTTTAGAGTCCTCTGGGTGTGTTCTAGATGAAACCCTTGGAATATAAAAGGGTTTTCAGTCCCCTTGGTGCCTCTCGTTAGAACCCTTAAAAGGTTGAACTGTCCTGGATAAAACTTGCAAAGAGGGTTCTGGGTGGGACCATTTCACCATTGAGAGGTACTCTGTAGAACCTCTCATAGTGGGGCCTGGATGGAACCATACACAGATGGTTCTAGGTTGAACCCTGTGAAAAGGTCCCAGGTGTAATGTTTATAAAAGATACTATCAGGAACCAAAAGGGTTTCCTCCAAAGGGGAGAAGCTAAAGACCCTTATGTGTCTAGTTAGCACCTTTATTTCAAAGAGTGCACAATTCATCTTTATGGGGCTGTTTAGTATTCATGGCACAAATCACCCCCTCATATACAGCATGCCCCTATTTATGTAACAAAGGCCCTCTTATGACACACAGACACAAAGACAGCAGCATCTGTCAGCCCATATTGACACATGCCAAATAGCACTCTATTTAGACATGAATAATGAGATATGCTGTGGTTGTTCTGTTTTTATGTGACCAGCTGCCATAAATGCTAAATGATTATTAACTATGATTCAATTATTTTTTTTAATCTGCAACTGTCTCAGTGGTTATGACTTTCTGTAAGGCAAAGGCACATGCAACACAGTTATGTTGCTCCCTACATGTCTCCCTTCACTACCAGTCAGCTGGGATGGAGGAGTCAATGAGTAGCTTGTAATTGCTTGTTAAACAGTTAATAGAACAGAGAGTAAACAGTCTTGGTATGTTGATGGCTGGACAGATACTTTGTCAAACAGTGCTCCTTAACTTAACCCATTTAAAGTATAGGAGTATAGGAGTGTAGGGGACTAATGGTAAGAAGCATTTTAATTCATGTTCATTAATTTGTGTATGAATATTGTCATTCTGCAATACATTGTTAGACAATGGGAAAAGCTTTCTATAAAATTAACTTTGTGTTTCACTGGGGCGTAACGGTGGTCATTCACTGCCTTTCTCATAGACTCACATTCTCAGGGGTCATGTTAAATATCTGTAGTGGTGCACCTCTACAGTTTTTATTCCTGCTAACAATTAATCTTCTTACTGTCACTTTCTGGACTCGGATATTCTATTTTTTATACTTCAGAGTTCACATTTTTACTCAGGTCGAAGATAATCTACATGGAATATTATCATGTTCAGAACTTTTAAGATGCAACTGACCAATTGAACTGATTATCTTTTATTGACTATTTTCTTTATTAATCTATTCATTGTTTGGTTGACTAAATATCTGAGAATAAGTCCACTGTAACATCTTCATATTGCTTTATTGGTCTAACCAACAGTTCAAAACCCAAAGATGGTCAATTTGTAATTTATAACCAAACAATCTGTAAATCTTCACATCTGAGAAGCTGGAACAAAATAAATTTGAACAATTTTGCTTGGAAAATGTATTAAGATTGATAAACTAATCCTTTTACTTCTACAAAACAGCTGATATGTGTTTTCATGAGGCTCCAGATGAAGGAAGAGGAAGTTGTAACATCTAAATTGTCCAGCCTGTGCTGTTTCAGTCTTTGACCTGATAAGGAGACAGAGCGGACCTTGAGGCACTAAGGTTACTGAGGGGTCAAAGTTGTTACAAAGGGGCAGTGAGGCTATCTGAGATGGTCAACAGACGCTGTACTAACATCAAGGTGTTGTAAAAGAAATAAACTCAAGAACCTGCTCTGCAAAAGTGCTGCATGTCCAAACTGAACTGGCAAATGTTCAGTCTAGATTTAAATGTAGAGACGTCCCAGGAAAATAGGGTAAAACCTTTGACTAATAGATATCATCATTAAACTTCCCCCAGTTGATTACTTACAACAAGTTTTCAGAAATGGCATGTTGAAATATGTGTTTTTACATACATTTCTAGAACAGATATCTGAACAAAGTTGCCATTCATTTTGTTGCCATATTAAGATTCAAAGGTTTTACAGGGAAGACATTTTAGATATCTCTTTTTATTACTCGATAAATCAGCAAACACTGTCAACAGCCATAAAAAATACTTTTGCCATGTTTTTAGGAATAAAATCTCATATAAATCAGGCTATGAATAATATATGAACAAACCCCTCAGTAAAAAACCTTCAGAATAATGATAGGAATAAAGCTGTTAAGTTTGGTGTCGTGCTACTGGGGTGGAGAATTTTCCAGTTGATTACTTACATTAAGACATTATTTTTTTGTATTAGCCTACAATGTTTTTTACATTTTATGTTTAAATATGCAAATGAGGCATTATCTATTTAAATATGCACTTTCTGCATTATTTCCAGAACTACTGTCTCCCCATATGGTCCCTCACCACAAAGGAAACCAGTGAACTGATAGCAAGACTATACAGCAGAGCTTACAAGATCCATGGTAACCTCCCCCCTTGGACTCATCACTGCACCGCACTCTCAAACTGTAACAAAATGCCTTGACTTTTCAAAACTACACAAATAATCTAGCCATTAAATGCTATTTTCAGATCCGACACTTACTGCTCTACTTCCAACAACAACACAAGACAGCAACACATGACTGCACTAATTCCTGTACCAACTTACAAAAACAATTATGGTCAGAGATCATTTTGTCACACTTATACTAAGATCTGGAACGAGATCCCACACTACATTAAAGCAATAACCTTGATTACACATTTCAAACAAATATATTAACACTATCTGATGGAAGGACATACCTGCAACCACTGATTTAAATCCCATTTTACTCACTCCACTTCAGTCCGCTACTCTGCAATGTCCATGTAGCTGCCTATGTTTTGTTGTTTTGCGTCTGTTGATTGTTTATGTCTTGATTCTGTACTGTAATGTGTTTTTGTTGCATAACAGGAACCTGCTGAAAACCAGTTTTTGACTGAGTCAGGCCAGTATTAACTGTAACACACAAGGTTACTTTTAGTTCCTTTCCTGTATAAATAAATAAAATTAAATGAAAGTAAGTTAAACTCAAAATAAACGTTTTCTTTCCACTAGTCTGACAGAAGATATTTTATTGACGCAAAATAGACTAAAATCTCAAAATTGTCCAGTGCACATGTAGTGTCTCCCCTCAAATGAAACACCTAAGATAAGGGGTGAGAAGTGAATCATAAAGTGTCAAAATGTGTTCTTGTATGCTCTGAAATTTTCTTTTAAGCCAAATAGATGTCATTGATTCGACAATTTGCAAACATTCATTCATTTCAGGTGAAAATCCTGTCCCCAGAGCCAGAATATCAAGTATGTGTTTCGGAAACTTTAAGAGCTCAATCTTATTTTAGCTCTCATATATGCTGCTCTGTGCACGTGTGTGTGGTAGAACGTGTGTGTGTGTGTGTGTGTGTGTGTGGTGGGGTCGTCTTGCTTTACGGTGAATTTGAGGGGTGGGTAAGGTCATGAGTCAAACCCACAGATCTATTTCCAGCAGATACACCCCCTCATCTCTCCCTACGCTTCCTATCCTTTACTCTTACTCTCAGGTTGTAGACTCAAACTGTCTGCTTAATGTCCTCAGTGACAAGAGAGAACTGTTCATTTTCTGCTGGAGCGAGTGCAGAGTTGATAACACATCAGCTTGCACTAAGGGAGTCCAACACGTAGACAGTTTCCCATTTCGGTTTGTAAATGGATATGACACCTCTGACTTAGAGTTGCACGAAGTGACAGCTTGCTCCGTGCTTGCTTTTATATTTCTGTCTTTTACCTGCACAATAATCCTCTCTCTCTCTCTCTCTCTCTCTCTCTCTCTCTCTCACACACACACACACACACACACACACACACACACAATTTGGTTCATTCAATCCCAAAGTGTTCCTCCTTTCCTTTCCACCAAAAAACTTCAATTATTCATGAGTGATCACAGCACCCACAAAGAGTCATGTTCCCACTCCTACAACCCTACACCAGCAAGCCGATACACTGTTCACAATACTCCAAGTCACATAATAACAAGGGAGTCACTTTACGATTGATGCATTCCTTCACACACACACACTCACACTCACACACACAGCATCTACCGTGCATGTGGGTGTGTGATGGAAAAGCTGCTCACTGTTATAGTTGCTTACCAGTGTTTATTGTGACAGCAGGTGAAGTTTGGAGCAAAAAAAATCTATTAACACCTGCAAACTGCACATAAAGAGCTGACAGAGTTTGGATCTTATAGGCCTATAAGCCTGTATCAATTTACACACATGCTTCACCAACTCTGCCTGACAAAGACACTCCTTGTGTCAGATGTTGACAACGCTTTGCAAGGTTCATCGGGCCGGAGCAAAGATGCAGAGATGTGCTTTTCAGGGTGCATTTCAGTGCGTGTCACCCCGGCTCTCTGTCTCTTTAAATCTCTTTGTCTTTCACACCCGGGCAGCTCCACACAACCACTCAAATCAAATCAAAAAAATCCCCAAGGACCCTGCTCTCGGACGGGGGAGTGCCCCATCTCTTTCTCTCCTCGATGGCTACCGGCTGAGTGTAATAAAGGCCTTTGTTATGCTGCCCTGCTGCAAATCTCTGTTGTTGAAGCACAATGAGAAGGAGCAACAAAATGTGAGACACATGCAGCAGAAAATGCTTTATCAGTCACACACACATGAATTACTGACTCTAGTAGGAAACAAGCCAAAATGCATGAGAACAATATGTGAGTTCATCAGCTTAAGGAGTTTGTGGCTGTCAACATGATTCAAGAATTAAAAAAGGATCTGTGCCTGATTGCATGTGGCTTACCTGGTACAGTAAAGATAAGGACTGAAATGTCATGAGTTTCTACTTTACATAGCCCGTGTCCAGGCACAGAGCTTGAGCAGGTGCACATCTGCTTGGTTACTGTATACAGTATCCTACCAACAGTAAATTTAAAGTGGCAGCTTACTGTAGGCACATTGTCACAGGCAGAAAAGTGCACAGATAAGTTCCAGGAAGCAGACTTTTAAAGTTAGGAAAATGCACCTTGTGTGATATAATGTCATGCTGTTTTTTTGTAAAAGAAAAAAAAAGTTCATGAATCACATCAGACATCATGTGCTTACTTACTTCTGTCAGCTCACTTTCAGATTTTGAAACCAGCTTCCTCACAAAAGCTTTCCACTTTCATCAGAGCAGTAGTCCTTCAGGCTCTGAGCTTCCATGGCACAGGGCACACATGTAGCAGAAGTGAGTGATAGTCCCAGCGGTGTGGTTTCAGGCAGAGAGAGTGTCCTCACAACTTCACTGGTGTGGACAAGTACCCACCACTACATCAAGCCGCTGGTGCCTTTTCAAATGACTACTACTGGTGTGGGACCAGTGGCTTTGGGAAAACCTGGAGTGGATTTCAGAGTGGACTACTTTGCCACAAGAGAGGGGTTACTCATTCCAATCTTTCCATTCAACATTAGGAACAAAAAAAGAAAGGAAGACTAATTAAATTATTGTTTATCAAAATTTAGGCACACTGACACAAACATTATTGTGGCAATACCCTTGTTTTTCTGTCTTTTAATCAAGGCCGTAGCCATGAATTCAACACTGGGGGGGAACAAATCTGCATGTAGGTCTGGGGGGTCCCCTTTTCTAGAAAATAAATCAAAATTTGAAAACTTATTTATTCTTATATTACAAGAAAGACAGCTGTACAGTAAGTGTCAGGTGTCAGGTGTCAGATTTAGAAGTCTGACACCTGACACCTTAAGCCACCATTCACGGTGGTATGATACATGGCGGGGCGTCGTCAGTGTGTGACGCGGCAGGATGTAAATTTTCACTGTGTTATGATACACAGCCAGTTGACTGGATGGCACGTGTCACGGCAGGATGATGCGCAGCTGGATGGCATCAGGTTAAAATGCTGTTGGTAACGATATGATATAAGGAGCTGAAAAGTCCCTATAGGGTGGGTGGATCCAACAAACCATGGGGCCAAGTGTTCACTTCCTGTATGAATGAGGAGCCAAACCATGATGTTTTTATTTAAACATAACTACGTGCTTTCGTTGCTTAAATCTGTCCATGCTTTCGTTGATGTCACGGCATTAGTAGCTGCGTCCTGGAATGTCAACAGCAGATGCAGATGGATACATAGCACGTAACGCGTAGACGTGAAAGGCCACCGACAAAGCAGCAATATGTGACAGCTTAAGTTTTATTTATAATTATGATCACATTTAATGATTATTTTGGGCAGTGGCATGTGGTTGCCTGTTGGTATATTTAAATATTAACCTAACCCCCTTGCACCAGAGAAATTCCTACTTGCACAAATATTAAATCATAATCTAAGATAAGATGAAGCCAAACTAAAAATTACAACCCCATCTTAAACTTTTAACCTCTTCAATGGACGTGACTAATTCTCTGTGATCTCCAGCTTCAGTAACTTCACTCTGCTTTGCTCTCCCCCTGTTGTCTGTCTGAGCCGTGGTTTCCCTCCCACTCCTCCCTCAGTGACAGTTCAAAGTCTGGCAGCAACAGCCATCAGCCTGAAATGCACCTTACAATTTAAACCGGCCCACCAATCACGAGCCTCTCCGGCCGTAACAGTCGCTAGTAACATTTGCACAACAAAAGGGAGCTGATTCATCGACCGCCTCCCCCCCTTTCCTTCACTCCCTTTCCCTTGACTCCTCCTCTGCAGCCTTTGTGTTCGGACCCAAAATCCCCTTCTACCCATGCAACCCTCCTCCCCTTTGCACTAATCTCCTTGAGCCCATTGGATTGACTGCTCCACCGCTACCTCTCACTGCACCGAGACCCCCTCACCCTGCACCCCACAGGACACACATCACAGTCTAGCTTCATCTGCAGGCTCCACTCCTGCTCCTCTTATGTGCATGGATATAACATGGATAACAACCACAGCACAAGGAAGCACAGGGTGTAATTTTGGCAGTGGACTTTGTACTGCAAACAATAATGACAATCACATGAGCGTAATCATGGACACACAGGAAATTTGCTTTGTGGTTTATGCTTCAGGATTATTTGCATCCAACATGAACAGATAGAAATCATAATGTATTCATCTGGTGTGTGTTTTTCATATTACCTGAAATTAAGGGCAGGTTACAGGCTTGATCTCTTTCTGTTCTATGTCAGTGCTTCAGTACTCAAATGTCTTGGTCACGTTACGGCTAAAAGGGCCCTCTTTGTAGGTACTTAAAGACCCCCACACATACACACTGCATGTAAGGCTCCCATGGGGTTTGAGGGCGGCCAATATAGAGTTTAGCCTTTGCCTGGCTTTGTATTTCACATTTGGTGTTTCTATAGCAACAGCAAGAGGGACAAGTGGACCCCCCTTTCCATTTTAAACACCATTAACATACTCCGCCCCCTTTTGTGATTAGTGGGGTGTCCCACACACACACACACACACACACACACACACCAAAGGAAGAGTGTGTGCTTGTAGTCTAATGGGGTAAGTGAAAGCCAAGGGATTTGTATCATAGAGGTTTTTAATCATTTTAAACTTCTAGAGACTGTGACATACAGTCAAAAACAAACCACAAACCTTTGTAACAGGTGTAATGGGGAATGTAACACAAAAAATACAGTTTTTGTTTGGTAATAATCAATAACAGTTTTGACACGTGGCACACATGGATGATCAATGATGGACGGCACTTTTTGTAGCCTGTAGTGAGACTTTTAAATAACTTTTAGATGTGTCACTGTATCCATAGGCAATAACAGATATGCTGGCATGTTAGTGCATCAAGTCCTCTTAAAGATCCTCCTCATCAGTCTGAACAAAGTGCTGTCCCTGACAGCCCTGGAGGCCCTCTCCCATAGGCTGTCTTGCTTCCACAGTCCCCGCCCCCTCTTCTCAGCTTTGACCTCTGCCCTGTGCAGCCGTTTGTGGAGACGCCAGTAGAGGCGAGAGTCCGGCTGTATCCCCACCACAGGGGCGGTGCGGGCCAGACCCTGCCTGAGGACCTCTTCATTCATACAGTAGCTCCACATCGACCCCTGCTGGAGAGATGAGGAAATTACTCCTTGGGATATGAGCTATCAGTCTGACAGTAAAAAAATACTCTATGCAAAAACTTTTGTACATAATTTAGTCTTGCCGTGTCACCTTGAATTTGTGAAGAAGACTTGCATGACTAATTGATATGAAAATGGTCATTCTGTGGGTGAAGCTTTCCTTAAAATATACAATAAACAAGGCAGTACTAATAAAATCATTTTTTTCCTGCCACTGACTGAGAGACTCATTAATAAACGCCTCACCCTGCTTTGAGACACCAAACAGTGTAGCATGTCGTTATCTCGGCTGATTAGTTTTAGCCAGACTGTTTGGGAGGGAGCCAGATTCTTCTGCAGCCATACCCTGCCCTCTGGAGTCAGCTCCACTCCTGCAAGATGCACCAGCATCGGGGACGTGCACACACCTAGAGAGGACATAAAAGAGCCATTTACCATATGTGTTACAATAGGTTTAATTGCATAGGTTGAATGGCCAGAGTGTAGTTATGCACACTCTGTGTACACACTTGAGCGGCTGTGGCTCAGAGGCAGAGCAGGTCGTCCACTAATAGGAAGATTATCCCCGGTTCCTCCAGTCCGCATGTCAAAGTATCCTTGAGCAAAATACTGAACCCCAAATTGCTCCCGATGGCTGTTACATCAGTGTGTGAGTGTGTTAAAGCTGAGTAGCAGGTGGCACCTTGTATGGTAGCCTCGGCCACCAGTGTGTGAATGGGTGTGTGAATGGGTGCATGTGACTCGTAGTGTAAAAAGCACATATACTGATTAAGATACTGATTATACTGATTATCATTAGGGCTGGTTCTGTTTGATACTTTATACTAACGCTGATACCTGAGTTTTGTTACTGATTTCAAAATGATTATCTTTTTGATTTTTGCAGTACTGACTTAACACAAGCAGCTGTACTTTGCCAACAGTAAGCAGCAGAGGTTTGGACTGGAGTCCAATTCATGTGACTCAGACTCAAGTCACAAATTTGATGACTTTAGACTTGACTTGACAAAATCAAAAAAGACTTGCAACTTGTGTTAGAGTGTAACACCAATGACTCGGAACATAATTTAGACTCCAGCCTTAATTTCCCATCATCTCCTGACTGAACTAACATTAATACTTTTCAATCCCAGCAAGTTGTCACTTAATTGCTCAAATCCATTCTGTTTAAACCAATCCAATAGCATCCTGTCAAGTTGCAGGAGAGAACCACTGGAAAACTAAGGTTACGCTTACAATTGGAAAAAATGACACCAAAGGTAATTTTGTCTGCATACAAAAACTATGCTGTCAACAAAAACGCAATTGCAGCAACTTATAAATGGAGACGCAACTTAAATTATTTATTTTTGTTCGTTATATTATCGATAAGTATATTGTTTACCTCGTATTGTTTTGCTTTGCTTTGTTCTATTTTGGTTGTTTTTAAAAATATATATTTTTAAGAGGTCCTACGTCAGTTAATGTTCTGTTATCTGAAAAAATTTAACACTAAGTAAAAAGTTCAAAAAACAAATGGAGACACAAAAACTTCCAAACAAACTTGTTTTAATTAATATACATCTTTAAAAGCATTCATAAATTTTGTAAGTGTAATATATTACTCTGTTCTTGAAATGGCGTTAACTTTGGTGACGAGCACATAATGACTTGTTTCGGACTCAAAACTCAAAGTTAAGGACTTTTCAGTCTCGTCTTGGAGCTTGACTTGTGACCTGAGTGCAAACACTTGAGACTTACTTGTGACTTGCAAAACAATGACACCCCCTACAAAAGACAGTCTGTTATTGGCTACCAAACTTATTACACAGACTACAAATTAGCTTCCATGACAAAGACATTTACAATACTTATTGATACACATTTCGATTACCGATTTTGAGGTATTGAGATTTAGTGTCGAGCCCTAACTGTGAGTGACTGAGCTTTTATATGAAAAATAGCAAACGCAGCCCAACCACATCTATGAAATACACACCAGTACATTATCTTTGTGTAACACCCACGGGCCCAAACGATGGGTCTAACCAGCTTTAAAGCGTGGGAGGTCAAGTAGGACAAAGGTAATATTTGAAATAGCTCAACAAGAGCCAATCTGTTCATGTGAGTCCTTCACACTGAAGTTGCTGATGGAGCACTCTATATATAAAGCACAAGCTGCTTGATTCTATTGCTTGGTGAATACAGTGATTTAATAACAAAGCTAACAAGCTTACCTGTCACTCTCACTCATGGAAAGATAATAAAATACAACAGTGTTTGACATTTACAAAGTAAAAATGTCACAGTGACATTTTTGGGGTGCACCTGCTGTAAACTGTCATGCTGTTAAACTAATGAGACAAAATTTGATGTGCTGATTGAACCCTTTAAAATTTTCAGAATTGTAATGGGTTATCATTGTGTAAGGAGGCGTACAAGCTGTCTAATGCGTATGTGTGTGTGTGTACCCTCGTGATTTCACTCAAAGGATACCCCACATTACCTTTGTGTTTCAAAAGTAGCGGAGTGAGCACTGGCAGATAAATCGGGACATGCTCCACTTCAATTCCTCTGTCTGTGATTGAATGAACTTTCCCGCGGAGGCTGACGTTCCTCTCAATAAAACGAGCAGGGATCTCAGATGCAGCTTGAAACTTGGTGATCTGAAGAGGTGGAATGAGACAGCTGAGTGGCCACGTTAAATGACTCATTTGGGTAAGATGTTAGAAAATGCATTTCATTAACAACCTACTAATCCAATATAATAAGATGCAATGCGAACAGAAGCTGTTAGTCCAGGGGTGTCATTTGAGTTCATGGACCACACACAGTCTGATTTCATTGCAGGTGGACCAGTAAAACCATTGCATAATATCCTATAAAAAATATCCACCTCCAAAATGTACATTTTTTTAGTTAAATGAGGTACACTTTAATGTTTTTTCCACATTCTGTCAGTCTACTACTCACTGTCATTACATGTGTATTTTTCTATACATTTCCACTCCTGTGCAGTAACCCTGACATCACCACACCAAACTAAAGAGGAAGCTATTGAGTAAGCAGGTTAAGTCATCCCCTGCCTTACAAACCATTTATAAATCAAAAGTTTTGGCAGTGTCTTAGCAATTGGGTTCCACCAGTCTTGTTTTAAGATGGAAGTCTGATACAGATTCTTTTGAACTGAAGCTGCTGATTGACAATATTTTGCACAATGTTCATTATCTTTAAATATGACCACAGTAAGTATGCATTGCTCTTTCAGAGAGTTGTAGTCTGGGCAGGGTGGAAAAGGCTCTGTAGCAGCATTTACATGAAGGAAGCTACTCACTGTTTAACTTGCTCCTAAAACCTGACACCTCTTGTGCGGAATTTATACTTCTGCATTGAATCGACGCCGTGACTATGGCGTAGGCTCTGCTTCGATGTAGAGCCTATACTGTACCCTATGCTGTAGCCTTATGTGCACATCCCCAGAAATGTAAAGTTACCCACTGTGGCGACGCAGACCTCCTGTCTATTTTTATAAGCTAAAACCATTTCCCCTCAGTGGAAACGAAGCTTTTATTTACTTTAATTTCACAGATAATTAAACAAGAAATTGTGAAGACAATTAAGCCTCCACAAAAACAGCATTTTAAAATTTGTGTGTGATTTACACTTAGGGATTTATCCTAGCTTCATATGAGCAGAGGAAATCTCCAATCATTGCTAGGCTAATTTATACAATGTAACATGCTATAGCCTTGTGCTAATAATGTTAGCATGTTATACTTTTATTTGGATAACGTGTTTTGTATAAGACAGTTGTTTTGTCGGTGAACCTTGTGAGTTGTAATGAAGCTGAATTTTGTAACGTTACCTTTGTTAAATGTTGCTGTTGTCTCTGGCTCCATGTGAGTGGAGGGAAAGTTCGCTGGCCGTGAGGCTAATTTATATAATGTAAAAATTCCATAGGTTTGTGCTAATAACATTAGCATGTTATATTTGTTTGGCAAACATGTTTAGTATAAGACAGTTGTTTTGTCGATGAACCTTGTGAGTTGTAATGAAGCCGAATTTTATAATGTGACCTTTGTTAAATGTTGCTGTTGTCCCTGGCTTCATGTGAGTGGAGGAAAGGTTCGCTAGCCGCTAGGCTAATTTATATAATGTAAAAATTCCATAGGTTTGTGCTAATAACGTTAGCATGTTATATTTATTTGGATAACGTGTTTAGTATAAGACAGTTGTTTTGTCGGTGAACCTTGTGAGTTGTAATGAAGCTGAATTTTGTAACGTTACCTTTGTTAAATGTTGCTGTTGTCTCTGGCTCCATGTGAGTGGAGGGAAAGTTCGCTGGCCGTGAGGCTAATTTATATAATGTAAAAATTCCACAGGTTTGTGCTAATAACGTTAGCATGTTATATTTGTTTGGTAAACGTGTTTAGTTGAGACAGTTGTTTTGTCGATGAACCTTGTGAGTTGTAATGGAGACAAATTTTGTAACGTTACTTTTGTTAAATGTTGCTGTTGTCCCTGGCTTTATATAAAAAGAGGAAAAGTTTGCTCGATGCTACGCTAATTTATATAATGTAAAATGCCATAGGCTTGTGCTAATAACGTTAGCATGTTGTGTTTGTGGGAAAAATGTGTCCAGCAAAAGACAAGTGCTTTGTCTGCGAACGCTGTGAGTTATAGTGAAGCCAATTTGCGTACTTGTGTTGTCTCTATTAAGCCATGTTTAATGTGTGTTTAATATGTGTTTTGAATCAACTAAACTTTACAGCACTTCACAGAAACCCCGCCACCGACTCATGTTTTGGAAGTGTGACTGCAGAGTGACTCAGACACACCACCGCACAAGTATAAACGCTCACAACGGCACAGGCCGGTAAATCCCCCTTTAGCCTTCACAAGTGCATCATTATTAGGTGTGCAAAGTCATCCAGTAGGCCTAACTGGACCCTTTATGGGCCACTTCTGGCTCCCGGGCCGTTTGACACCCCTGTGTTAGTCTACAGTTGAACTTAACTGTGTGTCAAAATTGAAACTGAAACAAAGTAGGGCGGGTATCATTGTTTGAATGCATTAAACCAAAATGAAACTGTTAGTTGAGTGTGATTTGAGGTTCCCTTGGCCCCAGTGTGTGCTTATATTCTCTTACCAGTTTGATACTCCTTGCTATTATAATCACACCAGCAACCGCCAGTCCGGTGCTTATGTTCTGTGTGAGAGACAAGAGAGAAGTGAAGGGTTTAGGGTTGTTAAGATGACAGTGATAGCATCAACCCAGCTGAACATGTGCTGCACAATGACAATGAGAAAGACTCTGACAGAGATAATAGTGACAGGGGGGCATCAAAAACCCACTGGGGACTTCTGGTGCTGCCTGACAGTGCAGCTGGTCAGTGGTGACACCATATGGTAAAGAGGACTAGTTTAACAGTCCACATTTCTGATTTGTTTTTAATGCACTCCCCTGTTTTACCATTACAGTCCACTTAAAGAGTAGATGCAGCTGGCTCAGGTACACAGTGGCAATGAGGTGACCATATTGCACCTTCATGCCGGTGCATCAGCAGACAAACTGCAGGCTACACAAAGCAGACTCCTACCCGCACAAGAGTTAAATTATCATCTGCGATCTGAGATATTAAGGACACGATGTTAGGAGACGACTGGTGTCCTTGCTGTCTGTCCCTCGTCCCCTCGTCAGTTTCTGTTTCTCTGGAAGTCTCCGGCATGTTGTTGACATTTTCTCGGTGCATCCAACGCTCCGCCTCTATGGGAGGGACGCACAGAGCATAGCTGGTGTAAAGTCTCCGCCCTGTGGTTTGCTTTGGATATGACAGGATGGCGTTCAAGTGCGCCTGAATGCATTAAGTTTTTATGTTATAAAACCGCCTTAAAATTGTAATAATTTGCACTTTGCACCGTGAATGTCAAAACTGTTCACTACAAAAAGCTCCTTGTAGCAGTGTCGTGCAGCGGATTGCAGAAGTAGTTCATGCACACTGCAGCTGAGATTCATATGATCAACCTATTAGCCTAATAAATACCGCTGGGATCAATGACGTCCCCATCTTTGTCTGCAAAACTTGACCTAAATAACTTAATATCTGCAGCATAATTCAATGCACAAGCAAAAAAAGGCTCAGCCAGGCGATATAATTTACCTCTTATTGATATTTATAATTATGCATATTAGTGCAAAAACACAAATTCCACCACTTAATGAATATTAAAATGATATATCTCAGTTTGACATAGCAGTCACATGCAGCAGATGTTGCACAGTGAAACATGTTTAGTAACAGACATCACTGAGGAGTGACCACTGACTGTATGACAGATGCACTGGAGCTCTCATCTTGTAAACTGTGAAGTCATGGAGCTACTTGAAGACGGATGACGCCCCCATTACCACAAATTGGCCAATAGGAGTTGAGAGGCAGAGTTGTCCTCCTGGCCGCCATTAAAGAATTCAATCCATGAACTGAAATAATGGAAATCTGCAGGACCTATGGATCAGGCAGAGGAAAGTAGCCGATGAGTAGTGTCGCCAGTTTGGCATTTTATCCGTTTTAAGAGTAGTTGTACTATGACGGAGCACTGTGATGGTTTTAGCGAAAAGGAGGGCGGTGTAGCTAATTGTTTTATTTAGCTAGCAAGCTAGCGCTGGAGCTCTGGTATGTTAGCTTTTGTGCTAGTAGGCTAGGAGAGATCAGGGGGAGGGGAGAGTTCCTTTGCTTTGAAATTGTTTCAGATCAGCTAGCTGGCATTAGCATTAGCACAGCAGGGACTAAGCTTTTGGGGTGAAGTTTTTTTTTAGTTTTCGAGCTCGTATTTTTTTATTGCGCATCTAACTTTTCTCGTGTTTGATTTAACGTTAGTCTGTCCGGGTCATGTTAACGTTGACTGTTTGACGTTGAGGTAATGTAGCAAGCAAGCTTTGCGGCTAACGAGATCAGACAATACATTTCAAATAGGATTGATGAATCGAATAGCTAGAAGCTTACAGTTGACGCTATCTGGCTGCCTGTCTAACGTTAGCTTAGCCACCGGGCTAGTGGTGGCTAGCGCCGGTTAGAAGTTGTCTGGTTGAGTAGCGGTAACGTTAGCCGTAGCTGTAGCTAGCAAGTTGGTCAGCGCTTTAACGGGGACAACTACAACTGAGCACCGCTTCGCCAGCGAGTTAACTACATCAGCTATTGCCCCCCGACGGTGATTGAGACAATGGACTTTAACGTTACAACCACTTAGTGAAAGGATGAGTTCGTGCTTTGTACCAAACGGGGCCAGTTTGGAGGACTGCCACTCCAACCTCTTCTGCCTGGTAAGACTCTCTATGCTCTCTGCGCTAGCTAGCGTTAGCTGTGGTGCTGAGAGGCCAGAAAGCCATTTTGGCTAATCAGGCAACAAGCTCTGTAACGTCAGTTGCAGACTGGCGTGAAGGCATCGGGCCTGCAACTTGCAAATCGTGATCCAGCTAACTTTCATAGTAGACAGCACATACTGCAGAGTAACTATATTAAAGAGTTGCTCTTGAATAGTGTGTTTACACTGCACTGGTTACAGAAATACACAACTAGCATTACATTAGTTATATGATCATACCAACAGGTAAATTATTAAAACCTGTCAAAACATTTTATTTTACTTTACTTAAAGTGACGCTGAAATATCACAATATACATGTTGGGAGATAACCCACATTATTACTGTTATAAATAAGACAAGCTTATCTGATTTTAGACTGGCTTGCAGTGGTGTGCCACTAGTTGTTAATAACTGCTGAGTAAATGGCTGTGTGACAGTTATGTTTTCAGGAATGACTCTGCTGTCACATGTTCAAATATTGCAAAACTTCACAAGACATCAGCAAGTCTCAGATTCCAAGTAATTCATTCAAAGCACTTTTCAGTATGACAGCACTCTGTAGCTTCTCATCCCCATGTGTGTGTGTGTAAGATAAGAAACATGCACGTACACTCACAACTGATGATTGGCTTCATGATGTGCAGCTATACTCACTTTGTTCTTCTCTTTCTTCCCAGGCTGATTTGACTGGAATAAAATGGCGGCGTTTTGTGTGGCAAGGACCCACCTCTTCGCCCATCCTTTTCCCCGTGACCGAGGAGGACCCTATCTTGTGTAGTTTCAGCCGATGCTTGGCGGCAGATGTGCTGAGCGTGTGGAGAAGGCACCACACCCCTGGGCGCAGAGAGCTCTGGCTTTTCTGGTGGGGGGATGACCCCAGTTTCGCCGAGCTTATCCACAATGAGCTCTCGAGTAAGTGCATGCAACATCTCCATGTTCATCAGAAGTGCGTACACTGAAAATATATTTAGTTCCCCAGTGTAAATAGCAACAATATTTGTGTATTTACATACAATCTAAGCAGTTAAGTGCTTGGAAATTGGCACCACTATAAGAAAAACTAAAATTCAAGAGTGTAGCAGTTGTTGCTATTTACAGAACTTTCTAAAGCTGCAGGCAAAATTGGTCCTGTTTTTTGGAGACGCTGCTCACGTTGAAACATGCTCAGTGTTTGACGACGATGCCAACCTTTCTAATCTGCGGCGGCGGAGTTGAATGTTAATGATACAAAGTCTGATGATAATAAGTTGTGATAGCCAAACTGATTTGTGGCTAACCAGTCTTTTAAAGTCTCTAAAGCCTTGTGGAATCCACTGGCTCTCAGCCACAGAGGTATTGGCTTGTGCGGTATCATAAGAGCAAGGTTTTGTGCATCAGAGTCACTTGACACAGTCTTGATTTTTGGATGAAGGGCTTGTTCCAGCTTTGTTGAATCTTCATATCTGCGTAACAGCTCCCCTTGGGGGCTGCCACACTGACCAGGTATTCTGTCCCCTGTCTCAAGGAGGGTCAGGTGTAACTGGAAAGCAACACAGATTTGGCATTACAGAGACAGACAGAGCAGCATTTTCACAGATGAACTGCAGCTTTAATTTGGACTTGGGAACTTACGTTTAATAATCGTTATGAAGTATGGCTCTTGAAACATTGTTGATCAGAGTAGAAGTCAGATGGGTGGGTTTAATTTCTTTTCACAATAAGGTTTCACTTTGTATGAACAAAAAAGTAAATTTTCTGTCACACAAGTCGTTCATGTTAACACTGAAGGGGCTGTATTCTTTTATTTTGGATCATGTTACTGTATAATATCCAGTAAAATGAACTTTGAAATGTTTTTCATATGATCAAATTCAGGTATTACTTACTCACGCTTCAGGTTTTACTGTGGTCAGTTGTTTACAACTCGAACTAACTCCCCCTCTGTTGGTCAGACATATTTACCGCACCACCATTTACAATTAACAAGAGGCTGTTTTCTTTGTCAGTCAGAAAAGATGTTTGTTCAAAGTATCCAATTTAATGTATCTGCCTTTTTCCAGGTGAGGAGGACGGTGAGTGGGAGAGTGGCCTGTCCTACGAGTGTCGAACGCTCCTGTTCAAAGCCATCCACAACCTGTTGGAGCGGTGTCTCATGAACCGCGGCTTTGTTCGTATCGGCAAGTGGTTTGTTAAGCCATACCAGAAGGAGGAGAAGACCATTAATAAGAGGTATGTCCCGCTTCCTAATAGCAGACAACGGAGTTATATGACATGCCGTAAATTGTCAAATTGCAGCCCAGACTCAACTGTCGGGTCACAAGTTATAGCTGGGGCTGCGTTCTGTTTGAAACAGTGGGAACTGCCTGCATCTCTGCCTGTTGTGTTGGTGCAAAAATAAGGTTATGCCATACTTGTCTATCTGTTGAAATAATGTTCTCACTCACTGATTGAATTGAATCCTGACTGATTCTACTGTTGTCATTGTTAAGCTGCAATTAATAGATCTCAATTTTAATATGAACTTGCTGACATTATTTTAAGGAGGTGAAAAAATTGTTGAAAGTTAGAAAACCTATTCAGAAGTCAGAAAAGAGGTCAGCTGAGTTAGTGACAGCAGTGTCGTTGCTGTTAACACATGTAGCAATAGCAAAGGTCCTTTTCCACCTACATCATAAAAGTCCGGCTTACATGTACCGTACACTTTGTTCATTACACAAAAGAAGCAGCACAAATGCTAATGATAAACATGATGTCATGAATTGTTGTTGTGCTGAAGGGCTGAGCAAGACCTAGTGTTTGGTATCGGAGTATTAGTAAAGATGCAGCATGTGGGGGTTGGCTGTTACAGTTGTCTTTGTGAAGTGTGACTTCATTTGTTTGGCACAGTGTTTGCATGCACTTTTTTATGTTTGTTCAAGACACGTTAAAGATAAATGAGTGTGTACGTGCACGTGCTGCAGTTTGGAGAGCCTCACTGGGCAGATGTCTTCAATGAGAGTTGTGCTTTAAACTTCCCATAACAATTCCTGGCCTCTGACAGCTTCTAATTGTTAAAATTCCCTTTTGGGATTCAACTGGAGAGATGGTGCTCGCAGCTGTATTGTTCCAACTCTGTGGTTATAAGCTGATAGCTGTTTAAGGGAATGAGACATCATCTTCTTATAAGAGAAATGGCTTGAACAAATACACACACAGGGCTTTCCTTAAGCAGTGTAACCATGACACTAGACTGTTGACTGCATATCTGCTGCTCTGATTAACTTCTATACGATTGAGTACACGCTGGGTGCTCTGAGGTCAGTTGTAACTCATATTATTAAAGCGTGTACAGCTTGATTCGTGTTGCTTTGAGTCAGCAGGAACATTTGTATTCCTGGAATTAAATCAGATGTAATAATGATTTTGATGGAGTATGACAGGATTATTACAGTTTTCTAATTACATCATCAGCCTGACACATTTTCCGGCTAGTTTCATCCAGCATGTTGCATAATTTCTATATCAGTTTAGACTTTCCTAAGGTAATGGTAGAACACTTCAGAGGAATGTATAATATCCTCACTTTTCCCAGCTGCGAGGTAAAACTGGTCTGTGTTGTTGTAGAAATACAAGCTTTAGCAGCACATACATAACTGGTTCAGAGTATGGTTCTGCACAAGTGTATGTCTTTACCTCCTGCACATAAGGGTGGTGACATAGATTTAGCGTCCCCCTTGCACTTGAATGAGGGGGCTGGTGTATCCTGGAGTTCCCTGACAAGCTAATTTGAGCCTCTGTTTTTTTGGCTGTGTAGATCCAAACTGACTTGTGTTTGATGCACAGCCCTTTGGCTCACTTCCCCCTGGCAGCTTTGTCAATGAGAGTTTTAGCAGCTATATAAAAGAGCTGTTGGTATAGAACAGGAGGCAGTCTCCTGCTCGCTGGTGTTTAGCTTCTGTTTCTACATAAAGATGTCTAAAAGTGTGTGTTGAGGCAGCACCTCTAACAGAAGAGTCTGGCAGTCTCGCTGTCGCCTGCCCTCTCTGGCTGGTAAACAGGGCAGTCTTTGGAAAATGCTGAGTGTGCACTGTGGTTTTACAGCAACCGTGTCAACAAGTACTATTTTAGTGCATTTAGCCGCCTGGCCTTCCAGAAGTAGTCAGAAAATAAATATGAATATTGTTTTAACATTTCAGGACTATAATAATCTCCCATGCTTATTTTTGACTCATATTTTAGCCTGTGCATTGCGATAAAGTTTGATAAAGTGTGTTAGAGCCGACTGTGTGTTACGTGCAGATTGAAAGCATGAGCAAGCCTTATGGGAGCAACAGTTGTCGCCTGAAAACATGATATGGATCAAAGTGCCCAGCCAAATATGCAAGGAATTGTACTCCTCGCAGCTTCTTTACCTTTTTCACTCCTCCCTTGAGTCATTCTTTCACAATGAGTGATGGAGAGTACAGTAACCTCAATAACCTGTAGGGGTTTACATTAGCTTTTTAGTGCCGACTGCAAAGTGGAGCTTTAGTCAGGTGTGTTTCAACTTAGTGGTGTGGTTATGCCTGGGGACAAATCTCTCTAAACACTACAATGCATCTGCTTTTTTTTTTTTTATTTTAAATCTTTGACTCACCCTGCAGCGAGCACCTGTCTTGTGCATTCACCTTCTTCGTGCACGGCGACAGCAACGTGTGCACGAGTGTGGAGATCGCTCAACATCAGCCTCTACAGCGACTGAGTGAGGAGCATCTCAGCCTCGCCCAGCAGAGCTCCAGCCCTTTGCAAGGTAGAAACTTATGCAATGTGCACAATGTTAAAGAAAAATTTTATGTATATGAAAGAAAGAAATATGCTTTATTTGTCAATCAACACAAGACATTTGAAATTTATTTTTTCACATCCTACTTCTAGATAATACACAACCCACACACACAAACTAGTTATTTATCCTACATAAATATAGTGACTAGGGTTGCACAATTAATTAAATCTAAATCACAGTACGGCCAACTGCAATATTGTAGGAGCTGTAATTTTTTGAAAAAGATAAAACGTCTCACAGCATGACATTATACATGTAGCTTTGTGGTGCTATAGAGATGCCTCAGCCTACAAATCATATTTCAGTCATCAGGGAATGTGCCTGTTTGGTACAGGCACCAGCAATTCCTTTTTCTCATTGGGATGAAATGAAAAAAATCCATTCCCACTAAAACTGCAACTCATATCGCAATCACAATATCTGTGAAAACAATTGCAGTATGATATTTGTCGTGCAGCCCTAATTGTGCCTCCTCTCTGCCCTCCAGTCATCCTGAGCCCATACGGCTTGAACGGGACCCTCACTGGTCAGGCTTTTAAAATGTCAGACCACCCCACTCAGAAGCTCATCGAAGAGTGGAGGCAGTTTTATCCCATCAGCCCAAATCCCAAGGAGGTCCAGGAAGACAAGATGGAGGACACGGACTGGGAGGACGACTCTCTGGCAGCTGTGGAGGTCCTCGTTGGTAAGACATTATAATGTTTAAATAAGAGGTTGAGTGTTCTTGTGCTGAAGTCTGAGTTGGGTCTGAGTTGCACAGACAGGGTAGGAAAGTTTGAACGGTTTGAGAAGCTGATTTTGGTAATTTCATGGGAATTGCTGACAAATGATGTATAGTATCTTACAAAGGGCTGCCCCCTTGAAAGTCAGAAGTTCAGATCATCGCTCTGCAATTTCTCACTTGACACAGATTCTTCAGTATACATCTGGGGACACTCTGGTCCTCAGATTTAGCTGCAGAGTGAGCAATTGCTCCTCGCTGTCACACTGCTCTTGGGTACAGAAAGCTGTGGTTCAGACCCCAGGGTGAGTCTGTGTGAGATGGGACAGCTGCCCAGAGGAAGAAAGTTATTGCCCGGTCAGGCTCAGAGATAAGGTTATCATTTGCCTTCTGTTTAGAAGTAGTTCAGTACAGCTCACCGCAACTTAATACAGTACAGTCTCTGGCTCTTTGTGATATCTCATGTCGGCAAAAAATTATGTGGTTAGCACAGTATATATTAGCTCAGAGGACTAACTTGGCTTGTTTACATTACGTGAACTTTGCTGTCCCACTGAACCTCTTCAAACTCGCAAACTGGAATGTTAATGAAAAAAAGTGGGCGAATAGTCGAATGTTTTTATTTAACAGCCAAATTCGATTGGACTGACTTAATTCTTAGTCAGGGACTCACTGTTGCCCCCCTCAGCTGACCATGCCTGTTTGATTCTAAGCGATATTATTTTGAAATAAACAAAATGTGTTTGTTTGCTTGCAGCGGGAGTGAGGATGGTTTACCCTTCCTGCCTGGTGCTTCTCCCCCTGTCGGACCTCCCTGCTGTGGTCCCTCAGGGCTCAGCCAACACCTCAGGAAGCCTGTGTGGTGCTCAGCAGGGCCAGGCTGCTCACAGAGATCCTGCCATGTCCTCCGTCACTCTGACTCCTCCAACATCACCAGAGGAGGCTCAGACTGGTAAGACATGGAGTTGCATAATGACCAGAATTGAACACATTTACCAGCCTTTATTTCTGAGAGGCTCTGCATAATAACAGTATTGCACTTGCATTTTCTTTTGTCTTCCCTCATAGATTATCAGCCTGCCCAGAGGTGGCTCAAGTTGTCCTCTGCATCAGATGGCTACAGCTCTAACAACACTCTTCACGGGGGTAAAATCCCTCGCAGGCTGGCCAGCCAGATGGTGGAGTCTGTGTGGCAGGAGTATAACATTAACCGTACAGGGAACAAGTATGTTTAGTGTCATCTCTTCCTCAAAATTTGCATTGCCAGTCAAAGATGTGCCTCCATGCGGACTGATTAAATGTCAATCTGCTCTTTTTATTAGGAGGAAGTTTACTACCTTGACCAATGGGACCTGTGAGGAGGAGGCGGACAAAACTGGACTTTGGGATTTTGTGGAGTGTACTCACAGGCCACATTGCAGCTGCTCGAGGTATGATAAATGGAATACATTCACAAGTGACTGTAGATTTCTATTCACATTTTTAAAACAATATCTTGAAAGAATCATTTGTGTTTTTCCACACAGACATAAGAATCAGAAACAGCGATCCAGCAGCACCTCAGGACACCCACCCTCATCAGGCCAACCTGCGCAGCCGGCCCCCAAACACAAGCTGGGCGAGAAGCTGGAAAAGGGGGAGAAGCAGCAGAAGAGGCCGCAAACGCCTTTTCACCACCGCAACTCTGTGAGCGAGGAGCAGTCCCTGGAGCCACAGACCCAGAGGCTCTGTTTAAGATCACAGGAGGAGGGCTCGTATCCCAGCCTGCACCATGTGGACACAGTGCCCTCCAAAGCCCCCACGTTGCACACACACGGCCCCCCCACAGACCTCGTCGGATCTCCGCCTCCCCCTCCCCTCAGCCCACATCCCTGCGATCATGTAGAGGGCGACATGACTCCAGGTGGCATAAAAAACTCGTCTACGCCCATTCACCAACCGTTCTACCCGCCGTCGGTCGAGCCCTGTCTGCTGCCACAGAAGGGCTCATCTGAGGAGCCTCAGCTGGAGAACATGCCTATGCCTCTGCCCTTCCCCACCGCCTACAGTGAAACCTTAGAACCCACCATCTTCGTGGGTTCAGCCATCAACCCCAATGAAGACTCCACCCACAACCCTTGGAAGTATTTTAACCTGCCCAGGAAGAAGGCTTCCAACTTTGCGACGCCCTTGCTACCTGTGGATAAAATACGAGAAGATTCTGGGGGAGGTGGCGGAACAGAAAGTGTAGTGTCTGTCACTGAGTAAGTGTCGAATCACTCATCCTCAGCCGCATGAAAACAAATGTAACTGTTATCTTAAACAGCACGTCTGCATCTGTCTGAGCATCTCCACACTATTTCTTTTTTCTCAGGTTGATGTCAGGCTCCACACAGCCCCTCAAGGTGTCCCAGGAGCTGGTGAAGACCTACGCTCAGCGGAGAAACAGCCATCTCGCCTCCGCCACAGGAGATGGAGAACACAGCGAGGAGCCAGACCCTTACGCCTTCGTAGAGGGAGACGAGGAGTTCAGCTTCACCGAGAAGAAGGACAAGCCTGGATCTGAGAGAGAGGGCAACAAGAAACACAAGGTGGGTCGAGATCACGGTATATCACAGGAAGTCATGCTAAAATCTGCTTCTGTTTCCTGGGCAAAGACAGACTGGAACCTGAGATTTTCCATTTATATGTGCTTGTATGAAAAAGTTAATTGGACTTTATTAGTGTATTGGCACTGACCAGAATGTGTTGTATCAAAAGTCAGATGGTGCCGGTCAGATGGTCTTGTTTACATACTCCTGCAAATATTTACTGAGATTATAGTTTAGCCAGTTTCAGACTTTTTCTTCAGCTACATTTCTCGTAAAGCTGCTCTTTTGGACAGCATTTAACATTTAAGAAATTTGGCTTCTTTTGTCAATAGAAAAAGAAAACAGTTTTGTAGAATAGGAATCTTTATATTCCTCAAACTATTGAGATACTGACTCTCTGAATATCTGTAGTATCTCACTAGTACTGAAAGGATTTCCAGTCACTTCCCAGCTGCACCAGGATATTTCTTGGAGATAACAAAATCCAGGTTTGCATGCAGCGTAGCGGTTACACAGACAGAAAAAAACAAACCCAACCCGAATCCGAGACAGTTATAACCGAGCCTGGCCTGACCCCGACAGACTTTATGATTTTTAAGTCCAAATCCGACCCGAGCCCAACGCAGTTTGTTACCTGATATAGATATTGTTATCATGGTTACAGCTTGTCTGTTTACCGTGATCACACATGAACAGTGTGTAAATGAGAAAGCACAGCAGCACACACACTCAATTGGAGCGGAGCCTGTGTTGCGTTCAGCATTGTCATGTAAATAACAAATTCCAGCATTTGAATAGACCATAGCACAACACAGCTGCGTGTCAAGTGGGCCGAACCCGAGCAAAATGTCTGATTTGTTATCCGAACCCAACCCGACCCGTCAGGTCCCGTCAGGCTCGGGTCGGGTATCCACACTCACTGGTCACTAGATGATCGAGTTTTTCTTGTGAACAAACGAATGTGTTATGTCATCACTTTAAGAATAAGCTTGATATCCAGAGACTTGTATGTAAGTACAATAGGTGCAGTTTCCCCAATACATTTACTTTGTATGAAATGATTTAATATGGTCGTCCCAGAACATTACAATAATTCCTATGATCGTTTTCCTTTTTTCACCCAGGTGGACGAAGGAAGTGGAACAGCAGACGGTAAGAATGTCTTCCATACATTTGGCCCCTAGGTTTGACATTTAATTAAATTTAATATTTGGAGTTTGGCATCTTATTCAAGGTCTCCTCTCCAATTTGTTTTGCGGTGCAGATGGTCAGGGTCCGTCGGGCAGTAAACCTTCAGCCTCCACCAGCCTTATCCATGAGAACGACTTGGCTGTGTCCTACAGCGACCTGGATAAAATCTTCAATTCGGATGAAGATGAGCTAGCGGTAAGAGCTTCAATGTATTAAATGAACATGTTAGCGCCAAAGTACTTCTTACTGAAGTGTTCTGAAATGTTCAGACACTGCTGCTGATGTTGGCGTGTAAAGCCTGTTGAAACATGAAAATGGAAGATGTATTGAGTGTATAGTTTTCCCTGTTCACACAGCCTGGATCCAAAAGAGCAGGAGTTGGTACAGAGGACAAGTTTGGCTGTAAAGACACCAAAGCAACCGCATTGGATCCCCTGTCTTGCATAAGTAAGGACACTGAGCTTCAGGTAATCATTGTAGCTCTTACACACGTTCTTTCAAGAGAAGTAATCACGTCTTATTTCTGTAGGCTCAGCAGACCTGCACCAGATGTTTCCCACCCCGCCCTCCCTGGAGCAGCAGGGTTACTCTCCTATGAACTCGGGCAGTAAGGATAGCCTGGAAGCAGGGGCAGGCCTCACCCTGTTGGATGGCAGCCAGCTGAACAGCCACTTCAAGATGGAGGTGGAGGAGGGATTCTGCAGCCCAAAGCCATCAGAAATAAAGGTATGTCATGTCACACACCTGCCAAGTATGAAGCTAGTGGAATAATTAGCTATGTCAGTGCTCTTTACCTTTTTCCTCTCTCTCTTTTAGGACTTCTCCTTCGTATACAAGCCTGAGGCATGCCAGTTGTTAATTGGCTGTTCAATGTACGCACCCCTGAAGATGCTACCCAGCCAGTGTCTGCTGCCTGTCAAACTGCCAGAAGACTGTGTGTACACGCCCAGCTGGACCATGGGCAAAATGGAGCTGATACCCCCGGTGACAAATGTCAACCTCCTCACCAAAGACAGGTTAGTGTGTGTAGCATTAGCAGTGCTGTCAGAGACGTGGGGAAGGGGACCATTTGGGGATGAGCCCATAACTAAATTTATTGCAAGCACCACTTTATAGATGCATCTTTTCTTTCTGTTAATTAACATGTATATTGTTTGACAACAACATATTAACATACATATTCCTATAACAGCAACTAGGTTTGAAACTTCATGCTGTGATGGTACAGAGAATTTAGCCACAAATGTTAACATGGCATTCAGTTGCAGATGCAGCAGAGATCTACGGATGCACATTAAATTATGTAAAATAACCAGTGGCTTTGAGTTGCTAGACAGACAAGAAAAAAGGATATTTAGCTTGTACCTTTGGAACCTTCGGGCATGGTACCTAGACCCTAGGTCTGTTGAGCGTTTCCACCGCAAACAGTACTGTTAAATGTGGGCGACGTTGTTGTCACTCACTGCTCCGTCCAGCACTCACTGTATTTCCTTACTTCAAGTGACAAAGATGAAAGTCTGCGCCTCCTTATTTTCAGAACAAAATAAAACAGGCTGCAGTTAGAGTTTCTCTCCATGGGGTATTTAAAAATAGTGGGTTTGTGCATTTAGTCCTTCTCAGGCAAGCTCGGGGGTTTAGTGTAAAAGAGGCATGGCATGTAATAGAATAGTGTCTGCCTCTGCTGTGACATGTAACACAAGCCTCTGCAGCGCTTTATAAACAATAACAATGACATAGTGTGGCAGGGCAGTAACATCATTTACTGTCTTTGTTATATGGCAGCTGATATTGTCATATGCTTGGAGAGTGAGGAGCTCCTGAACCTCATTGGTTTCCCCGATTGTGGACATTTTCTGCCATTGTCTTTTTTTTTTTTTTCTTCTTTTTTTTTTTTCTGCCATTGTCTTTTTTTTTTTTTTCTTCTTTTTTTTTTTGGAGTTAGCTGCTGACTTCCACCAGCTGCTTTTTAAATCTCCCAGCGATGGGTTGAATTTATAACACAAAATCAAAACGTCCCATCCGTCCCATCCATGGTCTCGTCCTGCTGGCTGTCCCCTTTACACAGATGTCGATTCAGCACTGTTACTACCGTCCACAGCTAGCTTAAAGGCGAGGCAACTCTGTCCCTCAATTCTGCAATCAGCTTTTTATAAAGAATGGCGATGCGGAACAATGGTGCAAAATTCCTGCCTTAAACAGGCTGTAAAAGGGGCTTCAGTCTGTTAGATGATGAGATGAGATGTTCAGTTGAGATGTTTAATGTTAACAAGCCATTACAAATCATACTGAATATTGGCCAAAATCTTAAATCCAGTTTAAAAAACTGATATATCTGAAAAATAGCATTTTAATGGTTGCATATTTTTCTGTTACAGTAACGTCCCCAGTGTGGAGCCAGACTACAGCCAGACCTACACCCCTCAGACCCACACGCCCTTCATGTCCAGCAGTGCTCCTCCAAGCAACAGTGGCACGGGCATCCTGCCCTCCCCAGCCACGCCACGGTTCTCCGTACCCACGCCTCGCACACCTCGGACTCCACGGACTCCCCGCGGCCCGTCGAGTGTCCAAGGCTCGCTCAAGTACGACAACTCTGACCTTTACTCCCCTGCCTCCACTGCCTCCACCTGTCGACCACTCAGCTCCGTTGAGCCGGCTACCGTACCTTCCATCCCCGAGGCTCACAGTCTCTACGTCACCCTCATTCTCTCCGAGTCAGTCATGAACCTCTTCAAGGACTGCAACTTTGACAGTTGCTGCGTGTGTGTCTGCAACATGAACATCAGAGGAGCAGATGTAGGCGTGTACCTCAAGGACAACGGCGAGGCCCAGTACCCCTGCACTTGTGGCTTCAGCGCCGTCACCAACCGACGCTTTGGCCAGTCAGCCGGGCTGTTTTTGGAGGACGAGCTGGACGTGGTGGTACGGGGCTCAGACGCCAGTCGGGACACTGAGCGGTGTTTCGAAGAGCTGAGAGCTTCCACAGCGCACAAGGCCGGCAGCTTGACGGAGAAACCTCCAGATGAGCTAATCCTGTTGCTGCAGGACCAGTGCACCAACCCATTCGCCCCGATGGCAGGCGTGGAGTACCCCAAGCAGGGCTCAGCACCCAGTTCATTTCTGAGGGTGGAGGAGAGAGACTGTTATAATGACTGCTACATGGCACTGGAGCACGGCAGGCAGTTCATGGACAATATGTCAGGAGGCAAAGTAGATGAAACACTAGTGAAAAGCACCTGTCTTCATCAGTGGCCAAAATGCAAATGTATGTAAATTTCTGTCACCATTTGTTCCTATTACAAGCTTATTTCCTCCATATTTAAAAAATTCCCAGCCTCAAATGTGGTTAAGTTAAGACTTCTTGTCTTTGTTTTTCCTCTTGTAGCAGCAGATATGAGCAAGCTTTTCTCTCAGGATGTCCTGCGGGTGTTGTTGTCCCTGCAGCCTGTGCTGCAGGACACCATTCAGAAGAAGAGGAGTGTGCGCTCCTGGGGCGTTCAAGGACCGCTCACTTGGCAACAGTTCCACAAAATGGCTGGGAGGGGATCATATGGTATGTGGAGAGTGCTTGTACCTCCAACAGATTTAGAGATCTATTTTTGGAATTTTGTGATGGTTGATCATGTGACTGTTGCAAAAGACAAAGCTGAACCTTTGTCCTCGTTTCACTCCAGGTACAGATGAGTCTCCTGAGCCTCTGCCCATCCCCACCTTTCTGGTTGGCTATGAGTATGATTTTGTGGTGCTGTCTCCTTTTGGGTTGCCCTACTGGGAGAAGCTTCTCCTGGATCCTTTTGGTTCCCAGAGAGATGTGGGATATGTCGTCATCTGCCCAGAAAATGAAGCTCTGCTACGCGGAGCAAAGACGTTCTTCAAAGATCTTAGTGCTATGTATGAGGTACGCACCTGGCAGGATCAAACCCTTCTTCCTTGTACTGACATGCCCCACAAAAACAGTTTCATGTTCTCATGAAATGATTCACACTGTTTTATTTTCACATTGACTCCCTTTTTGTCAACAGGCATGCCAGCTTGGGCAACACAGGCCCATCTGTAAGAGTCACCCAGAGGGCGTATTGAAGGTCGGCACCACAGAAGGCAGAAACATGACAGAGCAGCCCCTTAGCGACTGGTTCCTTAAGATGGCTGCCAGAGAGGGAAACAATGAAGCCTTTAATAAGCTCAAACTCTTTGCTCAAGTGTGCCGCTATGATCTAGGTAACATCTATTATGTTTAAAAAATCCAAATCTGATAAGGTTACATGGTTTGTAAAATGATAACAGATTATTTTTCTCTTGTCACATCTTTCAGCTCCCTACCTGTCAGAACAGTCTTTGGATGGCTCTCTACTCTCCCAGCGCAGCGCTGTCGTGGCCTCTTCCTCCTCCCAGACCTCCAGCTCTTCCAGCACCTCCTCAGGACCCCAGAGCACCAACACTACCAGCTCCAGCACCAGCTCTGCCCAGCCTGTCCAGGTCAACAGCACCCCTCCCTCCTCCTCCTCAGGCTCCCAGACTATCGGGGGAATGGCCTCAGCCAAGCCAAGCTCCTACTCGCCGTTTGGGACGGCAGGCTTGCAGGGCAGCACGTCCCAGAATGGACCCCAGTCAAACCCACAGGGTGCGGGAGGGCTGGCAGAAAACGGACCCTCAGCCAACCAGCAGCAAGGGCCCACTGAGACGCCAGAGAGGTACGTTACCACATAATAACAACGTTGCAAAGTGCTTCACAATAAAAACAACGACAAAGCTACAAATCATGTTAAAGATATAACAGGATAACACAGTATAAATAACAGTAAATACTGTGAGTTGAGAAAAAGCCAAACTATAAAAATGAGTTTAAGAAGAGATTAATAAAAGGTCCAGATGGCAAAAGCTCATCGAGATTTTGGAACCATTATTGGAGCCTTGCTGGAGGATCATAAGCAACGATCAGGCTCATGGGGAGTGAGCAGATCATAGATATGAGTAGAAACCTGACTATTCAAGGCTTTAAATCAAGCAGTATAATCTTAAAATTAATTCTAAAACTCACAGTAACCAGTGAAGGGCTGCAGGGCTCAGTGTGTTGTTGTTATTGATGGTTGTTGCCACTCCTGGCAAGCATGTTTAAGATGATGTAACAGTTGTTACTGACAAAGCTGTAGCTCCTTTAACCATTAGAGAAATTTAGTTTATGGGTATTCTCTTATTTTACTCATGAAACGTTGAACATCTCAGTAATTTTTAGAGATGTACCGATACCACTTTTTCCTTCCTGACACCGATTCCGATCCCTGAACCTTATGTATCTGCCGATACCGAGTACCAATCCGATACCAGCGCGTAAAATAAAAATGGATGGGATATGAATTGTTGTATGTCTCAACTCCTAAAACTCTGTAAAATATTAAGAAATAAATACATAATAGTAGAATGAATGCCATAAAACCTTTTTTTTTTATTATTATTATCCAGTGTTGACACAGATCAAGACACAGGTTAAAGTGCAGCCACACAATTTGGTAAAAAAGACATTTTGAAGGCTACAGTAGAATGCTTTTTAAACTCTGCCCCGTTTCGTTTGCGTGTAGCGTGCGTATGCGTAATGACGTGAGGCATCACGTGGTATCGGATTGGTCATAGGCTGTACTAGCCGATAACCCGATACCGCATTTTAGGCAGTATCAGAGGCATTTCCGATACTGGTATCGGTATCGGTACAACTCTAGTAATTTTGTAATAATTTAGTCAAACCAAGCTGAACCAGAGCTGGCAGGCACATTCTCATTCAGTGGACTCATAACATTAAAAGTATGCTATCTCAATTTTTATCTTTTGAAGCTGTGACAGACACTGCAGTCTAGCAAACTGTTATGCATGCATGTCATCCAGTGTCACATGTCTACAGGGCTGCAACTAATCAGGATTAATCTGTTTGATTAATCTGTTTTTTTTCTCGATTAATTGATGTTATTTTGTCTTTAAAATGCAAGACAATGATGAAAAATGTTGGTCAGTGTTTCCCAAAGTCCAGGATGACATCCTCAGATTGTCTTGTTTTGTCCACAACCCAAAGATTTCAGTTTACTGTCATAGAGGAGTAGAGAAAACCAAAAAAAAATCACTTTTAACAATCTGTCATCAGAGAATTTTTTTTTTTTAATATTCAAAAGGATTATTAAATTAGTTGCTGATTAATTGAATAGTCAACAGCTAATCAATTACTCATTGCAGCTTTTCATGTTTACATACAGAACATAATGTATTGCAACAGAGCACTGTCTGTATGTTGTGGAGTTGAGGTGGTGCTGTGAGACATCAGACACTTACTTACAAAACTGACCTGTCAACAACCCCTTTTTTTTTTTCTTTTTTTTTTTAAAGTAACCGATACAGTTATGTCTTGTGTAGATTATTTTAAACTCCTCTGCATGTCTGCTGTGAGTGAAGACACTACACTGTGTATTGTGTAATCAAGCACAGGTGACACTGAAAGGACAATGTGACATAGACTTTTGTCACTTAATTCTTTTCATATTTTGTCATAAAATTGTTTCTAAACACACATTTTAGTTTTTTTTGCCAACACACACACCGCTGCTCCTCCTCCTTTTCTGTTGGTCATATAGTCATACTAATTATGTGTCATTTTTGTCAACAGCACAATGGAGAGAGACAAAGTTGGGAAGCCAACAGACGGAGAGTCCCACGCTGTGTCTTACCCACCTGCCATCGTGGTGTATATCATCGACCCCTTCAGCTACGAAGACGCAGACAGAGAGGTCCACTCCAGCGCATACACACTGGGCCTGCTGCGCTGCTACATAGAGATGCTCCAGTTCCTACCTGCTCGCATCAGAAACGCTGTCTCAGTACAGGTACGGACCAGCATCACAGTCTCAGTGTTTGATGTCATAATTGAGTGCATCACAGTATTACTAGATGGACATGTTAAGATCACACAGTTAGTTATCTTTCTCAGAGGAATCTGCTGATGAGCTGTGATTGATGTGATCAATGGTTTAACTAAGTTGCTCCCATTTGTCAGTCGAGTCACAACAGAGCAGGTTACCAGCAGGCACAGAGGGAGGTGAGAAGGAGTAGGGGACTCATTAACAGACACTAATAGAGGTGGTAACTGCCACACCTGTGATACAGTGACACAAGATTGCATCAACATGCCAGAGGGGATTTTGAAACACCAGAGGTGTGAATGTGCTAATGGTTTCAGTATTAGTCTTTAGTGTTGCAGGGGTAGAACAGAGCGGTGTGTCACTGCCTGTTTTCAGATGAAGTGTCAGAATATGATAGGTATTAAATAATTGATATTGATTTCACCTGAAACTGGCAAAACATATAATATATATAATAATATAATACATACAATAATACCCAGTTATCACAACATACATGTGACACCTCTGATGTCCTTTGTTTTAAGCATTGCTCCAGTTAGAACGGTTTCCTCTCTGTGCACCCTCCGTGCTTTTCCCACTAAGTATTAATAAGCCAGTTTGCAGGTTAGATCATTTAGCGATTCACAATATGGTGGTACATGTGCTGCACTGTTGTTAATTATGTCCCCTCTGTAAAGGGCAGTTTATTCATGAATAACAAAACACAAAAATGTAACTGCTTGGATGAAGCCAAACATCCTCATTGAACCCAGACTAACAAATACAAAACACTGGAACATGAAGTTATGTTTTCACAAACCATTGCCATTTTGCATTTTATTCTGAGTTTAATAAAGAACTGTTTCTACTAGTGCCAGTTAGTTACTTTGCAAGAATGACTGGGTATTGCTTTGTACATGACAAAAGGTTAAGGTATACCTCATTGATGCCACCCAGAATTTTTCCAAAGCAAACTAACCACTACGACTGGAAACATAAATGTTAGCAAAGAGCAATCAGTGATGTTTACAAACCGGATGACATACAAAAATCCTGACTGAAAACAGAACACATTCAAAAGTTAGTTAAACTAGAGCAGAAAAGCAAAAGAAAAGTGTTATCACAACTCTGTCTAAAGTATCACTGTTGTTTCCTTTTTTGTCAGATTGTTCCCTGCCAGTATCTGCTGCAGCCGGTGCGCAGCGGAGAGCGTCACCTCTACGGCCAGCACCTCAAGTCGCTGGCCTTCTCAGTTTTCACTCAGTGTCGTCGGCCTCTGCCCAACTCCACCAACTTCAAGGCTCTCACAGGCTTTGGCCCTGGTCTTGCCATCGACATGGCACTCAAGAACCCTGAGGTAACTGCCACTCTGGCTGCATATCTGAAACTGGTGTGGCTTCTGGTGAAGGAAGCCAGCCCACACAGAGTCTGGCACTGTGTCATCTGTTGTCTGGCTTTTAAACTAACAAGTTTTCCCTCTTTGCAGAGGCCTGAGTGTTTGCGTCTGTACACGCCGCCCTTCATTCTGGCTCCGGTGAAAGACAAGCAGACGGAGCTCGGGGAGACGTTTGGCGAGGCCTCCCAGAAGTACAACGTCCTGTTTGTCGGATACTGTCTGTCCCATGACCAGCGCTGGCTGCTGGCCTCCTGCACAGACCAGCACGGAGAACTGCTGGAGACCTGTATCATTAGTATTGATGTACCCAACAGGTACGTGTACTCAAGTACAGAAAAAAACACATGCATCAGTGGTATAGGATCAATAGTTTAGTTATAGATTAGATCATGTGTGTGTGTGTATTTAAAGTACATGTGTTGTGTCTGTTACAGGGCTCGCAGGAAAAAGGGCTCAGCCAGGCGAGTGGGTTTGCAGAAGCTGTGGGAGTGGTGTCTCGGCTTGGTGCAGGTGACGTCACTGCCGTGGAGAGTGGTCATCGGGCGGCTTGGTAGAATGGGTCACGGCGAGCTGAGAGGTACACACACACACCCGCAGCGTCAAGAGAACATGTAGGTTATTTACATACACGAACACATACTAATGAGCTCTTATCTCGTCCCTGTTTCAGACTGGAGTATCCTGCTGAGCAGGAGGAACTTGCAGTCTCTCAGCAAACGTCTGAAGGAGACATGTCGGCTGTGTGGCATCTCTGCTGCTGACACTCCTAGCATCCTTAGCGCCTGTCTGGTTGCCATGGAGCCCCAGGGTTCCTTTGTCATCATGCCAGGTAAGAAAAAAAACAGAGTAAATATGGTTTATGGTACGTGGCAAAGCTTGAGAACCCACAGACTTGACTTCAACTCTGATGATCCGTCTCGTCTCTGCAGATTCGGTATCAACAGGTTCAGTGTTCGGTCGCAGCACCACACTCAACATGCAGACGTCGCAGCTGAGCACTCCTCAGGACACATCCTGCACACACATCCTGGTGTTTCCCACCTCAGCCATGGTGCAGGTCAACACTAACACTTCAGAGCCCATTGACATCAACTTCAATCCCATAAATCCTGGTACGTTCCCGTAGCTGACAGCGCCTCATCAGAAATGCATCACTTTGTCTTCTTGCTTGTCATCAAGAGATGCTCAATCATGAATATGGCATAATGTTTAAAGGAATGCTTCACCACCCCAGATGACCATATTGTTTATCAGTTACTCACCCTGTGTTTCGTTGAATTATGAAGAAAACTTTTCTCGCATGCCTCAGTTGAATGAAGAATCCAAAAACTGGGAAAATTCTTGATAAGTTGAATTTATAGGTGACATGTTTAAAAATAGCAAAACTATATAAAAACATCTGTTTGTAAAGTCTCGCACAACTCGTGCAGTATAATCCAAGTCTCATTTATCCAGTCATAGGCTCATCACTTCCCAAACAGACAGCTCAGTCTGACAGGGAACTGAACAGAAAGTGAAATTTTCTAATCTATGCTCTTTTTAAAGCCAGACCCCCTTGAGAAAAGCGGTAATTTTACCTCGCTGAACACGGGAGCTGGCGGTCTACCACCGATCAGTTAGCTAGTTTATGTGACTGTGTGACTGTGGTGTTGAGCTTGAATTCACCAAAGTCACACAGTAACACTATCTAACTAACTGATGGAAGCTGCGGTGGACCAGCAGCTCCCATGTACAGCGAGGTAAAATAACTGTTTTTGTCAATAGAGTCTGGCTTTGAAGAGAATATAGATGCTTCACTTTCCTTTCAGTTCCCAACAGAAAGAGCTGTCAGTTTGCGAAGCACTGAGAATACAACTCTATAAATGACACTTAGATAATACAAATGTTAAATCTTTGACTTCAATTCTTCAAGAATTTTCTTCTTTTTCTATTCTTCACTATGAAGGCATGCAAGGAAAAAAAGTTGTCTTTATGAATTTAACGTTACATAAGTTAATGATATACAAATGGTCATCTGAGAGGTAAAGTATCCATTTAAGTTGAACCACAAACAAACGCTGAGCTCTTTGCATGTTGTTATTCTCTGCAGATGGATCTGATGGAATGGGCATCTTTGACCTGTTTGACAACGACATGGTAGATCCAGACCTCATCAACATCCTGCCCAACTCCCCCACAACTTCGCCTGTTCACTCTCCAGGCTCCCACTACCACCAGGGGGGAGATGGAAGCAAGGTCTGTCACCCTTTAATAACTTCACAATAAAACAGAAGTCAGTTTTAAGTGTTTATTACAGACCATAAAGATTATTTACCTGCAAGCCTGCTATGATGAAGAAGCGAGACACGTGTCAGTGTTTATACAGTTTTGTCTCGTCAGTTCTGTAGATTTTTTTAACCCTCACAGATAAAGAAGTACAGTTTATAGTCAAAATGTATTGTCTTTATTCTTCCATCACCTACTGAGATAAATGATATGCTCAAATAACGAGCTACCTGCCCTGAGCTCACTATATCATAACCTCACAGTGACTCTCAGTTTTAGGAACGTGGCCAGAAAGAGAAAATCTCCATCTCATATTATAGAAAATTAATATTGCTCTGGTCATTAACTTCATCAATGTTGTCTTGCAGGGTCAGAGTGCAGACCGTATGGAGTCCCACGAGGAGGCTCTGAACATCCTGCAGCAGCCGATGGCTCTGGGCTACTTCGTCTCCACAGCCAAGGCTGGACCACTGCCTGACTGGTTCTGGTCAGCCTGCCCTCAAGCCCAGAACCAGTGCCCACTCTTCCTCAAGGTACAGCCGCACTAGAAACTTTGAAGTCAGTCACATCTAAGTAGAGCTACAACTACACTTACGTTCACCATAGATTCATTGGCTGATTGTTTCTGTTTTACACTTTCCTAAAGCCAAATGTGACATCATAAAGGCTCAGTGTGTAGGATTAAGGGGGATATATTTGCAGAAATGGAACATAATATAATATGAACTTTATCTTAAATGTATTATCACCTGAAAATAAGGAGTGTTGTGTTTTCTTTTCCTTAGAATGAGCTGTATATATCTACATAGGGAGCAGGTTTTTTGTCCATGAGCTGTTATTTGTAACGTGAAAGTGCTTTATTCAGTGTTTGTACTAGTTTAAATCAGGGGGTCTGTTTGTTTTGGAGAAGAAGAGATCATTTGGATAAGTTGGCTCCTGGTAAAAACCTCCTGAACAATGAACACTGTGGGAATCTTAGCACACAGGAGAAGTTTCAGCTGGTTGCAGTCTGCAATTCTCAGTTCTAGATGCCCCAAATTCCACACGCCGCTTCTTTAAAATGTCCAAAACCCAAACATATTTTCTCTTGACAAGCAGGAAGCAGAGAATCTTTGGTATTTTTGCTTGACATGTGATTATTAAAATCTTTATTAAATAATTTAAATACTGTCTGTATCTCTGAAAAGCGCAAGTAGATCTAAATACTTGGAATTAATTTGTCCTGTATCGTTTTTGCCAGGCCTCTCTGCACCTGCACGTGTCTTCTGTCCAATCAGACGAGCTTCTGCACAGTAAACACTCCCATCCCCTGGACTCCAACCACACCTCTGATGTGCTCAGGTAGGCTGCTCAGATCAGAAGAGTCTGTACAGTTATAGGAACTGATGTTGGATGTGTAATAACATTGCTGTTTCTGCCCTCTACATGATAGATTTGTTCTAGAGCAATACAACGCCCTCTCCTGGTTGACATGCGACCCTGCAACCCAGGACCGACGCTCCTGTCTGCCCGTTCACTTTGTGGTGCTCACCCAGATGTACAACTTTATCATGAACATGCTCTGAACTCTTTAACGGGATCAAACTGCTGAGGTTCGATTGGATGGCTTGCTTAGTCAAATCATGGATTTCCTACTACGAAGTATCGTCGACACTCAAAGGACCTCACACTCCATCAGGGCAAATGTGGAGGAAGCATCTCTCCTCCTCTTCCCCGGTGTATCTCACACAACACTGGCTGACTGACTGACTGACTTCAAGTTTCCAATCAATCAATCAATCAATCAATCAGATGCCAAGAATCCATTTTAGCATTTTGGAAGATCAAGGGACGTTTCATAAAGGAGAATAAATTGTCTTTTTAATGACTGTAGATTGCAATCTATGAAATTTTATCTTAATGAAATGCCTGCATATATTATTTATTGTAAGTTTTTAAATGTGGAATTTTTAATGCTTAATAACTTTTATATATTACAAATCCTAGAGGGTGTGTACATCTCACTGTAAAGGAATTGGTTTAAAAAGTGTAATTTTCTCAATTACAACATGGAAAAACCTGTTCAAGTGAATTTGCTGTAGATTGCTTTTAGAATATTATTTTTTCAAAGGGTACAGACCTTTTTATTGCCATGCTGTAAAAATGAAGTAAAAGCTGGCCTGGGCATTTGTGTCCCACCCAATGAGTGGATGAGACTTACCTCTCTGTCTGCTTTGGCTCCAGAGTCTCTCGCACAGTAACTCAATGAGCTCTGAAGAGAAATTAAAAGGTACATTGTCAGATTATATATTTTATATAACAGATTTAGGTAATTGTGTGTGTATATGTGTACATATAATTGTGTGCCGCTACTGATGGTGCAGCTTCTGTTTTAGGAATAAAGTGCGTCTACCTTAACCTCTCTGCTCTTGTTGACTTGTATTTGACATGTGAACAGCTTTGGGTTTATAAATATTTCCCCCTTTTTAAATGTCTACTGTGTAGGATTTAGTGGCATCCAGTGGTGAGGTTGCAACATTGCAACCCACTGAAACTTCTCTTGTGTGCCAAGTCTGTAGAAGAACTATGGTGGCTGATGCGAATGGCCCTAGAACCAGTGTTTGATTTTTCCGTGGAAGAGGATTCACTCCATATGTAGCTATACCAGCTCATTCCGAGGCAAAGAAAATGCAGTTCTCATTTTCGGGTCATTATAAATAAATGAAACATGGTTATAAATATTCAATTTCTGACAATAAATCCTACTTGATCTCACACACTGGACCTTTAAAAGAACACTCAAGGAATTCAGTATTGCACTTCCATAAAGAGATTTAAGTGAGTGATCAAAATCAACAAAGGAAAGAACAAGATATCCTAAATTTTATGGTTCAAACTCTTCCCATAATGCAACTTTGTATAACAAATTCAGTGATGGAAGAAGTATTGAGATCGTTGCAGGGTATATGAACAAGTCCTGAAGTTTTTCTGTAATTCATGAGTCAAAACTTTGAGTATAACATACTATTTTTTTTTAAGTAATTAAAAAGCCATACCTATGTATATAAAAGTTCATTATATGGCACGTTATATAAAAATAATAAAGTAACAGTATAGTATGTCACAAAAATGCCAAAAAATGTATAATACAGTATGTCACAAAAAAGGGAGGGTGTAATATGCCATTAATAAAATTCACAAAAGATTTCATAGTATAGTAAGCCTGTAAAAGTCATAAAGGGTCATGATGTAGAATGTCCAAAAAAGTCATAGTATAGTATTCCTAAAAAAAGTCATAGTATAGTATGCCAAAAAAATGTCATAGTACAATATGCCTAAAAAATGTCATAGTATAGTATGCCAAAAAAAGCCATAGTATAGTATGCCTAAAAAAAATGTCATAGTATAGTATGCCTAAAAAAAAGTCATGGTATAGTATGCCAAAAAAAAAGTCATAGTATAGTATGCCCAAAAAATGTCATAGTATAGTATGCCTAAAAAAAAGTCATAGTATAGTATGCTGAAAAAAAATCATACTATAGTATGCCCAAAAAATGTCATAGTATAGTATGCTGAAAAACGTCATAGTATAGTATGCCCAAAAAATGTCATAGTATAGTATGCCTCAAAAAGTCATAGTATAGTATGCCAAAAAAAGTCATAGTATAGTATGCCTAAAAAATGTCATAGTATGGTGGAAAAAGTCATAGTATAGTATGCCCCCTAAAAGTCATAGTATAGTATGCCGGAAAGAATGTCATAGTATAGTATGCCTAAAAAAAATTCATAGTATAGTATGCCCAAAAAATGTTTATAGCATGCCTAAAAAAAGTCATAGTATAGTATGCCAAAAAAGGTCATAGTATAGTATGCCTAAAAAAAGTCATAGTATAGTATGCCCCCTAAAAGTCATAGTATAGTAGGCCCAAAAAATGTCACAGTATAGTATGCCCAAAAAAATCATATAGTATGCCCAAAAAATGTCATAGTATAGTATGCCCAAAAAATGTCGTAGTATAGTATGCCTAAAAAATGTCGTAGTATTGTATGCCTAAAAAATGTCGTAGTATAGTATGCCTAAAAAATGTCGTAGTATAGTATGCCCAAAAAATTGTCATAGTATAGTATGCCAAAAAAATCATATAGTATGCCCAAAAAATGTCATAGTATAGTATGCCTAAAAAATGTCGTAGTATAGTATGCCTAAAAAATGTCATAGTATAGTATGCCTAAAAAATGTCATAGTATAGTATGCCCAAAAATGTCATAGTATAGTATGCCAAAAAAATGTCGTAGTATAGTATGCCAAAAAAATGTCACAGTATAGTATGCCCAAAAAAGTATGCCCAAAAAAATCATATAGTATGCCAAAAAATGTCATAGTATAGTATGCCAAAAATGTCCTAGTATAGTATGCCCAAAAAATGTCACAGTATAGTATGCCAAAAATGTCATAGTATAGTATGCCAAAAAAGCCATAGTATGCCCAAAAAAAATCATATACTATGCCCAAAAAATGTCATAGTATAGTATGCCTAAAAAATGTCATAGTATAGTATGCCTAAAAAATGTCGCAGTATAGTATGCCTAAAAAATGTCGTAGTATAGTATGCCCAAAAAAAGTCATAGTATAGTATGCCTAAAAAATGTCATAGTATAGTATGCCCAAAAAAAATCATATACTATGCCCAAAAAATGTCATAGTATAGTATGCCCAAAAAAAATCATAGTATAGTATGCCTATAAAATATCACAGTACAGTATAGTATAGTATAGTATAGTTTAGCATAGTATAGTTTTCAGTATACATTACACTTAAAACAAATCTGCATATAATTAGTGTGTTATAGAATTTAGCTCATGTCTTCCAACTTTAATGACCCTGCTTTACTTAAATTAAGTAATTGAGATCATTTTCTCAGGGTCCCTCCAAGGCAAAAATCCTTCCAAAATGCAGTTCTTCTTGTAAATTTACTTTCACATGTAAATTAGTGATCTTCCCCTTTTAACCTCACAAATGCTCCAGTTCAGCGCAGAACATGTTCTATGCTGCATTATACAGACAGATAAGATTTCCGTTTGAAATCATGACTGAAGCCACGAAGTATCAAAGTGATCCATTTCCATTGAGGCACAACAAAAAGCAGATACTGAAATAAGATGTCACACTCTGAAATAAGGAAACTTTATTAAAACTTCGAAGGTAGTTACAGGGAATGATGGTGCTGAAAGGGTTCTAGTCAGCCAGAACTGAATCAGTAAACGATGGGTCTTGGCATCCACTCCTGCAGGAAGAGCTCCATATTACTTTTCTTCCCCCTTCACATTTAAACAACCAAACATACAGGATTATCATGAAGACACTACATATTGTTAAGCCCAATTAATAGTGGATTTTTGAGCCCTATACTAATATCAATAAGTATCAATAGCTATAATACTGAAACTAATATCTGAGAGTGAAAAGAAATAATCACTACAGTATCTTCAGTTTGTTTTTTTAAAGTATTGTGACCAAGATATGAACTGTGCAAAACATTTTAAAGTTAAAAAATAATGTTGTCAGTGCTCTTTGGTCGACAAACTATGTAATGGTGACACTAACTACATTTACATGCACACTAATATTCCACTATTATTCCAAATTTGACAGTATTCTGAATTTGATGCGGGTCATGTAAAAGGCATATTCTATTTCGATTTTCCAAAGTAGGCCTTATTCCAAATGAACATTTTGCGGTTAAGACGTGGGATATGCCAGTATTATTCAGGTATACATATCTTAATTGGGATTTTTACCACAGTTTGTGACACACCGCCTCTTGTCTGTTTGTGGTCAGCTCTGTGAGTTGTCATGGATGTGTTGTACACAAACCACAAACTAAACCAACCAACAGTTAGTTAAGCTGTGGGGTAGAGAATCATGCCCGAAAGGAAAATCAACATTTCTAGTCGAAAGGAGAAACACACCTACTTTTAAACATTATGAAAGACTTGGATATCAACAGGTTTTGAAAATACACACATATCGCAATGCTGACCTTTTTCAGAAGGTGGTTGCACAAACATGTCTGCCACAAAGGAAAATGTAATACACTGTTTGTTATATTGGTGGAATTCATTTTTTTGCCCGGTCAAGCACTTGGTAGAAATATTGCTTTTTTGGTATAACAGCAAAATACAGAATATTTTGTGCTGTAAATACGATACGATACGATACGATACGATACATACGATACGATATGATACAATATATTACAATATCATACATTATATGACATACTTTATTTTCCCCATAGCGAAATTTGTCTTGGACTCAGGAGCTGCACAAGTACTGCTGCCTTATAATAAGTTCAAAAGAAATGAAAAGCATGAACCATTAAAAAAACAACATAAAAACACATACTACACATAACAGTTTTGCACAAATGAAATCACTGTCTCTGAATTAACTCAACTTTATCTTTGGCATGTCTGTACTTATCAGCCAACAACTTATATTGTACTACACTGTGACACTGACATATTTACAATAAGCTAATACTGACTAATAACAACGGCCCCACACATTTATTAGCAGAACTGAAGTCATTTGTAATTTGGTGAATTAGAAATTTAAGATACAACATTATAAAAGCTGTGCATGAACAAAAACAAGTCTACAATAACCTCCATTGTAATTCCTGCTTTGAGTTGTCCAATAAGTCTTGGCACACAAGTGAATTGTGGCTTATAAAGGGTAATGGTTCGCGGCCGGGTGAACACTGTTCCTCGATAGAGCAGCAGCTTTAACCCTGCCCATACTAACAGGATTTGGATGGTTAGTGAGAATGGAATTAGCTAATCAAGGAGAACATGTCATCCCAAAGCCTCATCCAATCACCGTCTTATGTTCTGCTTAATGGGATCCAATTGAAGGGTAGCCCAATTTGTCTGGGGCGATTCAGGACAGTGGGCTCGAGCCAGATCGCAGAATTCAAACAATCTGTTTCAGAGCACTTAATCAGAAAACCCAAACACTGGAGCTATATTGGGAGGTGTTTGGAGTCAGTAAACTGATTTAGTAATGGAAAAGTAAAATGTTGGTGCCTTTAAATGGGTAATAAAAAAATAAATAAAAAAAAAGTAAGCCTGTGTTGTTTATGCTCAACTTTAAACGCATCCTCCTGTGTGTTATCCATGTGAAACAGCAACACATGTAGGATGTGAAAACAAACTATACAGTAAAGCCTATCTATCTACCTATCCTGCCTTTAGACTGATTTTATCTGAAATTAATTAGCAAGGTGTTGACCTGCTCACCGATTTAAGTCATATTTTATCTTATTTGACCAACATATCCTTTATTCTTACAATGCAACGGGGAAGTGAAGCATTGCATTCACTGATTTAAGGATTCTGTAGTTGATGATAAGACTGAATATGTCAGTTAAGTTGAATTTTATTTCCATTATACTTGTGTACAAAATTTTTTTAGCCGTGCCCCAGTCCCAAACTACATATGAGTTTTAAGCAGGTTTAGAGTGTGCTGTGTTCAAGCCGACAGGATCAAGTCAAAGCTTTATTGTTGAGTCTCCTTTTGATAAACACTGTTACATCTCACAATGCAATACACTAAAGAAATAGAGGAGCTGCTGCTACTGCTACTGCTACTGCTGCGAGCAAGAACAAATATCAGTGGATTGCAACTAGAGAAAGAACTTGGAATACAAACAGCGGAATTTTAAAGTTGTAGTCTGAATAATGTCTATTGGTGCATTATTGCATCATTTCCAGTATAAAGCAGTAAAAAAACTGGATTGATTTCTTTTACACTAAATAGTTTGAATGCACAGTCAAATTTAATAAAACATAATTTAAAAAAAGTGCACTAAAACTATCAGTTTTATTTAATGGAATTCCTACTGAAAATGCAATACACACAATAAAGCACTGTAAATAATTGTTATTAAGGTCTCTTGAGTGTTGCCACAATTTTCTAATTTTGATTCTGAAATTTCAGGGCTGCTTAAAATGACCTGTCGTGTCCAAAAGGTGAGTCTGTGTAAAATAATCTGTTAAGTGTCAATGTTACAGAGGGATGGATATTTTAAATCATTTCCATATTTGAGTATTCAAGGGTTCACAAAGAGAGTAAAATGATAATAACGTGAGAATAGGGTCTGATATTTGTTCTATGATACGGACGTTTAACGTTACACAGCTTGCACTGCACATTCACGTTGTTTATTTTGACGAAGTACTTAGAAACATCACTTTTATGCCTGGGCGTCATTCTGCCTTTAACTTAAGATCGCGTGACGTCTGACTGAAAACACTGAACGTTATCTGCAGCTGTGTAGATCTATCATTTTTGCTACATGGATCGCTGCAGATAGCAGAGACATCACTGTGTCACATCCAACAAATTCAGAACAGGGTCAATTTATGTCCAAGCTTGTGTGTGTGGGTGTGCTTTCTTTTACTAAGCAAAAATTGTGATATCTATATATGTTGAACAAATACTGGAGTCCAAATCAGGCACTTGAGTATTAATATTAAATAACAATCACTGCCAATAATCTAAAATTTGTGACAGGACAACTTTCAACACAGCATAATAAAACCAATATATAAAAAGGAACACATTAGAAGTATAAATATTGAAACAACATAAATAACTACAAAAACCTGCCATAAATTAAATACAAAAGGAACCTTTGAGAAACAGGCATGAAAGGTTTGGTTACATACAGTTTTTAGATACATTCACAGAGCATTATTAATAGATGTGGGGGTTCTGTTTTTATTTTTATTTCTATGTCAGATATTCTATTTGAAAACCCCTGCTGTTGCCACATACAGTAAGCTGTCTTTCTCTAAACTGAATCAGAAGGGTTTAGGGGGCTGATGGGATTAGTTTAAGCCATTAGGAGTAGTTAATGGTCTTTCCTGGTGTTGGTAAGTAACACTGACTAATTGACCACGGGGCAGCAGACAGCTGACACTGGCTCACAGCAACAGGTGGTCCCTGCTGAACTGCAGTCAGTGTTCAGGGTCTGCAGACGGACGACAAACAAGAGACGTTCTCCAATTAATGTGGCTGATATTTAAATTTAGGAAGGAAGAAGAAGAAGTCTTTATCTTCTAACTTTGTTGGCTGGACGAACTGGAGGTTGTTTTTTACTGGATAACAATCTCCAAATATCAGGAAGTCGAGGTTTCACATTCACTTCACTTCAGCACACAGGTAAGAGACATATGTTCAGAAAATATGCAACTGATTTTGTAACATTAGATAATGAGATGATGACAGATAAACAGAAATTACACCTGCAGATTACTCTCTACCTTTTCCCCTTATTTTAGGATGTTGTTTTAGTCTCTGTAACTTTTAAAAAGTGTCCCAAAAATAACATTTCTATTGTCTTTTGAGAAGGACATCTGGTGTATCTTCTTACCCCTTGCTAATGTATCTTTTCTTCATCTCGTATTATATTCAGTGTGCAACACTTTATTGATCACTTTTTATTGATCTATTGACTATTTACATTGGTGTTGTAACTGTTTAGTGCTGCTAGTAACATTTATTATCCACAAAATTATCTATTAAATTGTTTGCTTGATAAAGTGGAAGAAAAGAGTGAAAGCACAAATTTCCAGAGCCTCAAGTGAGGTCTTTAAATGCCTCATTTTATTAAACCAACAGTCTAATTAGAATTAGAAGTGTACATTTGTGTGCCACAAATAGACGCGCTGTGTTTAGTGTTTGTAGCAAAACTTTAATTTTTTATGCCTGTTCACAGGAGACTTTTTCATAGTTAAAAACGTAAAAAGAAAATAAAATACATCCAAATAAAATACAAAATTCTGATGTGTTTACTGTGTGAGAACAATGTTTGTCTTATAGCCTTGATTTAATACCTCTCTTAAAAACATTAAAATTGTGTTGCATTAATGTTTGAGAAGCTCGAACGAGAACATTTTTTCAAGCTCTGCTTTAAATAAAATGATTAAAACACTTACAAGAATTGTTGCCAAATCATTTTCTAATAAATTAATCACTTTAAAGTTTTATGAATTATGGATGTGTAAAACTGTATCCCACTGAGGATATGTCTCATGAAGTTACACAGTATTAAGATTTAACTGTCGCACAGTATGATGGAGTGCGTTTTATCTCAGTTGCGAGTACTCTCAGATGACACAGCGAGCCGATGCCTCATTCACTTTGTTTGTGCTCCTAACAAACAGCTCCTTTATGAGATTAAGAGATTTCTGTGGCACGCTGACATGGACGAAATTTAGAGAACATAGGACGTGTAACCTCCAGCTAATCTTGTCTTTATGAGAAAGGAGGGATCAGGCTATTGGATTGCTGCGGCCTGGAGAGGTTAACTGAGTAACTCACAAACAAGAAAGGAATCTGCGTCATCTTTATGTATCTCTGGTTCCTTCTGGAGCTCCTGTGCTCTGTCTGTGTTTGACTTGTTTACAAGGCTTCCCAGAACTTTGGCTTTTCACTACACCAAGTCAAACATTAAGTTACAGGGATACACAACACAATAAATTCACAGTGGAACCTCTACTCTGGTTTACATTCACCACAGATATACTGTATATGACAGTGCTCACTAACAGCATTACTAATCATGTGTCCTTGGAACGGATGGATCCTAAATTAATTAAATGGATTGGAACACTGGACTCTTCAATTGGATTAAAGTCTGTAATGCAATCTAACAAGATACTGTCATTTGCATGTGATTTGCAAAGCAAATTGCCTGATAAGTATATGTGTTATAATTTTTATTCTTCAAATGTTTATGTACTGATATACATGATTGTGTTTGTAATTCAGTCACTGATTCATACTGTTTGTATCTTCACTATAAGGGTGATTCCTAATCTGGAAAGAAGACTGCAAGAAGAGTCTGAACCTGCAGGTGTTTAGCTGCTTTTTTAACTTCTTCCTCAACAAGAAAAGCTCCATCTTACCAGTGAACTGAGCCACAAAATACTTCAGACCAGTGCGACCAGTGGGCCTTCAACAAGCCTCATTTATGCCGGGAGAAAAATCGCTGATTCAAATTCCTCAAGCCCCAAAACACACTCCACAGTCAGGTATGACCAACTACACTCTGAGCTATAACATTTTTTTTATCAGCTTCTAATTTTTGTTTAAAGGGATAGTTTGTATCTTTTGAAGTGGGATCAGAAAGCGATTTCAGATGGGGAATAAAGACGTTACATTGCTCTCTTTAAAGCCAGACCCCATTGAGACAAACAGTGATTTTCAGTTCATTTTCACTCATTTGCTGAACACAGGAGCTGCTGGTCTACCACTGCCTGATCAGTTATTTTGTTTGTGTTATTGTGTGATTTCTGTGTTTAAAAGGGATAGTTAAGACTTACCAAAGTCACACAATAACACAAGCTAGCTAACGGATCAAGGCAGTAGACCAGCAGCTCCTGTGTTCAGCAAGCTAAAATTACTGTTGTTCTCAATGGAGTCTGATGACAGATTTTTGTGTCTGTCTGATGGAAAAAGATAAAGCGGTGAAAATACTCTCTGAAAATACTTTTGATTTTTTTTTTTGGTGGGACTTTTTTAGATGGCTAAAATAATGGTTCAATGTTGCCCCTGTCATTGCTTAGCTTCTGTGTCAGCACTCCTGACGCTTCTCCAAACTAGGGACGTTTAAGCAGACATCTACTGTATGCAATATTCTGACTATGGCTAAGTGCCCCATTCAACCCCACTTCAAATAAATCTGAACTATCCCTTTAAGATGCAGCATGTCAGTGTTAAAATTGAACGTTTGAATGTGATTTTTCTTCCCTCTTGAGTAAAGAGGAAAAGTGTGAGGCTGAGAGCTGTGAGGCTCAGGCAAAGACACTATTTGAGGTGAAAGGGACAGGTGCATGCCAATGTAGTAAGTTATTGTTGTCTGGCCCAATGATTTAGCCCATATTTTTTCAAAAATGGCACTCCTTTTCAGAGTCATAGCTCAGTCAAATCTGAACACACTTGATACACAGATATTTAGATTCAGTGTGACCTACAATAAACGTCCATAAATCAGCTTAGAAATCACAGGAACAAAACTCCTCCTCCAGAACGCGCCTGAGAATCATGACAGTTTTAAAGAGATAGTTCATCCAAAATCAAAAATACATATTTGTCCTCTTACCTGTAGTGCTGTCTATCAGTGTAGATTGTTTTGGTGTGAGCTGCTGAGTGTTGGAGATATCGGCCGTAAAGATGTCTGCCTTCTCTCCAGCATAATGGAACTAGATGACACTTGGCTTGTGGTGCTCAGAGCAATGTCTCTTTCCACAAATCATGACCTGGTTACTCAGGTCAATCCACAGACTTTGTTGTGAACAGTTTTATGTAGGAACTGTTTTCTTTCTACCAAACACCTGCCAACCGCATCACTGCACAGATGGAAGCGTGCATCTAATCATGGATGAGAGGCTCGTGCTCGTGACGGTGTAAGATGTAAACATTACTGGCATCCACCGCGGCTGACCTGTAACATGAGCTTGCGGTAGATGCATACACCCTTCTGCACAGTGATCCGGTTGGCTGGTGTTGTTCACTGGAAAGAAAATACTTCCTACATGAAACTGCTCACAACAAGGTCCGTGGAGTACCCTTGTCATGATTTCTGGAAAGAGAGGCTGCTGAGTTTGTCGAATGTATTTTTTTGGTACTTTGAGCACCACAAGCCGAGTGACATCGAGTTCCATTATACTGGACAGCAGTGTCAGACTTTGAAACGCCCTGCTCTAGAGTAAACTGCCCTACCTGCTCAGCAACTGTAAGCATCACTTACTTTTTTGTTATCACGCAGTTCGCTTCATATGTGCACAGCCTGGTTCATCAGCATCTTCACATGCATCAGCACGCTCACCAGCATGCCTTCACTCCGACCCTGCACCAATCCTTGACCATCCCGCCTGCTCCAATGGAAACTCAGAGCAGTAACGTAAGGACATTAATCATTATACTCTGATGTTCACACTGAGTGACCTTATTTGCCACGTATATGTTACTAATACAATTTTTATGGAATTGTCACTCAGCCACAAATAATAATTTTATGTCATTCCCTTTCACCTCTTGCTACAGTTCAACAGGCACCTCCCCAGAGGAACAACGAGGCTCTCCTTTGCTCCTGTCACTGCCTTTCACAGAGCAGCACAGAAGCCCTCCAGGTCAACAGTGAGTCCAGCGTGCATCAATCCAAACTCTTGCTTCTGTTTCTTTTTTAAAAGTCAAAGCTCATGTATGCTCAATTAAACTAATTTGATTAAACAAAATTTTAGAAATCATTGTTACAAATTGTTTTCTTTTTCTTTTTTTTTCAGAAACGAGGGAGATGGGGTGCAATGCACGTCTGCATTGCCTGGAAGATTTATTACAACGAACAACTCAAGGTAGTAATCAAATTTTGAGTTACATAAAGTCAATAAATTCAGACAGTATTCAACCTTTTTTTCAAACTTGAAGGTATTTTGTGTCTGAAATTGAAAGCAGTTAAAGTGGATTTGGGGTTTTCTAAATGTGACCTCATAATGTGAAATATATATTTTTTTCACGTTTACTTTGGACATATCTATATAGGATCTTTCAGTTTACAAACTCAGTTTTTAAGAGCTAAACACATAGGAAAAATATTATTGTACATTTCTGAAGTTCAGTGAACTCTGGTATCTTTGAGTTAACCCTCTGAGACCTGCGGGACCACAGCTGATCTTGTCCAATATTATTGTCTTTAAGAGGATGTGGCATGCTCATTTTTTTGAGAATAGACAACTAGACAACCTAAGACATCCATTGGTACCAACCATGTCATGCTAGCTTGTTAGTAAAGGGGCTGAATAATGCTCAAAAGTTGGGCAAAAGTTTGGCGAGGGAAAAACTGGTCTGGTCGTTTTCAAAGAGATCCCCGACTTCTCACTTCAATATATCTGAATGCAAAGAGGATGTAAGGATGAGTCTCCCCTTTACAGCTGGTCCCATGCAGTCTTTTTGCATGCAATATAATTGTGTTATTTTTGCCTAATCTAAATCTGTATACTTCTGTATACTGGGGTCCCTGAACAGTCTTGAACTTGCATAAGATGGATTTGACTGGAAAGCTGAAATTCTTGTGGATTCAGTGAGCTCGTCTGTATTCATGTGTGATGATCTTCTTTCCGTTAGTATTCATTTCAGTATAGTGAGACCAGGGTTAGGGTCAGTGTATAAATGTGTTAGTGTATAAAATGACCTATTGTGTCGCAGCCTCATGAAACTTTACACCTACAAACAAGAGACATTAGATTATTCAGAGGATGTGTTGTTTTCATGGCTATATTGACAACAAGCAGAGCAGTTTTTCAAAATGAAAGTGATCATTATCCAAATGGCAAAAAAAAAGAAAATGCGGTACTTAACAGAAATCTCCAAATGTCAAAAGTTTTTGATACCAGATCGCAGCGTGGATTTTTCTGTGGTGTTCTTCAATGTCTTGGTGTCTTCATGTGGTATTTTGAAGGGATTTTTTTACCATTTTTTAACCAATTATCAGATTGGTAAAGAAAAAAAAAAAAAAAAGGTTGCATTTTGTCTAACAAGTGGCATCAATCTGACTTATGAGACATAATTGAGCATGTATCATATACGTCCATTATGATATCATGATGTTATAAGTCCTTAAACACTCTAAACTTAAAAAAGTTTAAAAGTTTAACAAGGCACCTAACCAAAACATAATATTTGATACAGTTTCATGACTACAACAGCGCTCAGTGCTGCAGAGTGGTCAAATTAACCTTCAGGTTGCAGCATTCAGATGATGTATACCACTTCTATATAGCATATACAGGGTGTCTACAGGTGTCAGACAGTTCAGTTTAATACTTTTAAAGACCCATTCAAGACAACTTCTAACCAAAGACAGATTTTTGGACAAATCATGTTGTACTTATTTAAGCATTGCAGGCAAGTAGTATATATGTGGTCTTGTGTGGAGGTAGGTGTAATGTAGGAATATGGTTATTAGATTCTATCTCTTCTCTTATTTTGTCAACAGGTAGGTGCAAGTATGAAGTAAAATGACAGTATTATAGTTTTTAAAAATTTGTAACATTAGAAATGTGAACTTTTACATTGAAAGGCGTCACTCATTTTCACAAAAAGGACTTTAAAAATGGATAAATAAAATTAGATTAAATATTTGTAGTAGTTAAGACCTCACAAATTCAAATTTCAGACAGTTTTAATGACTTTTAAGGCCTTATTGTTGTAACATTGAACTTAAGACATTTTAAGACCGGTACACACTCTGATACACTATTGACCTGCTATCTGTCGCCAAAGATCCCCCGCGCCTTCCAAAAAGACAAAAAATAGGTCTATGGTGGGTCTCAGAGGGTTAACACATCATGTCTTTGTCATTTATATCCATTTCTATCTAATTCCAAAACTAACTTTGTGCATTACAAACTGTATTTAACAGAAAATGCAGCACAAACCCAACAGTCTCCATCGAAAAGTGACACCTGAGTATCCTGCCACCAGTCTACCTGACACAGTGCAACGCAAGGAATCAGACCAGCCCTCCTGCATACACCCAAATACCGGTGGGTTTAAGGCCACATTGTAAGAAACAATTTAGCATCAGTATTGTATGTGTCAAATTATTAAAGCTGACCTTCTCATTTTTCAGACTCTCCATGTGGACCCTCTGCATTTGGAAACATGAGCGACAGAAGTGAAACAGGAAAAGCAGCTGAAAATTTCAGCCACTTCAACAGAAGTTATCCCTCTGACCTTTACACATCTTCACCAGCGTCATGTCACGGCCACACGACCAGGAAAGAGACACTGGAACAGCCCCCAAACCTGCACCAGAAAGAGAAACTTCAGAAGGAGACGCACGGGGGCCAGCCAGTTGACACAACAAAGGATTTACCTCTCAGGGACAAATCTTGGGATCAAACAGCGACTCCTGAACATGACGGCAGACACGGCTGCAGGAAAAGGCAGCTCGAGTTTGAGAGCTCCTTTAAAGTGAAGAGGATAAAGCAGGAAATCGTAGATCACCAGTCTGATGCTTCAAAGACTTCGCACACTGATCCACCTCCACTCAGCATCAGACACACACATCCATCTTCACACAGCATGCCGGTGCAACATATAAACATAGGTGATTTGTCTGTCTTGTATCCTAACAGCAGTAGATGTAACGTTACCAGAACTCCTGGGAGACTCGTCTCTTATCCAGGAGCTGAAATGCATCCCTACCAAACTGCATCATGGGAGCCAATGTGGGACATTCATAAGACGATGGAGCTCCACTCTAGAAAAAACATGCTGCAGAACTATTCATTGAATACCTGCAAAGGGATCAGGATACCTCACGTAGCACAGAAACAGAAAGAGGCTTTTCATGGGTTCTTAACGCCACCTTTTTATTTCCCTCTTGCCCTGAGGCAGCAGGAGACAGTTTACCTTAGAGGGAGGGAGCTTCTACACTCACGTCATCAGAACTGTCATGTCCACCATCCTGGCTATGTGGCAACATCCTACATGGGGCCCTGAGTCTCCAGAGCAACAATTCCCATGAGGTCACTAAGTAATCCCTCTCTATCATCACTTATGACCCAAAAGAACTGTGTGGTGGTATATTTATCTGCAAAGACGCTGCCCTCTGCCTGTAATTTCTTCTTATTTTGCTGTAGTCGGCATGTTTCTGGCCTCAACATGCAGGTGAGGTCGGGACTTTATAAAAAGGAAGTGACCAGGTGCCTGACCGTTAGCAGCACGCACCCAAGAGGAAGCTACAAAAAGATAGCCCAAAAAGCACAAATACAGCAAGGTGAAATGCCAGTCTGGGGATGGCTTTCACTTCGCTGATGATACTGTTTACAGCAGTGTCCGACAATCCCTGCATAGTAGTAATAAAGCATGGTGGTCTTGAAATTTAACATCAGTCTCTTCAGTGGATTTTGGTGACCGTACATACTAATGCTGTAATGATTCCCTCTTTTAATTGTTTTGATTAAATACATTCAGATGCATGTGCTTGCTCATTTTTTTTTAAAATAAAGTCAGGTGATATCAATGCTCATGTTTGGTGGAAGAAAAGGTTCAAAAAGTAACTGACCTTTCACTAAGCCCTGCCCCTTTGTGATGGTCCAACAAGCTGTCAGAGTAAGCACGGAGCCCACACTGTAACTAACTGCACTCCCTGAAGAAATATTATATTTTTGGAAAAATGAAACAGTGATTCCAGAGAGAAGCAGACAGAGGGGTCTACAGTCTGTGTTTGAAGGATATATCCAGGATGTCAAACTGAC
>NC_065507.1:25462530-25541452 GCF_006386435.1 Epinephelus moara
ACAACATTTAGCTCCAAATCCACAAAACCAGGTTGAAAATGAAGGAAATCTGAAATGATTGCATTAGAGTCAATGGAGCACAGCTGTGTTGTTGTCGAACCCTGGTCTGAGCCGGCCTGATGCTACGTTATGATTGGCCAGTCTGCGTCCAAGATGGTATTTTGCAAAGGGTCAATTAGCAGGAAACACAACTGATGCGACTGCCATTTGTTTTGCAGGTACTTGGTCATAAACCAAAGTATTGGACAAATTAAATTTTTGACCAAGCAGCACCCTTCAGGGCTGAAAACTACAGTTTCTCGAATGTCCACTTGAGGCTGGATCCAAAAAGAGTTAATCTCCACAGACCCCCATTGTTAAATGCTCAACTTTACAGTAGAAATAAGCATGTTTACAACCTGGTATAAAAAACTATTTTTGGTCTCTGTAGCTTTTATATAATTCAACCATTTACATTTTATTAAGCCTTAAAGTTACGCATATTTATGTGCAGGGCTGCTTGAGTGACACCCCTCGCTCATCCACAGCTCCAGCCTCTCGTCCAAATATGGTCAATGCTGGCTCAAAAACCAAGATGGTTACCGCCCAAATTGTGAACTCCGGGCTTCAAAATGGCAGTCACGGTAGCTACGTCCATTATTCTATACAGTCTATGGTGCAAGCACAATGTCTCCGTTCACTGTTATGCCGACGACACACAAATTTACCTTTTGTTAAACCCAGGGGATTCCAGCTCCATCACATCCATCCTTAACTACCTCACTCGTTCTTTCAATTTGTACAGCACTTTAGTCAACTGTGGTTGTTTTTGAATGTGCTTTATGAATTAACATGATGATTTATGTTTTTGACCTGGTTCTAGGTTAAAAATCAGGACCAAAATGGTTGATCGACTGACCGTTCAACATTACCATCCCCACAGCAAAAGTGACTAAGGAAAAGAAAAGTAAAAACTGAAACAAGAAAGTCTTACTTTTGTATAAAAAATGTATTTCACATTTGTAACAATAAAATTAAGCAAAATTCGAAGACTAGCATAAAAGATAATGACTTCTGAAATCCTCTGTCAGTCACAAACACTGGAACACTGTGTGTAAAGATCACGTGAAGAACAACACTTTGTAGAACTAGCTTTGTAGTGCTTTCAAGTCTTCTCATTCATGTAAGCTTCATCAGAAACAGTAGTGGGATTAACAGGCAATCCCTTAGATGGGAGACGTCACAAAGCCAAGCTGGGCCATTAGAGTTAATAAGAGCTGCTAAAATAAAACTGTGGTCTCCAACAGCAGTGAAGAAATAACCATCTCAATGAAGCACCACTCTAAAACCACAGGAGACCACAAGAAAGCTTTGGCTAGAAAAAAACAGTTCCAGTCTTCACTTGCAGCTCCACAGCAAAAATATACGACAAGAGGCAAACCAATGTCAATGCATAACAGCTACAAGAGCATCTATGATGGATATGTGGTGCAGTGCAGCGTGCAGGAATCACACCACGTCCATGCCCAGGCCCCTCGCGACCTCGGTCAGGGCCTGGACTGCTCCAGATGTCCCACTGCCATCACAGTCCTCTTGAGATACTCCTCCAGGCTCCTCCTCAATGTGAGGAATGGTGCTCATGACACAATAGACGGGAGAGTCACTGCCTCTGGGGCTGGGCTGAGACGAAACGTCCTCACCTCCAGAGAGCTCTGAGGAGTACGAGGAGGAGGAGCTGGAGGAAGGCGAGGAGGATCCCGCGGGAGAGCTTGGCCCGCTCACCGGTGTGACTGCAGCCCTCTTGTTCCGGCTGCTGGTTCTCTGACTTTTCCGAAGGCTCTGCGGCTTTTTAGCCATGTTCTTCATGATCTCCTTCGTCACTTCTACAGTCTCAAACCGCACCATATTGAGTTTTAGGAAGCCGTCTACATCCTTTCTGTATCTGTGAAGAAAGCACATGAACAACCACATATAAAACACTTATTATTTCAGTCTTTACTTCTTGTTAAATGAATTACATCTGATGCACCACAGAGTGAATCTATGAAATCAGCCGTTACCTAAAGCGTGAATGTCCAGACGGCCATTTTAGCTCATGCTTCTTGCGTAGGTGAAGCGTGAGAGTGTAACACCAGGAGAAGACCTTATCACAGATATGGCATTTATATTTAGACATGCCCCCGACCTGTTGATAAATATATGTAGTGGTATTAACAACAAAGCACGATAACTGTGAACAAGACTGCAGCAGGTTGTAATGACGATGATCTGACAAACCTCGTGTACTCTCTTGAAGTGGTGGCTCATGGTTTGGAATGAGTAACAGGAATAATCACAACCCTCCACTGTACAGTGATACACAGTTCCTTCATTGTGAACCTCTGTGTGCTTCTGAAGATCCCTCGGGTTCTTAAATCTGTAAAGAAAAATATTTATAACATGATTTTATGATGCAGTCTTTAAAATACAACTTTACATGACGGTTTTGTTCCAGTTAAGTTATGATTTTATTTCTATTTGTAACATTTTTTTAAAAAATGCCACAGATTTTCTGAAAATCTGATTAGTTCAAAAATATACCAGACACCATTAAACACACAGGAAAGTAACTACAAAATGTTAAATTGATTAGTTACTACAAGTTTTTTCCACTGTTTGGTAATCCATTTAAAAGAGAAAAGATACTAATAAAGGAACTCCTTTATACAACCTATATTCCAAAAAATTGAATACACAACAAGACAAGATATTTAATTTTCAAACTAATAAACTTTCTTGTTTTTGTAAATATTTTTATGCCTGCTACATGTTACATAAAAGCTGGGACAGGAGCATGTTTACTAGTGCGTTACATCACCTTTTCTTTTAACAACACTACATATGGTAAATGAGGAGACTAATTGTTGAAGTTTTTAAAGTGAAATTTCCCATTCTTGCTTGACACACAACTGAAGTCTGGGATCTCCATTGTCATGGGTTGCGTTTCATAATGCACAGCACATTTTTAAACAGGACACAGGTCTGGACTGCGGACAGACCAGTTTAGTACTCGCACTCTTTTACTAAGAAGCCATGCTATTATTAACATGCAGAATGTCTCATCATCTTGCTGGAGTAAGGAGGGACGTCCCCTAGAAAAATGTCATCTGAATGGCAGCATATGATGCTCCAAAACCAATATGTACCTTTCAGCATTCATGATGCCTTCACAGATGTCCAAGTTACCCATGATGCCGTGGGTACCAACACACCTGCATATCATCACAGATGCTGACTTTTGAACTTCGTGCCAGGAACAACTTGGATTTTCCTTTCGCTCTTAAGCCCAGAGAGCACAACGTCCATGATTTTCAAAATTGATTTCAAATGTGGACTCATCAGACCACAGCACACTTTTCCACTTTGTGTCAGTCCATCTCAGATGAGCTCTGTGGTGTTTCTGGATGTTGTTGAAATAAGGCTCTCACGTGGTAGAGTCTTAACTTGCATTTGAAGATGCAGCAACAAACTGTCTTTACCGACAATAGTGTGCCAAAAGAGTTCCAGAGCCCATGTAGTAATATTCTTTATATAATCATATCGGTTTTTAATGCAGTGCCACCTGAGAGGTCAAACGTCACCAGCATTCACTGCTGGTTTTCAGCCTTGCCCCTTATGTGCAGAGATTTCTCTAGATTCTCTGAATGTTTTCATAATATTATGGATTGTAGTGAAATCCTTAAATTCTTTGCAGAAGTGCTATAAGAAATGTTGAGTATTTGAGTATTTACAGTATTTATATAGCACCTACACCTGCCTTATAATTATAAAAAGACATGTAAATAATAATAACGATAATACATTGGATTTATATAGCTCTTTTCAGGATACTCATAGACGCTTTGTACAATATGGGACCTTTAAAAGGGCTAATGCTCATAGCCAAAGAGCAGGTAACATTATGAAACAAAACAACAGAAGATGGAAGAAACAGCATGTTTATGAACGCTGGTGCTGAAGGCAACAATGTGTCGTCCACGTCTCCTATTTTCTCAACAGTGTTTTTGTTTGCAACACAAATAAAACGCAATATAAATGACGTTTACTTACTTACCAATAGGTAATGAATGAGATCCTTTATAATACAGCGATTTAAAGATAAATGTTTTATTGAAATAGGTGAAACTTGATTTTTCTACTTTAGTGCCAAATTGACGAGAAAACACAATTTAGAGGGGGTTGTAAACTGACAAACTATTCTTGAGCTCCACTTTTGCTCAAGTACAGTTGCTGTCAACTGGACGTCTAATCAGCTGTTTTGAAAGTCTACCTTTTGTCACAGAAGTCACACGGGAAGGGCCGCTCATCGCAGTGGCGGAACCTGATGTGGATCTTCAAAGCTGCCAAAGTGGTGCAGGTCATGTCACAGAAGGGACACTTCACCTGATTCACTGGGAGGAAAGGAAAAAGTAAAAATTGAATATATTCCCTGATAAAAGGCTAAATTGGCCAACTGATGGTCAACTTAGTTTATCAGTGATCCATCATGCACCTTTTAAGTACAATTACATTAAATGGATTTATCCTCTTCTTTTCAATGACTAACTCTATGACAATTTTATTCTGACCAAAACATTCATGAAAATGAAACAAAAAGTTGTACTAAATGATTACCATGCTGACGGACATGATCCCTCAAAAGCCTCTCGCTGGAAAAAGCTTTGCCACAATGTTCACATACCAGTGACTCTGTTCAAATGAGATACATTTACAGAAGTCAGAATCTGTACAATATGTTTAGCACATGATCATCCTAAAAAAACATGAAGTGTCCTTCTCACCAACTGGCTCAGCCTGTCTGTGCAGGTGGTCAAACAACTTTGTGTTGCTGGAGAACATGCTGCCACATGTAGGACACGCTACGAGTCTCTCCTGTGTGTGGCTTCGCATGTGTTCTCTCAAACGGTATCTGATTTTGAAGAAAGCATCGCATCCTGTAAGAGAAATATGACATATAGATATGATTAGATAAAGTTAGATGTACTTGGAACAGCTCTTTGGCCTCCTCTTACTCAGTCGTACCTGACCAGTGGCAGAAGAGAGCCTGTTGTTGCTGCAGGAGAGACTGTGGCTCAGCACTTTCAACATGATTGTCCACATGTCGGTAGAACCACTCAGGATTGTTGAATGTGCTCTATATAGAGACAAAAATATTAATTCTGTAATAATAGTGCCCTCAATTATTTGATGGCAGATGAAAAAGCATTTACAATACTTACATCGCAGTGCTCCCACTGGCAAACGTATCCATCAGATCCTTCAGGAACCAGGTTGTTGCTGTGCAGGCCTTGGTTGCAGCTGGGCAGATCAGGACGGGACTTGAGCAGCTGTGACCCGACGAACTTGAGCTTACCGTGGTAGTTGTGGAAATAAGCATGGACCTCCAGCTCTGCAGGGCTACCCATGGCCAGAAATTCACATCCATTCCAGAGACAAGCATACTCATCTAAACAAAGACAGGAGCAAAGTAATTATTGCAATGAAGAAAGGACAGATGTTACAGTATGTACAGGGAGCATGATGAGATGTGACTGAGTAGGGCTGGGCAACTAACTGAACATAGACACAAACTTATATCCAACCTCATATAAATGATGTAACTAGACTAGACAAGCTGTTGCCTAGTTTGTTAATGCAACTGAAAGTCCAACATCTAAGCCAGAGTAAAAACAAGTCACTGTCAGTCAGTGAGAATTCATGTAGTTCACGTGGCTTTATTCATAAAAGAAAATCTTGTCAGCAAAGCTCCTGTCTAACTAACAGAAAATGTCACTCCAATATTGGAGAAAATGCCAGCACGGGTGCAGATTAGGAAGAGCTGGAAAAAAAGATGCCATGACAGATGTGTGGGATAAAAATAGTTGTTGCTTCAAGAGGAAACACAGAGAAATTGTCCCCCAATGTGAAAGGGTACTAACTCAGTGTTATCACTGGCAATTTTCTGATTATTGGTAAGTACACAGAATCATTAAGAGGTCTACTGCAGGTAGAAGATACTGTTTGTTACCAAGGTGAAAATGTGAGAATGTTTCTCTCTTGAAGACTAGAAAACCACTTTGCAGTTGACTTTCATGCCTATTTTTGACTATGGATTTATCTTGAACACACACGCTGATAATTCCACTTTAAAAACAACTTAATGTGGTTTACTACTGCAACAAACAACAGATCACAGATGAGATCCAAAGATTGATCCCACAGAAAAATACCGACCTTTTAGAGATGTCTTTGTTTATTTTTAATGCCATCATGTCTCTGTAGCACACTTAATTATTCTATTGTGTCTCTTCTTGTGCAAAGCAGGTCCTAATCTCAATGGGATGTCCTGACTAAAGGTCAGACTGACTAAACTGTCATAGTGGTTTCAGGTAACATCTCCCAGCCTTGCAAGTGAAATAGCCTTACTCCTTGTGTGTGTCCTGTATCCTCCTCACTCACCCAGGTCCTCTAAGGCATCATTGTCTCCCAGGTAGTCCTTTAAATGTAATGACATATGATTGCTCAGCTCCTCCATGGTGCGGCCCTTGAAGTCGCATGAATCCCACTCGCACGCCACCTCAAAGTTGTCAAGTCTCTTGGTCGTCATCATGATGTTGATCTGTGTGCTCAGCTGCTGCTGCACACTATCTTGACCACCTAAACAGAGAAATACGGCAACAGATATTTTAACAGAGAGAAAAAAATTACAGTGTAGGGGTGCAACTAATGATTATATTTGTTACTGATTATCTGTAGAAATTGCAGCGTAATGAAACAGATATCCTAGAGCCTATAGAGACTTCATGTAACCGATAACATTATTTCCAATACCCCCCAAAATGCTAAATGTATTATTATGACCAAGGAAAGCAGCAACTCCTCAAATTTCAGAAACTAAATATATCATATTGTTAGCAGTTTTACATGAAAATAATTTAACCGATCAATTGTTCATTAAAATAGTTGTCTGTTAATTTCCCGTCGATCCGAATAATCGACTACTTGACTAATCGTTACAGCTCTAAAACTGTGTGCTACAATACCATTACTAAGAAGCGATTTCATCCATTAGCATACAAAGCTAGCTAGAGCCGTTAGGAAATTTAAACTCAGGCTAACAAACTCATAATATATTTAACCGACGTTAGCTCAAGTTAGCTGACAAGTTATAATCTATCTTTCTGGCTGACACATTAAAAACAACTGCAATCGTTTTTACTACCGACTGTTTGCGAGTTGACGAAACCAGTAACCGGTTAAGTGCATATTATTTCTATCTTCGTCTGTTGTGTTCATATATTAACTAGTATTTTGGCTAACAGTCTAGCTAACGCTGAACCTGACACAGGTTTACTCTCTGTCGCATTTTTCCTAAACAGCTTACGCTTATCATCATTTTTTAAACGTTTAACATAAAAAATAATTTGGCATATCCGTGGGCAACTAATAGACGCACACTGTTTTCGACACTTGGGATACACAGAGTTTTGTAAATGTTTGTTAAGAGTATAAACGTTACTTGCTGCAGCATCTGGGCTTCTTCCCTCCTCTGAGCTTGTCTGATTTTGTTTATTTCCGGTGAGTGCAAGCCCCAAAACGGAAGTTGTTCTTCTTCGGCTGTTATTCAAATCTGTTCTAAACAGACGAAGAACAATACCTCAAAGTGCTGCACTGGGTGAACATCCAAACAATAATTCATGTTTACAAAGAAAAATGGCAGACTTTTGTCTTCATGTGTGCAGTGACAGTAAAGCTGATAAACCGTGCTAAGAGCAGCAACACTGTCATTTCTGAATGGCTCCCAAACTTTTTCTTGTTTACAACATAGAGTGGATTATTGATTGATTATAATTTTAATGTTGACACTGACAGTGGAAAATGAAAAGGTCATAGGCGTCTTCCTTACAAGGTGAAAGATTTAATGTGGCCAACAAAAGCGAGATAAAGACATAAACTGTGTGTAACTGCAATCTAAAGAAAGTTGTTTGCACCTAACAATCTACCAAGCAATCAGTTGTGTATTTAGTATACTATTATACTGTATATGGTGACATTAGCTAAATTGAGCCACTTTATGGCAAATCACTTAGGAAACTAAGAAAAAGCAATGTGTGACACTGAACTGTGCTTTTATAGTTACTATGGACTGTTTATATTTTTTTGTTGTTGTTGTTGTTGGATTGATATAATAAAATATAATTGTTCAGTTGTCCCACGTTTTTGAGATGAGCAGTGTTCTGGTAAAATGGGCCACCTGATCAGCTAAAAGGAGCCACTCATCTAGATGTATGGCTGTTTTTTTTACTGATTTATCAACCTTATCATTTTCAGGAATTTGTTTTCTGCCAGGCCACTCACCTCACAGTTCTCCTCAGCAGGCTGGACGTGAAGCATTGCCCCACCCACCACAGCAACCATAGACCATCAATTCAATTGTTTTTTGTCAAGTACAGTTGTAACAACAATTTGAAATAATGTGCAGCCATTGTCTGTTGAAATTTAAAAAACTAGGAGGCTCAAACCATTAATGGCTCATTTTACCTGATGGCTCAGTTTAGCTGATATCACCCTGGTACATTATATAAGATTATATAAAAATCTCCATCTGTTGACATAGGTGAGTGGTTAAAGCCATGGTGATTGGATAGTTTGTGGTGACAACTGGGTTGGTCAGGTTTACAACCTAGCACTTGCCCTCAGTCACAAAAACAACTGTTCATAGTCTTGTAAATATGTAATAACTCATTAATTAATTCATCAAAGTGCACTTTGTATCTTTAAGGTTACATTATGGTTTATTTTCATTCACCAATAATAATAATAATAATAATAATAAATAAATCAAATAAATATCTATCTAATCAATATCTATCAATACAGCTCAGTTTTCCATTAAAAGATGACAACAGTGAGCCTTGTTGTGTGTCTAGAACCAGTTTGTGTAACCACAGCATCCTGAGAGTGTTTGTTTCACAAGGGACAGTAGATTACTTATTTTGCCTCACTAAATCATCCTTTTCAATCATCTCTGAACTTCTTGTTTTGTCACTATTTGTTGGTAAAAATTACACAAAGTGTTGTCTGTTTTTGTGTAGGAAGCTTTTAGAAGGGTTAGAAGAAGAAGAAGAAGAAGAAGAAGAAGAAGAAAAAATAATAATGACACAGTTTTAAACATTTGTATGATTACACCTGACTGATGAGCTTTTGCTGAAGGCTTTTTAGGAACTGAAAAACCTAAGACAATTTTTTTTATCACACTGCAACATTTCTAACTGTTCTAACTTTCTAACATTATAAGACAGTGAGAGACACAGAGGCATTTTTAAGCAAATTCAATTCAAGCCAATTTAATTATATAGCAACAAATCACAAAAGTGATCTCTGAACACTAATGAAAAACCAACAAATTTCCACAATCCCCACCACGAGCAAGCACTGTGGCAACAGCGGCAAGGAAAAACTGCCTTTTAACAGGCAGAAACCTCGAGCAGAACCAGGCTCTGTGGTGGGCGGCCGTCTGCCTCGACCGGTTGGTTTAAAGAGAGGGGAGGGAGGGAGGAAGAGGAGAGAGGGGAGGAAGAGGAAGTGGGGGAGGGGAGGGGGGCTCGATCAGCTCCTGATGTATCTGGGAGTCCATGAAGTCCAACGGGGCCTGAACAAAACACATAAAAAGATCTTCTATCACACAGATAAAAAACATCTCTGTTTTCACTCAGTGACGTCTACAGGCCTGATCATTGCTTACATACATTCAAAAATCTAATGACCTGATGCACAGCTAGACTCTCAAACACTACCAGATCATACTGCCATACACCATCCTGATCCACACTACCTTGATTTCAGACGAGTGAGAGGAGGAGGAGCTCTTTCTGGTCGATGTAGTTCAGCAGCACAGTCAGGAGGGAGGGCTCTTCTTTTACTCAGTGTATGGAAATACCTGGAAGAAGAAGAAGAAGAAGAAGAAGAAGAAGATGTAAACACAATGTAAACAGACAGGTGGCTTCAGTTTATCAACCCAGGCTACTATCACACAGCATTGTATGTTATCTGAATGGTTGTATTTACAAGTGGATCTCTGGTCCCTGCTGTTCCACTGGTCTTCACATGGCAACAGGATTGGAGTCAGCGGTGCAGGTTGCTGCAGGAGGGTGGAGATGGAGCTACAGGCCTGTAGGTGGAGGCATCAGTGAGGGACAACAGACATCTGCCAGAGTCTGCCGGTGGAGGCGGTAACTGCAGGTTGCTGGCAGAGGCTGTAGGTGAAGGTTTGGCCACAGCTGTCTGCCAGAACCTGCAGGTGGAGGCGGAGGTGCAGGTTGCTGGCAGAGGCTGTAGTAGGTGGAGGTTTGGCAACAGCAGTCTGCCAGAATCTGCAGGTGGAGGCGGCAACTGCAGGTTGCTGGCAGAGGCTGTAGGTGGAGGTTTGGCTTGTTTATCTGTCATCATGGCTGTGACAGGCTTTTGGTGTAGGGTGGAGCAGAACACTAGAGGTGGTAGATGGAGGTTTGGCTGCAGCTCTCTGCCAGAAACTGCAGGTTGCTGGCAGAGGCTGTAGTAGGTGGAGGTTTGGCTAGTTCATCTCTAATCGTGGCTGTGACGGGCTTTTGGTATAAGGAGGAGCAGGACTCTTTAGAGGCGGTAGCTGGAGATTTGGCCACAGCAGTCTGCCAGAATCTGCAGATGGAGGCGGCAACTGCAGGTTGCTGGCAGAGTCTGTAGATGGAGGTTTGGCCAGTTTAAACCTGAGCATGGCTGTGATAGGCTTTTGGTGTAAGGTGGGGCAGGACACTTTAGAGGCTGTAGGTGGAGGTTTGGCCACAGCTGTCTGCCAGAATCTGCAGGTGGAGGCGGAGGTGCAGGTTGCTGGCAGAGGCTGTAGTAGGTGGAGGTTTGGCAACAGCAGTCTGCCAGAATCTGCAGATGGAGGCGGCAACTGCAGGTTGCTGGCAGAGGCTGTAGGTGGAGGTTTGGCTAGTTTATCTGTCATTGTGGCTGTGACAGGCTTTTGGTGTAGGGTGGAGCAGAACACTAGAGGTGGTAGATGGAGGTTTGGCTGCAGCTCTCTGCCAGAAACTGCAGGTGGAGGCGGAGGTGCAGGTTGCTGGCAGAGGCTGTAGTAGGTGGAGGTTTGGCTAGTTCATCTCTAATCGTGGCTGTGACGGGCTTTTGGTGTAAGGTGGAGCAGGACTCTTTAGAGGCGGTAGCTGGAGATTTGGCCACAGCAGTCTGCCAGAATCTACAGATGGAGGCGGCAACTGCAGGTTGCTGGCAGAGGCTGTAGTAGGTGGAGGTTTGGCCAGTTTAACTCTGAAAGTTGCTTTGACAGGCTTTTGGTGTGGGTTGGATCAAGACAGTTTAGTGGTGGAAGATGGAGGTTTGGCCACAGCAGTCTGCCAGAATCTGCAGGTGGAGGCGGCAACTGCAGGTTGCTGGCAGAGGCTGTAGATGGAGGTTTGGCCAGTTTAAACCTGAGCATGGCTGTGTCGGTCTTTTGGTGTAGGTTGGAGCAGAACACTAGAGGCGGTAGATGGAGGTTTGGTAGAGGCTAGTAGTGGCTGTTAAAGGCTATTGGTCTGAGGTGGAGCAGGAAACTTCAGAGGCTGCTGGTGGAGATGTTTCCATAGCTGTCCTTCAGAGTCTGCAGACGGAGCATGGGGCAGCAATTGGCTGGTAAAAGATGCAGGCAGAGGGTAGAGGCAGTAGATGGCTGTGTGACAGAGGTGGAGAGGAGTACATCTTGCAGCACACAGCTGCAACACTTAACCTTAAACTACAAAACTAAAACTTAACCATAAACTACAAAACTTAACCTTAAACTACAAACTATTTACATATTTGAGCTAACATGAGTAATGTTCAGTGCTTAGCTCGTTTCTGTGGCGGTGTCCAGGGCTCTGGTTCGCCTGAAGTGTCCACGTCATACAGGGGAGGGTGGTCTTCAACCCCGTATGACACGCCCACACGAACCAGTCCGTCCTCACAGACTGGTTCGGTGAACGTTGGACGCTCCAGGCGCTCCCACAGCCTCTGCTTGATGCTCCTCCCCAACGCCAGACTGTACGGACGCAGTCGGCCATCCGGGTACCTGTGAGGAGCAGAAGAAACAGAAATTAAATCATAATGAAACATGTGATTAAAAAGCTTAACTATGATTCTGAAGTAATAATTATTAAAGAAGGTCATGATGATCTGACTGAAAGATGATTTTGACTCAAACACACCTCAGCATGGGGTCCACAACTTCGTGGTAGATGCGTTGGTACTCTTCCACGGTGCGGTTGTGGATCATCAGGGGGCCGTCGTCAGGCAGCGGAGCAGTGGAGGGCTGGGAGCTGGGGGCCACACTGGAGCACACTGGCAGGTCAGCTGGAGAGATGGTCGCAGAAGGCCTAGGGACCAAATTCAAAAGAGATGGCATGTCAGTGGCTGAGGTGCAGGGCTGAGGCGTGGCAACAGAACTGACCACCTCTGGAGCTTCCGAAGGTTTGGAAGGACGAGCCACTGAGGTCCGCTTCCTCTTCTGTGCACGGTCTGCAGCAGGACCAGCAGAGTGCTGGTGATCCGGCCCTGAAGTCGCCACCTGGGGAAGGTCAGCAACACATGAGAGGATGTCAGGCTCCAGTCAGGTTCTTATTTAACAACATGCTGTTATAATCTCACATGAGACAAAGACATCAGATGCAGTGCAGAGGACTACTCTGTCAACTTTGATGGGAACTTAACAGGAAAGTTACTGTGATGTAAATGAGCCCAATAAGCAATAGAGCTGTACAGTACTGTGTCTGACAATGTTGAGTATTCACAATCTATTCTGACATGTGTTTTTTTAATTCTGTATAAGCTGTCCAATTACATCTATAAACATTTTTTCTGTCCAAAATATGAAAGTCAAATGTCTGACCTGGTCGTCCCTGCAGCATTGGCACTGTCTGCGGGCTGCAGGCCTCCTGGCTCCCTCTGACCTGCGTGCAGACACTCTGTGGTAGCTGTGGTCCAGCGGGTGGACCGGCACATCAGAAGGCTGCAATATACAGTCATGTTAGAATGAGGTTTCACAAGTACAGTAAATGCAACAAACAGCACTGAATGATGAGACTATCATGTCCCATTTTTCTGCAACAGATTCAACTTTCCTGGAGAAAATGACATTACTCTTCATGAGCATGTGGGCCAATTAGTCCTTTCAACAAACTGAGTTTTTGTTCCTTAAAATGTCTCCATAAAAGGGGCAGATTAACCTGCCAGGGGCCCCGGGACAAAATGTGCTGCTGTGCTTTTTACCCTCGTTCCTCACACACTTTGTGTGTGTGCACAGTTTTTCTGTGCTGAAATATTACCTGGCCTCAGATTTGCTGTGGTAACCTGACTAAATATTTTCATTAAGCAACATGTGAGCACAAATTTAAATAATAAAGATCTTAAAGTGTTTATACAGTTGCCTTCTTCAGGACAGGACAGCAAGGTCAGGTAATAAATCAGGATTTATCTTAAGGCTCTTATAATGTTAGTTGCTATCATGTGTCAGTGCTGCATATTACTACAAAAACACCTGTTAAATTAGGCCTACCACAAACTACTAAGTTCACATATCTGCTGGGACTCACATAGTAAATTAATGTATTTCAGAGTTGTACTCATGGCTACACTTAAACTCACAATATTACTTTTTACCCCAGGTGGAAGCTGGCTGATATACATTTGTGATATAAATTATTTTATGAGACACAGACGTTGATTCAATTATCATTTAAAGTGAGGCGGCCATTTTGAATGGTTTTGTTTATTTTTAAATGAACAGATGAATTGATCTGATACAGTCTTCCCTGAGGTTAATAAATAGTATTTTAATATAAATATTCCCACTTTAATATATAAAAAGCAAAATAAGTATTTTAATTTTAACAGCCACTACTTGAATCTCAACTAATAAGCTGTTGAAATGTTACAGATCTTCTGTAAATTATCTGTAGGTGGACGATCCAGATAAAGTGTTACTAATGTATTACTTTGAAAACCATGTATCTGATTTTTTTTTGCTCTGAATTCACTTTGAAAATAAAATGTCAAATTGTGTGAATTAGCAGTCAGTGGTTGTTAAAATTAAAATTGGAAACTTAGAAATGTTTCTAATTGACCTCCATGGCCCAGCCTGTTAACAATGTAACGTTATGTGTGAACTCTGAGGGCTTTCAAAGCCTCGACGGTAAAACACAGAAAAACAGTCACAGTGTTGAAATCTTACAGTCTGCATGGTGGAAGTTGGTTGAGTCGCTGTCCGTGAGTGTCTGTGAGACTTAAGTCCTTGTCAGGATGCAAGAAGTCCTCAGCAGAAGTGTGAAGTTTGATGAAATCGTTGAGCGATAGCTGAGAGAAAACTTTTCTGACCGCTGTCGGGTTTGTTTGTGTTGAAATGATGATCTTGTGTATAAATGATGCACCTGAGACAAACCATAGCAACCGTGGAATCCTTCACCTCCATTTTGTGCACATGTGTTGTCATAGTCACATCTCACCTCTGTGATCTAAAGTCTCATCCAATCATGTTCAAAAGGCCTGAGATCAAGTCCATATCTAACTATGTAGATGCAGCCTCCACACCTGACTGCGTCCTCACGCATACTGACACTTTAAAATGCCCATCACTTTTTAACTTGACCGTGATAAGGTAGATTCTGTGATGAGATAAAGTGACAAGTTTTACCAATAACTTGACGTCACTGAGCGTTATGTGTTGGTTCACTGCGACTGTTTCTATTTTGTCGTTTCTTTTTGAGTTTATATATATATCTGGTTATATTTGCAGTCATTTCAGCTGGATCGATATGTGCGTCTCCACAAGAGGCGCTGTGCGCAATTTACGCACGTGGCGCAGCGCCAGTAACTGCATTAAAAACACATCAGAATATGTGAGGATCTAATGGCGGGTTACCTTGAGAGCTTTCTGCATATCAAACAGTTTTGCTGTTACACACAGATTTTAGAGTGATTTAATAAAAACATCTGAAAATAGCAGCCGCCCTCAGGATGAGTCCAGCTCCACCACAGCTGTCGGGGCATTTTTATTATAACTAAAAATACAAACTCCATTTGCCCTGAGCAAATTGACCTTTTTTTTCTTTCTTGTCCAGTTTACTATACTAATAATGGAGTTTTTAAACGTGTTGCTAAAATGTGACGTCATTGTGCGCATCGAAGCGCACCGTCCATATTCATATACCATATCCACATTTTAACACACTGCCAGACTTTGCAGTCTACAGATCAGTTCTACTAATCTACCCAACTATTGCTTTCATTTGTCACATTTTTATTATTAAATGTAAATAAAGATGATTGTTTACAGGGATGTACCTACAGTAATTACTGGACATATTAAACAGGGATGATGTGGAAAACTTCAGGTCAGTGTTTGATTAATAATAGAATAAACTTGATGAGCCTCAGTCTCTTTACTTTAAGTTTATTACAACACAAATCTCACATCAGAGAAGAACTTGGTACACCTGCACTGACAGAGAAAAAAAACTTCATTTACATAGTGACCTGAGCTGGCAGACACAGGTAGCCACTGTCTGTACCAGAATTCATCAGCGCCTCCATTTTCTGCGTAGACTTCGGTTGTTTGGTGTCTGCAAAAACATAATGCTAATTTTCTACAGAGCAACAATAGAGCCCATTGTACGGTATGGTATCACCAGCTGGTTTGGGAACCTAAATGTCAAATCAAAAACTCAGATTCTCAACCTGGTCAGAGTAGCGGGTAAGATTATGGGTCACCCCCCCCTTAACCCTCAGGAACTGTTCAATCAGGCCGTCATCACTCAGGCAAAAAACATTCTAAATGACAGTTCTCATGTTTTGTTCAACGAATACTCACTAATGCACTCAGGTAGAAGGTACAGGGTTCCCTTATGTAAACACAACCGGTACAAACATTCCTTTGTCCCGTTGTCAGCCAAGCTAATGTCCATTTGTCCATTTCCAAAATTCAAAACTCCCTCACAGACAGATGAAAGGTCACAGGGGGGTGATTTTTTGCATGGGGGTGTCATTCTGGGTGAAATTTCAAAATCTCAACTTTCAGCATGAAAATCCATTATTTGACCCTGTAATGCATTTTTATCCCAGCAACAATACAAATGGCTAAATGACAGGTGGACATTTTTGTCCACTTGAAGGGTCATGGATGGGATAAAAATGCATTACAGGGTCAAATAATGGATTTTCGTGCTGAAAGTTGGGATTTTTAAATTTCACCCAGAATGACACCCCCATGCAAAAAATCACCCCCCGTGACCTTTTCTAGGACACTACAAAAGTTTCTAGAAAATGGACATTTTTGTCCACTTGAAGGGTCATGGATGTAACTTTTTTGAAGGGGAACAAGGGTTAATGAGCAAATGTAAGCAGGTATTGTGTACTGTGTATTGCATACGGTGGATTAGCACCTTAATGTGTACTTTTTTTCTGTGTACGGTGTATTAGCACCCTTATGTGTAGCTAGTACTAGCACCTTGATGTGAACCAGCACTTTAAATATGTACCAGCACTTTAATATGTACCAGCACTCTAATGTGTACCAGCACTTTAACTTCAACGAGTAGGCATGGCAAATTGCACAACCCAGATGAGCAAATATCTTTTTGCACATTGGTCCCTATCTGGTTACCAGTATGTTTTTTTTTGTTTGTTTTTTTTAGATGCTGAATGTTTTACTGTCTTTTATGTATTTTTGTTGTATGTTTCGTGCTGTTTAAGCAGCAGTACCCTGTCTCCAATCCAAATTTCTCCCAAGGGAGACAAATAAATGGACTTTGACTTGACTTTGACTTTTCTCTATACTATTATTTACTTTTTACAACAGCATCCATTATCAATCATCCTTTATGAAAACCTCTTTGGTATGGTGCAATCAGTCCTCTCTGTTCTTAAGCTTGTTTTGTAGTAAAGCGCAGACTTCAGAAATCACTGATGGCTGCCTGTCAGAGATGGGCAAAAATACATCAAAATGTATTTTGATGCAAAATACCCCTCAAATAAATGTATCAAAATAAAATACAAAATACTGGTGCCAGAAAATGTATCAAAATAAAATACATGTATTTTGTATTTTCAAATACAGAAAATACTTATTTTCTTTTTCTCTTTTGCAGCGACCCGCAGCTCTATAGGTCACTCTGTCGGTCGGTTGGTCGGTCCACAAATCTTTTTGTGAATAACTCAAAAAGTCCTTGACCAAAAATGCTCAAAATTTACATGCTGCGATTAGAGACCACAAGTAACTATGCCAGTAACTAGCTACTGTAGCTAGTTAACTTGTTTGCTGTCTAACTTGGAGCCTTTGGAGCCCTGTTTTCAACTTTTTTCAAATGAAAAAGAGAAAAAAAAAAGTTAGGGACATGTAGGCTACCCTAAAATATTATTTATTGATTCAGATTTAGATTCAGGCAACTTTATTAATCAATTAATTTGTAGCATACTCATCCCAACCATCAACCACAACAACATACAATTTTCTATGTTATGCACAGTCAAAAACATATAGATTAAAAAAAAAATTGAAATTAAAAAAAAAAAAAAAAGTAAAAAATATTGTTACATCCAATATTTTAAGAATGTGTAGCCTATTATTTTTGTTTTTTGATATGTGGAGAAAGTATTTTGAGTATTTTAAATACAAAATTACTCCACTCAAAAGTATTTTGTTACATACAAATTACATTTGCTTTTTATCGGCCTTATGAAATACAAATTACAAAATACTCAAATGTAATTGAAATACGTATTTTGAATACAAGTAATAGAAATACTGCCCATCTCAGGCTTTTACTATTCCAGACATGCAAGGAATAAAACCTATAAAGTTTTAAAGAAACAGCTCCTACTGGTAATTTATTATTTTCACTGATAACAGTAACGATATTACAGGATATGACAAATATTTGTGATTGTCTGTTGTCTTATTTTTTAATGTGGCACATTTTGTGACATTTTCTCCTGAAAGGTGCTATATACTTACTTATTAGACTCATCCATCCTGTATCAAAAAATACTGTGTCCACGCCAGTCTATCTTTACTGAGGGTAATCAAAGACATTGGTTAAATCTCATAAGTTGCTAGAACATTTTCCTCCATGAGTGAGTCTGGTGGACATTTGGAGGAAAACCCTGAGATAAATGACATGGAATTGAAACAGCCTCTGATCAAAGCTGACTCTTCAAGAACAAGACGTCTCTATAAATATGTTTTAGCTTACTGCAATATGTAAGCATGTGAGCAGGCAGGAAAAGTACAGGAGTCATGGTGGTTTATCCTGCAAAGATACAAACATTCAGCATCCGTCAGTGCTGCATTCACAAAAATAAAAAACAAAACACTGCTTCAATGTTACAAACTTGTTGTGTAATTGACTGCACAAATGGATTCTATGAAGTGAGGCTTCAGTTTTTACAAACAGGAGCGGGGCTTCCATGGTGGCATGGGAGGCAACTGCCCCCCCTCTGCAATCTGATTGGCTGCCCCTTGTGGCTGTAAAAGGCTGGACTGAGAGACAACACAGAAGAACTAACCATGGCAGCACAAGCACAGGCACACAGCGGCCTACCACACCAGACAGGACCCCAGGTACAGGCTGTGCAAAGATGCTCCTGAGACAGTTCAGCACATAATAGCAGGGTAGATGCAGACAGGAACAGTGTACGTGGAACGCCATAACCAAGTGGCTGGCATAGTAAACAGGAACATCTGCACTGAGTATGGGCTGGAAGTCCCAAGGTCAGAATGGAAGACACCTCCTAAGGTGGTTGAGAATGACCAAGCTAAGATCCTGTGGGACTTCCAGATCCAGACGGACAAACTGCTGATGGCTAACCAACCAGACATGGTGTTGACCGACACACATAAGAAGGTGGTGGTGATAGATGCAGCAGCTAGGAGTTGGGAGGAGCTATAAAAGAGTGGGGAGTAAAGGCAACAGTGGTGCCAGTGGTAATCCGAGCATTTGGGACTGTGACCCCAAACTGGGAGAGTGGCTCCAGCAGATTCCAGGTACAACATTTGAGGTCTCTGTCCAGAAGAGCGCAGTCCCAGGAACGGCTAAGATACTGCACAGAACCCTCAAACTAACAGGCCTCTGTTTATTTTATTTCATACATAGTGATAAGAGTTTTGTTCTCCTGATGCCTGTCTGGCTATTGTTCTCTTTAGTATTAAGCTGTTTTAACTGTGTATTTAACTGTGCATTTTTCTAATGCAGGATGAGGCTATTTAGCAGAGAGTAAAGGCTCTGTGAATATAGCTTATGTTCAGGTCTTCATCATGTCCTTATCTTGTTAGATCTTTTTTTTTTTTTTTCAATTTTTATCGTAATAATGATTTAACCTTTACAAGTAACAATTTCTTTTAGTTTTCTTTACAGAAATGAATGAAATGTTGAACTGTAGGATTACTGAAGGCCCTCCCGACCACTGTGAAGATGTCGGTGAAGATTGTCAGTCATCCAGGTCATGGTAATCTTAAGTGCTATATTGTAAGCACCTGGACTTGTTTCTTGAAGATGTTTCACCTCTCATCCAAGAGGCTTCTTCAGTTTTAGCAGACTGTCTTCGACTCTAATGCACCAGTCTGTTAGAACTCAAGAAGCCTCTTGGATGAGAGGCGAAACGTCTTCAAGAAACTCAAGCAAGTCCAGTTGTGTACGATATTAGCACTGAAGACCCTGTGAAGCTTTGGCGACCTCCAGTGAAGTTTGGGACCCCCAGGTTGGGGTCAGGTGGCTTAGAGCATGTCTCTCCTTTGTTTGTTTTTCTTTGTTTGTTTTATTTTGCTTTGTTTGTATGTATGGGTGTTGTTAAATTACAAGTCATCATGCTCAATTGTACCTTTTACCACCACACCCTCACTCCCTATATGAACTTTCCTTAGGTATGAACAATCGAATGATGTGAAACAATAAGAAAAACCGCCTTCTTGTAGCCACCCTTTCCATTGTTGAGTGCTAAACAAAGAAATAACCATAAGTTAACATAAGGACTTTTTTTACCTTTCTAACCTTATTTCATAATTATATTCATTTTTAATTTCCTTTTTTTATGTTCAATCCGTTTGTATTGCCTTCACCTTAGATTCCTAGTGTATGTTTAATAAGGAGGTATGTCAAGACTGTGGATTTATTCAATGATGACCTGATTTACTCTGTTAATTCAAAAGACATCGAGAGCTTGACCATGATTACGCTGTTGCATCTTCACATTTGCCATAAAATATTTATTGGCATTGTTCACAATATCAGCAGAGTTTAGAAAGGTCATTCATGCCTGGAGGAATTACATCTCCCATCCAGCTTGGGGGACCTTGGACATCTTGTCTGGAGGTTAAGGGAAAGGAAATCTGAGCTCCTTTGCTTGGTCTGCATCCGCCTTACTTTTTATACAGACTCACATGATGCTGCGAGATTGTGCAATACATCTTATCCACTAGAGGTCATCATTTGCTGACTATCAGCACCACAACATGTCCTGCCTGTCCAAGAAATACAGTCTTTTCACAATGGTGCTCGTCTCTTAATGTGGAGTCGATACAACTCAAATTAAGTCACACAATATTGCACACTGATATCTACAATGCCAGTGCTCAGAGTAGCTGTGTTGTGGTGCACATTTCATCCACATTAGTGTGTCGAGGAGTGGTCTGGTGCAGGCTCAAACTGAGAACTACCATCTGTAGTCTCTCCTACGCTGCTGTTAACTGGCTGAACATTCAGTCTACATATAAATTTTATGGCTGAGGCCTTGTGCCTTTTGGTTTATGACAGTCACTGTTAGTTACTGCTTCAACATGACAAAAATGGACGGCTATAAATTATATTTCATGTACAGTGAAACAAATGTAAGGATGTGCAATTTTCATCCTCTTAACACAATATAATAAAATGTGTAGGTGAGACTGTAACCAGCCAGACAAGTCTTTTATAGAAGGGACAGAGCTGAGGTAGCTCCAGTGCCATCGCTGATCTGTTATTCAGTATTTCATGCTGCTCTGCAAACGTAAGGGCCCATAACAACTGAATTATTCATGCAGTTTTATGTCAGGATGACTGATTCACAGGAAAATGACCACCAGCATCCAGAAGCTAGCCAGTGAATCAACAAAAAAAATTATGTTTCAATTTTATGTCTTCACTTTGTTTCATTTAGGATGAGTATTTTTTTTTTGAGATGGGGCCTTTATGCATGTCATTGTGCACATGGAGAGAGTGCACCGGTAATGACTCATGTTTAGAAAAACATCCTTTTAATGGCTCTAAATGTTGGCTGAATTTCCGGATTAAAACATTTGCAGGGCACAATGCGCCTACTCTTTGGATAACGTGACACACTGTGCTTACTTTGGCCTGTAGGAGTGCTGTGGGAACAAAATTCAGGCCTGGAAATCCAGGCCTCAGTGCTGGGTAAGGGTACTTTTGTAATCTGTGCATTATAGTTAGCCATCAACTCATGCAATTTTACCTTTGAGCTACAAATTTTATGTCTTGATATATTATTTAAATTGTTTAGAAAAATGTATAGAGCACACAGAACGTTGTTGGTAAGCTATATTACTCCTAATTACTAGAGCATTCAAAGTCTGTTGCATCAAATACAAAAAAATATCTCAAATATCATTATTGTATTATTATTATTATTGTGTAATGTGCAGGTAGAATAAGTTATATACTAACACAAGAGATATAATAAAACACAAGGCAGGATTCTGTATCATCATTTTAATCAGAGTTCATTCAGAGCAAGCGGAGAGCACAAGCACAATATCACAACATGTCTACAGCGGTATGACGTTATCATGTCATCATTTCACTCTGGTCTGACGCCACACGCAGTCCAAACCAGACAGCACATACAACGAGAGATATAGCACCAGGGTGTTGTGCATAGCAGCACGTCCAGTGGTAGGGTCAGACTTGATGCTAGCAGGCAGCAGGCTGTAAAGGTCATACACAAAAACCTCTCTCACTCACACTCGCACACACACACAGAAGCTAAAACTGGAAGCAGACTCACGGTGGGTAGTGCTCGACTGGGTTCTCACACACTGCAGCCACGTCAGCCGCTGAGGGTTTTAGGAAAAAAAACACCTCGTGTCACGCTCACGATGAATTGATGTGATTTTGCGCATTTTCAGACAGCAGCATTTTTAAAGAGCTGAACTTCAAGTCCTGGCCCATTCCTTGTCCTTCAACACCTGGAGAGATCAGCCCATTCAGAGTGATACGGAGGCAAAGACGAGACATGAATTTGAATTTTAACAACCACTGAATACTTCACATTAAAATTTAAACACCATTAATGAATATTTTACTTTGAAAACCATATATCCAAATACATTTGTTCAGAATTCACCTCTTTGACACAAAAATAAATTTATTGATAGGCAATTTCAAAAGCTAAATCTGAATGGCATCCGAGATGTAACTATTTGAATTTTTAGACCTGATTGACCAATCAAATTTGAGCAACCTGAATCTATTTTTTTTATTTTTTATTTTAAATTGAAATTGCAGTTCAAGAAATTTCATATTCTAATTTTAAAGAGGTAAAGTCAGAACAAATAAATTTAGATCCATGGTTTTCAAATTAAAATATTTCAATGCTATTAATTCAGTGGGTTTTTTTAAGCTCAATGTTAAGTATTCAGTGGCTGTCAAAATATAAATATATATTATGTCTCTTATTTGCTTCCAGAGTGACATTTATTGAGTAAATACAAAGGGTTCTCCTTTTTCAGGCCTATATGCATATTTTTTTTCTTATTTAGCACAATTACGGCATCACAGCTCGGAGGAGAGGATGGAGTACACTGTCACAAAATACTGAGTCATCATAAAAACTGCAGTATTCCCATTAAATCGAAGAAGTGGATCTCTATTTAGATTGCAAGAAATATGTCTGTGTGTGAAACCATATTGCTGGTGTATTAAGTTTATAGCTCTAACCGCCACTAGACTATGATTTTATTTAGTGTTTAGTTTTTCGGTGTGACCAGAGTCTAATACTACACATGCATTATATTTGAAAAGGTCTTGCCCCTATACATTTATTGTTAATGGCTCAATTTACAAGCTAAAATGTGACTGTGACATATAGTCTGCTAAAATGTCGCTACTCAACCAAAAACAGGGTCCTGCATGCAAGCTGTAGCAATTATATTACAGTTCATTTGGTTCCTTAGCAACCAAACTGATAAGACCAGATATCATCCAGAACAATGAAATGAAAACCAGGACCATACAGCGGAGGCACTGTAACTAGGAAACGCAATCGTAAAACAGATTTTGCACGTCCACAAAACCTCTTATGTGATACAGTCTCAGAGACAAAAGTATCCCCTTGACATTTTCTACAATCATTTTAATGTTGATCTGTCATCCATTCAAAGGTAGAAATGCCCTGTCATACACATACTCCATGTGTACTGATGGCTCTTTTTGATAGTTTGATGTCAAACTGAACTCATATAAACAAAGTGCAAATGATGTGCTCAATAATATAAAGCGGTTCTGTGCACCAAAATACAAGGAATCACACCTTCACACATTTACACACACACACACACACACACACACATTCTCACACACACATTTTACAGTGGAATTATTTGCATTATTCTAAAAGCTCAACATCAGTGCTCATTCAGAGGTGAACAATATATGACAGGACAGCAAAAACAACAGGTAAGGCGATAAACCAAAAGGAAGAAAGTTGCCTAATTTGTCAAGTCGCCTTCGATCAAGCACACAAAAGTGTAGAGATGAACTACTTTTACTGCTTCGCTTCGGCCAGTCTATTGCTGATCTCTTTGCTCTTCTTTGTGACGACTCCCTCTGGTTTGGGTTCTGGGGCGACCGGAGACGATTTCTTCTTGGCCGACTGGGAACTAGCAATCTGCTTCTCTTTTGATTTTTTCACCATCTTCGCTGTTGTTGTTGCTGTTGTCTTTTTTGGTTTGGAGCGAGACACTGGTTTATCCACCTGAAAGAGAAGAGAGGTGAGAACACTGAGATTAAGTACATCAACAGTTAAATAAACTTAAACTGAGGTTGAAGCAATAGTTTGATATTTATGGTAAATGCACTTATTTATTTCCTTGCAAAGAGTTAGACGAGAAGATTAATTTTATTCTCATGTCTGTCCATTAAATATGAAGTTACAGTGAGCAGTCAATTAGCTTAGCTTAGCTTAGCAAAAACAAACGATCTTGGAATCTATCGGCTATCAGTCTGAAGACGATAAGCCTCTGGGGTATATAGCCAACATTTCAGGAGATCCAGTGTAGCCGGTGGATATCCAGGCCAAAACTTCCTCTTGCGTGCGCTAGTCATTTTGGCTAACCTCTATAAACAGATAACTGCATATGAATGTGGATAAATAAATCTAAAAAGCTAATAAAAAGTAAAATCATCTTTAGATCTTTAGACAACGGGTTCTGAGGTAGCATTTCAGCCACTGCGTTCCACTCTTTTGTTCTCCACGTAGATTGTTTACCTAACACTCAAACATGATTGGACAGTACTACTTGGACTACAAACATTTTACAAATGGAAAGCAGAACAGGTCTGATACCAAAATCTTGTCCCATTGTGTACAGATTCTGTAAACATATGCAGTTATCTGTTTGTAAAGATGAATCAAGGGGCTAACGCCTCGTTTACGCTTACGTATGTGACTGGTGTCCGTAGATCCGTCAACATACGGATGATGCCTTTAGTGTCCAACCCAACGAAGTGCATTTCTTTTCAAATGGATAGAAACCTGATAGAAACTTCCTGTAGCCATGGGCGAGAGGCTAATTTTGTCCATTTTTCACCATCCAGTAGTTCGGAATATATGTGCTTGGATAATTACCGGGGCAGAAACAGGACCTGCCAGGTATGTGGAATGTTTTGTGAAATATTTAATTAAAAAGACGTGTGAATGGCTGAACGAGTCATAATGACAATCTGACTGCATATAATGTAGAACCATATTTTAACAGGGTAACATGACTCCGATTCACAATGTGCTCAAACTAGATAAACAAGTTCTTTTTAATCATACAAACTCACTTGACGATCAATATGGGCAACTGAATTGAAGAAAATAGCCTATTGGCTAGTTAGCAGCCTGTTAGCTAAGCTAGCACACAGTCTCATACAGTCTCTCCGAAATCCACTGCAAAAGTTGAATTTTTTTAATGTAGACTACTTGCGCCAAATTCTGGACTGAAAAAATTATGGAGGGGCGGAGTTTCGCAGGCACATCGGATATCATGGAGATTCCCATAGAAATGAATGGACTTCTGGTTGCCTCGTCTCCGTAGACATACGTAAGTGGAAACAAGGCGTAAGGCCCAGACACATCAGACTAACATTCAAGAACTAGTGGTTGACAGTTGTGTTGCCTCATGTAGCCTGTGTCTAAGTGAAAAACTTGCACCTGAACACACCATAAAGACTACAGTCAATGGCCAACTAGCACATACGTTCTGTGCCTGTGTGAGACAAAATAACTCGCCATATCAGCAGGCGGTTGTAGTCTGTATGTCATTCAAGAAGGGAAATCAGAAGATCAACTGGACAGATTGGAAATGCTAGTTGCTAGCTTCTTAGCACAATAGCAACAAAACCCTTTGTTGAACAAACAAAGGATATTTACTGCGCAGTAGCGAATAATAACACAATTACAAACGTATCTGTCATATCATATCAATTACCTAATATAACAAGTTTGTTATGACCTCACACCCTCTTGACTTACGCCGTTTGTTTGCTTTTCTCACTTCTATTTCTCTTCTCAAGCACTGAGCTGAACAGCCAATTAGAGTGATTTGATTCATTAACGGGCTCCACTGTCTCAGACGCTGATTCAACATGCTGAATCGGCCAAGAAAAAGCCAACGAGGGCCAATGAGGGCCAAAGCGGGCCAACTAGTGCCAACTGTGCAGGGACACACCCCAAAAACTAGGGTGACAGAAGCTCACCAACGTCACAACATTAACCAGCGGCCAACTGTCGGCCTTGCTGCGTTAGGGCCTTTAGGTGCTGCAATACTCCTCGGCTTGGGAGTAGTGACTTGCTCGTTTCCAGTCTTTGTGCTAAGATATAAGCAGCTGCTGGCCGCTGAGTAACATTTAGCAACAGACATGAGAGTGGAATCGATCTTCTCATTGAACTCTCTGCAAGAAAGAAAACAGGCATATTTCCAAAAATGTCAAACAATTCCTCTCAACCACACTTGCTTAATTCATGTCTAAGTCCTATGTTAGCATGCAATACGTACCTTTTTCATCCTGTTACTTAACATAATGACAGGCAAATGACACCATACGATATAGGTGATATTTGCATTATGTGGTTAGTGCAATGAAGACAAAAGAAAAAGAAACACAGCACAAAAGGTGTATTTGTGCCTTTCCTTTTATAGAACAGTGGTTCGTGCAGTTTTCCATCAAATTTTAAAGAAACAGTAACATACAAAGTTAATGGTTTATGTTAGTATATGATGTTAGTCTATCATCTTAGAGAATGAAATATATTTGGTATCATTCAACTATTAATATTTGTGGACAAAACCTAGATGTTTAAGAAGCAGGCGTGTGATTGGGGGTCGCTGGTTCAAAGTCCAATACCAACTGGGAAACTTAAGCAAGGCACTGAGCCTGTCTCTGCTCTTGTGGAGTTGCCACAACGATAAAACGCTGATGGATAAGCTCCCAGGCGTTCAATCTGTATAAATGAGTTGGTATACAGCAAAAAAGTTGCAAACATGCTCAACTTTTGCTGAATAAATAAATCTTATAAGCTTATATATTGTAAGAGATGACAAATGTTTGTAAGAGGCTGTTTCTGACAGTAAAGATGAAGGGCTCTATTTCTGTGAATAGAGGTTGTGGTGCGTAGGGCGTGGAAATACTTTCTGTACATTTTGTTGCCACAATCCTGTCGATCAAGGTGGAAGTAGAATTATTATCAGTATATTCTTGATGCTGTGGACCTTGAAGAATAAAATTAGATCTTCCAGGCTGCATCATACTGAGCTGCAAACTGCTACTACGCAAATCAAAAGCCAAAAGCATCAACTGCAAACAAGTGTTACCAACGCTCGATTGCCACTGGCATTGGAACACACACACCCCACTGTGCCTCTCATCCCACTTGTATGCAGTAAAATTCATGGCGAGCCAATTGTGTGCAGACATCTGAGAAGTTATGATCCAAATACCATTTTGCCTGATTAAAGTTGCACCATTTGTCACCAAAATAGAGCCCTAAACAGCGAAGATCTGTTTAAATGCACACTAATCATGTCAAGAGGTTTTTGTCTTGTTGGCCTCCACTGATGCAATAAATCCTTCTCTTAGCTGTTACTTGTAAATATCACTTAAGCTTCTTTGTTTCTTCCATTTATCATGACTCCACCCTCTTGCAAAAACCCACAGAATTTTGCAGGATCAGTTTTTGAAACTATTAAGCTGCAGAAAAAGTGGTGGGTGGCGCAGGCTGAGGGGTGGGCAAACAGTGAAGATGTGGCTGATACGTTTTTGCAGGGTTGCATCTGGCAGCCGGGTGACACATGTGACTGTGGCTCGCACTGGCCAAGGCGCATACTGTGTGTATGTGTGTGTGTGTGTGTGTGTGTGTGTGTGTGTACAGTATGCACGTTTGCGTCTGATCAATTTGAGGTCAGCCTCCATGCCTTCTAGAAGAAGCAGAGAACACACCTGACTACAGCAGATTTAGAACAGAGCTGCTCTCAGTCTCTGAGACGTCCTACAAGAATGAGAGAGGGAGCGGCCATATGAACACACCACTATAGACACATTATCAACCAGTTGTTGTCTGAACTATCCAGAACATGCACGCAGATACCAACCTATGTTATCTTTAGATGAAGGCCTACTTTAATATGAGATGATGTCACTAGCTCCTATGATTCAGCATTGGGGTATTAACATATCAAAGTGATGCAATAAATGTTTTCTGTACTGGTGTGTAACATTTTCAGTTACCTAGTTACTGTTTGCTAAGCTAAAATGTACACACATTGCATATTTAAAGATTGTATTGGCTGATTTATAAGCATGGTGGAATATTATAACAATGACAAGTGCTTATTGCAATTTCAAATGTTTCAAACAGGATGTCTATATGTTAGCATATATATATATATATATATATATATATATATATATATGTATATATATATAAAAACAAGGAAATTCCTGAAAAAATAGCTTAAAAATTATAATCCTGTAACATAGTTTCAAATATAAAATAATGCTAATTATAAATATAGTTTATCCCTTGCTTTTTAAAAATAATTTTCTGAATCTATTTGTTTTTGCAGTTTGTGGAACATATCTTACCACATTGCTCATTGCCCTTTTCCCCATGTTTTGAAAGAAATTGCACCAATTTGCTCAGAGTTCAGAAGTTTAAATATTTGCAAAAGGCATCTGAAAGCAGCATAAGAGCTTTCAAAGAGTTAAATTGTGATATGAAATAGTTTTGTTGGCGTTTAATAAGCAGTCTTGGAGGAAGTATTCAGATCCTTAAGTAACCATACTAATACCGCACTATTAAAATACTCTGTTTCTAGTAAAAATCCTGTATTGAAGATGTTACTAAAGTAAAAGTATGTAAGTACACTCAGGAAAATATATTTAAGCATTAAAGGTAAAAGTACTCAATGCAGAAAAATCTAAATCAGTTTAATAAAACAGAATCATTAAAATAATTCAAATGAAAAAAAGCAAGTCATCATATTCGAGAAGCTTGATAAATGACTTAAACGATTATCACAATAGTTGCCAATTCATTTTCTAATCCATTACCTAATGATTTCAGCTGCACCTGTATATTTTCATATGGTTTATGTGCATAAATCTGAGGTGTGGTGGAGCAGAAGGAGACCGCAGCATGAGATTAAAACACTCATGTAAAGTAAAAGTACCTCAGATCTGTATTTAAGTAAAAGCACTTTGTTGTATTCCACCACTGTTAATAAGAACCAATCACCTGCCATGGGGCCACAGTGTGACTTGGATGGCTTATAAAATAAAATATAATTTACACAGTGGCTCTTCCAGTGAGTGAGAACTCAAATCGAAACAAAGTAAAACTGACAAAGTTTGTAAATCACAAAGCAGCAGAGCTAATAGAGTTTTAGACATGATTGTAATTCATTGTACTTTAAGGAAACTCTACTAATAGTACATGGTGGCACCAGTACGTGCTTTCACCTTGGCAGACTCCTTGCTGGGCTCACTGTACAGGCTGCGTATCCTCCTGCGCTCCAACAGCTTGTTGTCAGTGGGGATAGCCTTCACCTGCTCCCCCTTGTATGTGGCGCTGTAGCTGGTCTCCAGACTGGTCTCCTCCACTGGGGGTTTATACTGGGAAGGAGCTTTAATGGGCTTCACTGGCTTCACATCCTTATATGCCTTGAACTCAGTCCTGAGAACAATGGAAAAAGCAAACAGGGAGATTTTTATGGCTGTAAATTATTTATATTATACTTATTTCCAGTTATTCTAATACGTTTGGGTTTGGGCCTGTTATTTCCCCAAATTAAACATGAGGAAGAAGAGCATCAAACCCTCATATTGGATATGCTGGGACCAGAGACTGTTAAGTTCACGATTAATCGATTACCAGAATAGTTACTGATTAATTTTAGGTCAAGCTAATTGACCGATCAACACATTGTTTCAGCTCGAAAAGGTTTACTGTAACTGGAACTGATGAAAATGAACATTGCATTTTACGATGCTTTATAGCAACTTCAGTCCCAACTGACTAAGTTCAGTAAGACTTGACATGGCAGCATGTTTTACAGACTGGAAATGTGTACTCTTTAAAAAGATAAATCAAGGCTCGTGGACCTTTAAACACTCCTGTTATGGATAATAAGGAGTAAAAAAAATCTCTACTGTAGGGGAGACCGGGGTTGGTTGGCACACTTTTTCCTCTCTGCTGCTCTTCTCTGGGAAAATTAAACAACAAAGGTGAAATGCTGGCTGAAAGCAAACCAAAGCTGTACCCACTCTTAGCTAAGTGCACACACACTTCTAAGGGGTAATAGTGTAAGTGTACTGGTGTATTGTGGTACATGTATTGTAGTAGATGTATTGTGGTATATGTTGTGATGTATGTATTGTGGTCTGTGTAATGTAGTATGTGGTATATGTTTTGTATTGTGCCTACCATGTTTATGGTGTGGTTTTGTTATGTTTAAAGCTGTACATTTTGATAACATTGTAGGCCTACATGTAAAAGCCCAAGTACTGACACGAGTTGAAAATTAGCAATAGCTATAAACTCTGTGCAACACAACAGTCTCATACTCTGGACTGGAACTATGCTAAATTGCATCGTCCCTATCAAATAAAGATTTTAAAAAAGTATGTTAGAATATTCTAACCAGATGCAAATGAAAGATTAAGGTCTCAGCTATAATTAAACAAGTTTTAATGCACACAAAATATTAGCTGGTACCTGGTTTATTTCAAGTTGTGCATTTGTGCCAACCACCCCATCAGGAGGTTTGTTAAATTGCTGGAACCCCCCCCAGAAAATATGAACATTTAATAGAATATCTGTCAACTTTATGACCAAAATTTTAAGCAATTCATTAAAATGTCTCATTATTTTTGCCACTGACCAATAAAAATATCAATGACAAATATCCAATATAAACACTGTTTTTAATCTTTCAAAATGGTTTTAATTTCTCAAAATACAGTCAGAGGTAGAACTATTAACTTTACAATGAGCTGGCATGTGTGCCACCCAAACCTGCTCACATTTTATCTGATTAACTTAGTGATGAAATTTTGTAAGCCAGCTACCGTTACTCATCCCAGGCTTTCAAATCTTATATTCAAATGTAGCAGATTTATCTTTTAACTGGAAGTAACACTTTTCCAATATCTCTATCTAACACAGTTTTTTAATACATTTAGTCCACAGATCACTTTGTTTATTTTTGATGCTATATAACCGAAATGTTACCCTCACTAAAAAAGTTAGTGACTTTCCAGTGTTTTAACATGATAGATGAGTGTGGGTAAAGAAAAGCTTTTGACATTTTGGTGCTACTTTTTTTGTTTCTGTGACCTTCAAAGGCCCAGAAAATAGCAGTGTACCAACCAACCCTGGTCTCCCCTGTTAGGAAAAGAGATTTCTTATTATTCTCGCTGCTATAGGCTACTAAAATAAATACTGAATTGCTTATTATTATTATTATTATTATTATTATTATTGTTATTTGCCTGTTGTAATCAGCACATAACATAAATGTCATGTCAACATCTGAAGAACGGGGGTCATCTCTAGTGTTTTTTCATGTGTGGTCTGTGTTCTTCCTCTACAACCTACAAGTGCCAATTATTAATCTAGCATCTCATTAATTATGTAGGCCTGATCAGATTCAATTTGTATCACTGCTCACAGAGCACATCACAACTGCTCTTCAATAAGTTGCACATTGAGTTTATTGCTCACTTGAGTTCAGTGGAAAAAATCATTTGTAATAAGTTTCTCTTTAACAAACTAAAACCAAAGAAGAAGACACTGGTGTGGGTTGACGTTAATATTTCAGTGGGGCAGACTGAAGCCGGCGAGTCTTGTTAACTTGCATGCATCACGCAACCGTAATTCAATTCAGAGGAAGCCTGTGCACATAAACCACATTAAGACATGATTACATTCAGACCAGTTTACTGGCTGTACTCATTCATGGCCCGTTGCATTGATTTGGTAGTACTCTTAGGGAGGAACAAATCAATAATGCAACCTTTATCTGTGGCAATATCAGTTTGCTTTGGGGATGGCTGGAGATGGTAACAAGAGACCATGAAATACCAGATTGTGCTTGATGATCTCTGGACAGAGGAGTGCGTCTCACAGAGGATAGGGGGTTAGCTGACATGTGGTAATGTTGTGTAACAGGGGGGTACCTGAATGCAGCACTGTTGGCGTTAGAATTAAATATGCCTCAGTTGTAAACCATCATGAAGCCACAGTAAAAGGAAAAGGCTTTTATTTTTGAGGGCTTAGAATAAATTAACTCCCATGATATGAGTGTGTATGATGATGGCTCGCTCTTTGCAGACTTACCTGTAGCTGCTGGAAGTCGACATCACCTGCTTTATCTGTCTGTTGAGAGCGTCTGCAGCTGCTCTGCCTTTCCTCTGCTCGACGCTCACATCTGCAGGCACCTGCGCCTCCGTCTTCTCACCCGTCTGTCTCTCTGCTGACTTTTCCCTCTTCACACTCTTCTTGGGCACCTCCTTTGACTCTTTCTCGTGTGTTTTCTCCTCTATCTCGCTCTTCTCCACGCCGCTCTCCACTTCAGCGGCCGCGTGCTCCAGCTTGCCGCTCCGCTCCGGCCCAGCGGAGGAGGCGGCGGCGGTGGTGGCGGTGGGGCTGGGTTTGGGGATCCAGGGGTGGTCGTGCTTCTTCGGTATAGGCCAGGGCTTGTAATCCTTCTGATACTGAGTCTCGGTGTTGAACGGAGCAGCCGAGCGTTGGTACTCGTTTCTGGGTTTGCAGCTGGGCTCGGGGCGCACTCTCCACGCCTTGAAGTCTTGGCGCATGACGGACGCAGTAGAGCCATCTTTGCCCGCTGCGGCACCCGTCGCGGGCGGTGCCTTCCCAGCCTCCTGCTCGCCGGGATGGGGCTGGGTTTCTATGGCAATGGCTCCGGCCCTCGTCTGCCTCGGCTGTGGGTGATGGGGAAGATGCTGCACGTCGGCCACATCCGAGTATTTGGTGAAAACCAAAGGCACCGCGATGTCCGCTTTGTCCAGCTCGCTCCAGAAGCGGTTGATGCAGCAAGCACGCGTAATGCACGGCCATGCCATGATGATAAATACTAGGAGGCAAAAGATGCGCAGAAAAACTCTAGATTGGGGATAAAGGAGTAAATAAACGTCTTACTCACGACTTGAAGACTTGGAAGTGCTCCTTCTCTCCCCCTGTGCCCTCTCAGTTTCTGCCCAGTCAGGGTTATTGCTCCTTAAAGCTTTATGCAATTCTCTACGCTCTCCGAGCTTTGCAGGAGACTGAGGAAAGTAAAAGTCCCACGCCTCCCACTGTCTCCTCCTGCAGGCTATTTGTTCTTACTGAAGTTTAAATGGACTTTGGGGTTTTGCTGTGGAGTGCACGTTGCTGTCTGGTTGCGCATCAAAGCGACCCCACCCACATTTGTGTGATGCTTACGAGATGCCCGGGGTCTGCACTGTGAGTTTGCACGGTGAACTATCACCTGAGCTCGTCACCGTCTGGCCATGCAGAGAGGGAGGAGACATGGTTAACCCCTGTGCTGCCATGTCAGAAAAACTTACAACTAGAGAGGATGTGGCCTCAGCCTATTGTTGTTGCATGTGGAGGAAATGGCCGATAATGCTGCTGGAGAGGGGTTTACTTTTCCATGTATCAAATTGCAAGAGCCAAATATTTACATATTCTTCTTTTTTGTGTCCCCATTTAACATTTACAAGTTTTCAATGTGGTGTTTGCATGCAGTTGTCAAAGATGCATCCATAAGTATGCACACAACTGAAGAAAGTAACATTTGAAATAAAGCCACAAGTATGTTTTTGCCACAAAGCTGACTCAAAGTGCCTCAATTTTGCTTTCTGTACAAATTCCTTTTATTAAATCAAACTGAAAAACACTGTAAAAGTATGTAAAAAATGACAAGTTCATGTTTATGTGGCTGCAAAAAGAACCATCTTGCCATAAATAATGACAATAACATACAAATACTGCTACATCCGGAGTTGTGTTCAGCTCCCTACTTTTGTTTTCGATCTGTATATATGTGTCCTTTAAAGAAGTGACCCTCCAACATATGAGCCTTTATAACAATCCAAAATAGGTCACACTAGCAGTGTAAGCTTCTAGTTTACGAAAATGTCTTCCTATTGAGCATGGATCCAGGGATACTTCTGATATTGGTGTAACTGCTCCCTCTTGTGCTCTTCCTGCTTCATAGTCAGTGAAAGTAATCAGTGTGCACAAGACTTGCCTCCATCATGTGCATAAAAAGCACACAGGAAAGAAAAGGGATCAGTAAATGAGCCGAATGTGAATGTGATGAGTAAAAAAAGGAAGAAAGTTTAATAATAAAACAAACTGACAAAGTATCAGAGCTATTTACAGATCGTGTTATTAACACGGCCTCACATCTCTGGGCATTTTGTTGAGTGTCCATGAGGTGTTGTTCATTTATTTTAATGTTTCCTTCATGCCAGATTTGCTTATTTATAATGTGAGATTAAGCTGCAATGCATTATTTTTTACCACATAAAATAAGAACAACGGTCATTTCATTTTTCTGGGCAAACTCAGGGGTTGAACACAAATCCATTAATATCTGCATTAAAAGCATTAGTACTTGTATAAAGGTGTACTTACACCAACAGACACATAGATTAGCAACCACAAGAGGATGCATTTGGCTGACAAGTGTTTCAGTCATTTTTGTCCCAGAGGAGCAAAGCAGGCTCAGTGTCTGTGAGGCTTCATTTCTTCGCAACATCTTCCTTAGCCACTTCCTCAGCCTCAGCTATTTCCTCAGCCTCAGCCTCAGCCTCAGCCTCGGCCTCGGCCTCAGCTTCAGGATCGTCCTCTGGATAGAGTCTGCAATATTTGTCTACCATGACATCCAAGTCGTGTTTGACATGAGTGTTAATGTTAAGCATCGCAAGACTTTTGTTCCACTGCTTAGCCGGCATGCTGTCCAGATAAGCTTGCAGCCGTTCACTCGCTGTGTCGCTTTTGTTGTCTTCTAGTTTCAGCACTGGCAGGGCGGACAGCACCTTGAGGAAGGAGTTCACGTTGGGAAAGAACTTGACGTCTGGCAGCTGAAGGGTTTCGTGAATGGTGGTGGGCAGGCGCACTTCTTTGCCCCTGTGCTTCCACTTGATTCTCCAGCAGTGGAGCTCCGCAGGAAGCGTTTCCGGGTTGGGGAGGTCGTTGCGGTAAACGTCTGCGTAGTTCTCCTCGGTGGTGTTGAATTTCATTTGGCCCATGACAGCTGGGACCAGTGACAGGCACTTGAGAGCTTTGAGGTTGGTCTCAGAGAACATGTCCTCCACCTCCTGCATGATGCCGGTAATAACAGCGACAGTGACGTACTCCTTAAAATACGCCTCTGCTTGGATTTCACCTACATCGGCCGCACGCTGTTTCCGGAGGAACAGCCTCGGCACCTTCACGGGAATCTCCATTACGTTGGCCAGACTCACAGCCTCCTCGTACCAGAATTCATGGTAAACATCAATGTTGTCGTTGACCTCGTTTAGGGAATGCAGGACAGCAGTTAGACTGTTGGCTGCAAAAAACACATCAAGTGTTTCTCCTTGGAGATTCCTCCCGAAGGCCCTGGTGAATGTGAGAACATTCTTTAAGATGACGATGGTGACGATGATCTCAAAGTCAGACAGAGTTTCTGTGACTGCATATGCATCCGTTGTGACAGCATCTGCAAACTTTCCATTGTCATTGTCCCGAACATTGTCCATGCACAGCAGCAGGGGTGGCAACATATCTAACAGCACATCAAAGACATTGTGCTGCTCTGTCCATCCAGGGCCGCAGGCTTGTTTCAGTGTAGCTGCTTTCTCTTCATTTTTCTGGTAGTGAGTAGCGATAGCTTTCTCTAGCTCATCCTGAGTAAACGGGGTTCTAAAGAAAGCTCCAATCCTCCTCAGAGTCTCCATGACAACCTGGACATTGGGAAAAGGCAGGCTGCTGGCCAGGTGGATGTTCAGTGCCATATGAGAGCAAGGCATGTGCAATGCCAGGGGATACTTCTCCATCAGCAATACTGCCACAGCTTTCATCTTGGTGGTGGACGTCCCAGTGGCCTTGTGGCCCTGACCACGGCAGTCCTCCATGCTGAGTCCCCAACGATCAGTCAGCTGGGCCTCCAGCCTCTCTGCCAGCGCAGACTCATCACCATCAAACGACATGAAGTCCAAAAACTCCTCTCGTAGGACGTTGTGCTGATTCACAAAGCGTAAAAATAGAGGCAGGTGTTTCTCGTTGGCAAATTCAACAAGGTCACCTGTCACTAGAGAGAAGAAGCGACTCTCTCTCACCTCCATTAGCATCTCCTCTCTCACTGTGTTCTCACAGACGTCCAACAGCTGGCTCTGCTGGGTCGCAGAGAGGTATTCTGTATTCACAGCTGTCGCCCGAAACCGCTTCTTCAGAGCTTCATCACCAGCATTCATGCGGTAATCTAGAAGGGCCTGGAAGTTGCTGGACACGTGCTCAGCTTCAGATGCTTTGCCAGCCACTAATGGGATACTCTGTTTTCCTAACATGACCACGACCTCAAACAAGGACCGCAAGTATTCACGGAACTCCTTCTCCTCTGTGGACAGCTGAGGTTCATCGTCATTGGCGCTCGTGCTATCCTCGGCTGCTGCATCTTTTTTGGAGGCAAGTTGCTCAATAGAGGACGCCACTGGGGAGAGAGAGACAGACAAAAAAGGAACAGTGATCATTTTCAGTTAATACTAAATAAAATTAACATGCAATTATTTAAATTTATGACCATAAATATCTATAAACTTACATCTCCTTTCTTTCATCTTCCTTATATCTTCTTCAGTCTGAAATGAAAAGATTAAGTTAATTTACAAAAATCTGACAACAGATGTTTAAACTATCAAGTTTAAAGGGTAACTTAGGTATTTTAGAACCTGGACCCTATTACCTGAAATCGGCTGCAATTAAAGTCCTGCAGGCAATAGAGTACTATCAATTTCCAAATAATAAAATTGCTTGTTTTTGCTACTGAAAGGCTCAGATTGTTATTCTTGTTTATTCTGACGATTATTTAAAATAAAACTCGCAAAAGCTGTCTTGATTCGTCTCTCCACAGTTCCAACAACACCAACTCTGGATTGGTTGAAATAAACCCTTTATTCACCCAGTTAGATATAAAAATATGCTTTCTCTATACAGGCTAAAATTACTGTTTATTTGAATGGAGTCTGATGTTTCTGACAATGGCTATTATGGGTCTGTTTCTGGTTAAACAAAAAGGATCTTACTCCTTAATAAAAAAAGACAATCTCTGTAGAGATCTTTTCCATAAGTTGTCAGACATTTATAATAACTATTTGAGTCTGTCAGTGGCAAAAACAAGCACTCTTATTGGACGTAATTTGATGGTGCTCAGTTGCTTGCAGGGATTACATTGCAGCCATGCTTGTCTCACTCAATAATGGACCAATTTCAAAAACTGTTGTTCCCATTTGTCACTTACACACAAACACATCGGAAAATTAGGTCCAGGTTGGAAAATACTGAAGTTACCCTTTAAGAGGTGCATTTAAAACAGCAGAGCTTATAAACATTTTTCTTACAAGTTCTTTAATCCGCTTGCGATGTCTGGTATGGGGATTTCTTAGATGGCTGGTCAGATCAAATATGGTTGGAATGGCTGTATCCTTCAACACAGTCCTATAGGGGCTCTGAAAAGCAATAAACTCAGGTAAGACATTTTTGGGGAAACTTACAGCCAGACATGTTAAACCTGTGTGAGATACTCACTGTTTTGCACACCATGGCTGGGTCAAAGTGTTTGGCACATAATCTGTAGTGCTTGTTCAACTGGTCTGATGTTTTTGCCTCTAGGTCTGCTCTGCGGCAGTTCTCTACCCAGATGCGACATCTGAAAATGACACACACATACCAGCTTTATGCAACATTGGAAAAACAGGAAGACAGTATCTGTTGACACTTTAATTACAGCCTGCATACTGAACTTTCTGAGTCAGACAGCAGCTGAGTATGGTGCTGAAGCTACTCACCACTGTGGACAGTATGTCTCATTGAGGTGAAAAAAGGTCTTGTCACAGCTGAGAATGTGGGTATGTAATTTATCGCTGGTACAATAATAATCTTGCATATGTTTAATATTCAAATATGAAAGTGGCTGTATTGTTTCATAGCTGTGACATTAGCTGAGACTACATTATTTAGCAGTGATAAGTGATCTTTATGTTGTAACCTAATGTTATTCAAGGGTCTGAGTTACCTGCCCAGTAGCCCTAAACTGACTCTACCACAGTTTAAAGATTAGCTTGCAACATAAACAACAGAAGTCACTGACGTCTATGAGTTAGCACAGCTTTTTCCGTTAACTTCGAGTTATACAATTATTATTCTCTTTAAAGGTTACCGGTAGTCACATGAATGTTTGTCAACGTGGAAAATGTCAGAAGTAATGCCTTACCTTTCTGGGTCCCTTGGAAACCGAAAAAACGCCAAATCTGACTGTGTGCTCTTCCGTGTACAGTTTGGGGCCGCGCAAAAATTCGGCATGCTTAAAGCTAAGTAGTTAGCTAAGCTAACTTAGCTGACGATTATCATCTGCTAGCTTCAGCGCTTTCGCTTAGAGAGTCGTGTGGACGCAGGTGATTTCTACGGCTAACAGACAACTTTTACAGGACCTCAAATACTGTCCGAGAGGCGTTTCCATAAAGTTATTCAACACTTCGTACAGGATTCACGATCACAATCACAAACGGTTGAATTTGGAGTTTGTAGTTTTGCAGGACGATGTCCCGCCCACAAGGCACCTGATTGGACGTAGCAAAAATATGAGGTTCAACTATTGGCTGCTCGTGTTGCAGAGCGTTTCTATCGACCAATTAAAAGACAGCAAACCATTTTTCTTCTTCACCCTTGACTGTAATGACTGCAGCGCTTCAAAGTGCAGTGCTGCCATCCGCTGGCCAACCTACTACAAGACAGGAGCCAGCAAGCTAGCGTAAAGGGAAGGACGACGAGTTTGATTGTCACTGTATAAAGGTGATGTACGCTAACTACCGTGCAATGATCCGTTTTGGATGTAACAGTGACTGACATGTGGAGCGAAAACAGATGTTTTAGCTAGGTAATCTAGAAAGTAGCATTAAATCCATTAGCAGCTATTAGCTGTGGATCACCATCACTTCCTCTTACCCATTCTTCCCGTCGGTGTTAGCTACTCGGCTAGCTGTGTCATCATTACAGTCATTTCTGTGTCGAAAATACCTGTTTCCAACATTAATGAATACATACAAATATAAAAAAGACACGAATGTCAGTCTCTCCTTTGTGCATACAAATTACGAAACAAATTTGCTGTTCTTCACATGGCTCGTTGGTCTAGGGGTATGATTCTCGCTTAGGGTGCGAGAGGTCCCGGGTTCAAATCCCGGACGAGCCCTCCCTTTTTTTGCGCACTGTAATTAATGTTAAGTGTAGATGACCAAAGGCGTTTGATATAAGCACAAATATTCAAGCAAACTAACGATAACCAGCACGTGAAAATATCACAAGAACCGCATGACATATACCCTGCCATGTGTAACAGTTTTCATTGTTTCTACTTAAATTAGGTCGTACTTACGTTACGTGTTCACGATGGAAATTGTTAGTTTCAGTTCGACAGCTTTTTACAGCATTTGTCCGGTGTGTAAAAGACAATGGGCTCGTCCGGGATTTGAACCCGGGACCTCTCGCACCCGAAGCGAGAATCATACCCCTAGACCAACGAGCCGGAGCGTCAAAAGAAGGCCTCTCTACTTTTATAAAATTCTGGATGTTGATAGGATTTTACATACTGCCCATTTTTTTTTTTTAGTGTTAACTTATTTATGTAGTCTCTGTATGTTAACTGTAACAAAAGCACTGTGTGATAATGTATTTCTTTAGCAGTGAAAAATCCGTCTCAGAGAGTCGCTAATGTAAATGGAGACCAATAAAGACACACAGAGCAATTCAATTAACTTCTTTTTATATATCATACATAAGACTGTCTTAATATAATACAAAGGGCATTGTCATAAACACAGCAAAGTCTTGACTAGATCTTACAATCTGTGGATACATGGACTTATCCTTTCCCCCATGCTGTTCAATTCTATAGTGCATGTTGCATGTACAAAAAAAGTGAAAAAATGTGAAATCAAAAATGAAAAGGATAAATCCAAATTAAATAAGAGGATTTCAACTTCTGTTGGGTGTTCAGATATGTCGACAAGTATACGTGTTTGTGTATAACCCACAAACTGAACAGGCTTATGAAAGATGGAACCTTTTTTTCAACCATGTGCTTCTCATATAACCAAAAAGTAAGGTTTGTGATGTACATGCACTTACAATATACCCTGTGAAAATTATTAAGGTTTGAAGATCTAGCTTTCCCTGTTTGATTCAAACCCTACCTCATAGTGTTGTCCTGATGTAGTCAAGTACCTTTGCCAAAAGGCAAGGTTTTGCCACTAAGAAAACAGGAGTTCCTGCCCACTGAATGGTCACCAAATTGACAAACATAATCAACATACCAGCAGGAGCAAGGTAGTGAGTTCTATACTTCCTTTATTAAAAAAATATAAATATATACATAAATTCTATTTCAACTATTAAAAAGGGGCTGCATTTCATGACAACTGCTCTAAATAAGAGGTCAATCAGCATGATCTGAAATAGGCGCACACTTACGAGTCACTGCAGTCAATTTTTTTTCTTTTTCAGTCTTTATTTTTGGAATGTTTAGTACCAGTATGAGTGCCAGTAATAAAACCACTGGCAATTTCTAAATGTCTCAAATTCTGCGGGGTATGAAAAATGATTGCAAATTTGCAATTAACCTTGACATCCAGATAAAACCCCAATCTCAATATAGGTAGCTTTACATTTGTGTTTGTGGAAATACCAAGCATGATCTCTTATGATGGTTTCTCCTTTAAAATGGCAACAGCATGACCTGTGGCCTGCCCTTAATTTGAAAGGTGGCTGTGGGCAGGGTTTTTTTCTGTCTAATTTCATAGCTGGTAAAATGAGCAACAGAAGAAAGAAAGCACTTCAAAATCCCTGATATAAAAAAAAAATCTGGTTATTGACTAATGTTTTGAGGACATGCATGTCTGCCTAGGCAAAGCATGTGATTGTGGGCTGACGGACACGCTTTCCCTTTGAATAGGACAACAATCATGGGGGATCTGCCCTACCAAATCAGAAAAATACCATTCAACACAAACTGATTTGCCACAATTATCCTTACCCCTGCCAAGACAATGACATTAAGTCTTGCTTCACGGCAGAAACTAGCCAAGTTGACCAAATGATGTATGAAAGGCAGCAAAACCCTTTGAAATAGTATGATGGGGGCAAAAGAAAAACGACGACACAGAAATAGAACGCATTAGTCTCCTTTTTTTTTTTTTTTTTTTAACCATCAGCTTCTATCTTGCTACTCCGGAGCCTGCAGAGTAACTACCAAATTCTCTAACATACCAAAGTTTTAAAAGACTCCCAAAATAATCTACCAATTAATATGGAAACAGTTTTGGTAAAACGTTGCAAACAAATCTGGCCAGAATACACAATAGCCAACGGTCTCAACAACGGTCTCCAGTTTTGCTAAAGTAATATATTGCAGCTGTTTGTATTGACGTTAAAATAAGATCTTGATAAACTTTGCGTCAAAGTGGTGAACTGCTACATTATTGGTTACAGACACCTATATGCTATAAAACAACTGCTTTGGTATAAAAACATATCCAAAGGGAAAATAAATTCTTGTAAAATTCACAGCATAATTTGAGGAGAAAAAAGGCAGTCACTTAACTCATTTTTTTCTTCAGTTTCCATGTTTTGGATGGAGAGACTTGTGCAGGTGGTTCTGATGAGGAACTACATGCAAAAGGGAAAAATAACAAAACATAAAAGGGTAGACTCTGGAATAGATAGTTCTTTCCACTGCAAAATCCTTAACCAGTGAATAAGATTTTCAAGGAAGTAATGTTTAGGAGGTTGTTGTGTACAATAAGACCCTGTTATGTGGGGCCCTGCTGAAGAAGAAATCTTTGTCGAGAAAGGCCTCAAATTACCATTCTTATTTACCTTTTCTAAGTTGTTTTTAATTTCCTTAAAGAATTAAGGGCTGTCTAGAGAGAAAAATAGAGAAAAGCCATCTTAATTCAAATGATAATGTCCAGCTCCATCCCATTCCAAGTCCATGAGTCATAAGGCCAAAGGGTTATCTAGAACCAGCCGCTGACTGTCTTCCTTTCACTGGGCTGGATCCTTTCGTCTCCCGTGCCCATCGCTGCTCTCATCTGTGCCGGGCCCGGTTGCAGCTTGCAGGACTACGGGGCCTCTAGGCCTGAGGGGTGGTGCTTCCCTCTCCTTCGACCCGGTCGGTGTCAGTATCCACCTACAGGGTCTCCTCTCCACCCGGCCAGCACACGCTATAGGGACTCCACTGCTATGTGCTCCCCTTTAACAGAGTTACACAATACCGACCAACAACAAGAAATATCACCGCAAACACTTCCCCTCATTGTCAAGCTACAGGATTTACAAGCAGCTTTTACGAGAAATTTCACTTAAAAAGGGCAAAATAATTAAGAACCAGTGGAACAGTAATGTCAGGCAGTCCACGGTCTGAACCGAAAGAGGACGCCAAGCATTTCATCACCAACAGCTACCTGCAAAACAGCTTCAAACTTTGCTCTGAAATGCTCCTTAGAAGATTTTGCCACATAATACCATATGGTGATTACTTGGTGGTTACATGAAACTGGTGAAATGGTAAAATGGATGTCTCAATCTCACTATGGTTACTCCGCAGTTTTATTTTGTGCCTAATGATTGCAAAAGAAAAACTGATGAAAATTACATATATACTTTTTAACAAAGGTTTTTCTCTGTAGTAGCGGTTCAGTGATATCTCCCTTCTGACGTGAGCAGCTTTTGTTCTCAACACACCTTGTAGTAAAAAACACCACCTTAAAAATGACGCACAGGGGGAACACACAGCCAAATGTCAGTGCAGTCACGAGCTGGCCATAGAACTCTGCTGCACACACACTCCAGTCATTGGAGACTCCTCCCGGTCCATGCCCTGCCTCATGCCCAGGTGGCCTTCCGCTAGGTAGTGGGCAGGCCCTGTGTTCGTGCCCATGGAGAATGCAGGGTGCGCTGCCATGCCAGTCTCCTGCCGTGGGTTCGAGAAGGCACCTAGCCCCATGCTCAGCCCACCATTCTGACCAAAGTCAAGGGCTCCGGCAGGCAAATGGCGGAGCTGGTAGGCCTGGTTGCCATGGTTCCCAGTGGAAGAGGACGATGTAGAGGAAGAGGAGGCAGAGGAAGACAGGGAGGTCATGGACAGATGGCCATGAACCACCTCCATGGAGTCCTGTGTCGAGGAGCTGTGTGTCGGGGAGGTGTAGTGGCGTGGGCGTGGCCGTGTAGCCATCATCTGCCCGTGGTGGTGATGAGTATGTGAGTGGGGATGCAGGGCCTTAGGGTGCTGAGGGGGAACATGGAAGGTGGTCTCCTGGACTGGGTGGGTCTCTCCAGTGACTGACTCTGGTCCAACGCCACCTCCCCACACCAGCGGGGGTGGGTAAGGCTGTCTTGCCTGTCAATGTCAAACAAATAAGAGGAGTCAGTTGTGGAATATGCCTGCGCAATTTTTAAGGTCTCAAGTTAAGGTGCTTAAATGCAATGGTCTGTAAGAAGACTAAACAGAGTTGACAGAATTCCTAATTTAGCAAGCATAACAAATTTTTGCCAATGTTACTTTCATAAAATCTGATTCCACAGTTTTTGAATTTGACTTTTATCCTGTCTTGTATAAGGATCAGACTGACAACAACAGTTATTATATTATATTTCTATGAGGGATGTGTTGTTCCTGGTATCTTACTGACCTGTGGGCAGAGGCTGTCACCATCTATGGCAGGCATGGCCGTGCCGAAGTGTCCTCCACTGTGCAAGTGGTGATGGGTAGGGTCTGATCTTGCTCTGCCACTGGTACTTGTCCCAGATGATCCTCCTGAGGGTTGAACAAAAGTGTTACGAACACAGTCTCAACAACTTCACCTAAAATATGTCAAAAGCTGCAAGAGAATTAGCAGAATTGTCTGAAAGCTCCATAATATAATAGATTTTAATAGTTTTAATACCCCTTACCAAACAGAAAAATGTGATGAACCTTTCTCATGCTAACTTGGAACTGACAAGGACAGTAGGGCAGCAGAGGTTTGAGGTAGCAGTTACCTGAACTAGAGGAGGTGCTGGAGGTGGTTCCTGAAGACTGGGACTGCTCTAACGCGGGGCTTGTAGACACGCTGCTGCTTGTATTGGTCCCCTCATCCGCAGTCTTCTTGAAGAAGCTGTGCTGCAGGGCATAGTAGGGCTGGATGCGGCTCTTGGGGTCATAGTCCAACATCCGCAGGATCAGGTCCTTGAACTTCAAGTAGTCAGCAACAGCATGGCCAGACTCCCCCGCCCGCCGGCCACCTGGACCCCCTGTCTCCACACCCAGGATGGAGTGGAGCTTCCGCGAGGCTGGAGGCTTATACTGTATAAGGCAGAGTGCACAAAGATTAAGAGATTTAAATCGTCACACGTTCTACCTTGGTTTTCAAATTAACTGGAAACACAGGTTTTAGTCTGTCTTACTACAGGGTGAAAAAGAGCTCACCCTTTTGCCATCTTTGGTCTTCTTAACACTCCATGTACCATCAGAAAGCTTCTCAAAGAACTTCCTGGCTTTTGGGGCTAGGTCCATTATGTGATTAGGTGGGATACCAAGAACCTCGACTATTTTGTTCATCTGGTCCACCTGGAGAAAAGTTAATAATCAAGTTATTGTAGCATTCAGCAAACTAAATACATTTTTATACCCAGTACATGTGAAGTTGAATGTCATCAAATGTTATCCTAAGTTGACTTCACTGTCAAAACATTCAGGCTCAGGCAAGTTGCCAAAATTACTGAAAACAACAATTTCAAGGTTTGACAACTGAGTGTTAAGTGATATGTTTTAGGCTTGTGAACTCCACTTCTCAGTCTTTGAGGTATAGGTGACATTGTCTGTAAGCAAGACATGAGGTGAAAGAACTATCAATGTCAATGAAACCATAGCCTATGTCATTCTTGGTTATATTGTAAGACAAGCATTTCAGTTCCTTCTACCTCATTGGCTCCGCTGAAGAGAGGTTCTCCAGTGTGCATCTCTACCAAGATGCAGCCCAAGGACCACATGTCGATGGCCAGGTCATAGGGCATTCCCAGCAGCACCTCTGGGGAACGGTAGAAGCGACTCTGGATATATTGGTATATCTACAAAAAGAAAGCATTAACAGTCAGACTTCCCATTTGCCTGGAAACTATGAATCACTGACTCATTACACCCACTGTTTAGAGGCAGCAGCTATCACACACTTCTTAGGTACATTCTTGCATACATTCATTTTTATTGCTGATAAGGACAACTGCAGCTAGATACCCTTTGTCCCAGTTGGCATGAGCTGCCAAAGTCCACTATTTTGATGGCACTCCTCTTGGGGTTACAGAGGAGGATGTTCTCAGGCTTCAGGTCACAGTGGATGATGCTGAGCTCAGGCGTGGCCAGGAAGAGCAGCGCCGTGCATAGCTGCTGGGCAAACTTCCGGGTGAGGTTAAGCGAGACGCCGCGGAAGTTGGTATTTCGGAGTAAGTCATACAGGTTATATGAAAGCATCTCAAACACGAGGCAGAGGTGGTTCCGGAACATGAAGTGACGCTTTAGGTGAACTGCAGAAAAAAACAAATTGTATCCATGTTAGTCAAATACAGGAAAAGCCTTTTAATATCTTCAATATGTCTTGTCAGATCAGAGGCAAATTTGAAGAGTTGATTACCGATGTAGTATTTCATCTCAGTATCATGTTTGTTCATGAGCTCTAGGAGGCGCACTTCAATCTGGGCTTGATTGAGGAAAGCTTTCTTGTTCTTGATGATCTTAATGGCGACCCATTCCTGCTCAGCCCGGTCATACGCTTTCACAACCTACAGATGCAAAAAAGAGCATATTTTAATTTTCCTTAAAGTTAAATCAGCGCTGCTCCTTTGAAAATGTACATCATCATTTCAAATGTTGACTGCCACATGAAAAATCTTCAGCAAGTGGCATCAAACATCTCAAAGTTATTTTATACAAAGCAACATGCAACCATTATTTGTTTGCCTAAATTCAAAACAATTATCTGTGTCACATGGACTCAAACCAAGATTTTGTGTGTGTGTGTGTGTGTGTGCGTGCAATTTAAAATTAAGTACCTGTCCAAATGATCCTTTTCCTATCAAGGAATCAATCTCATAGCGGTCCATCCACTTCTCCCCATTCTTGACGATGTAGTCATAGTTATCATCGTCATAGCCATCATTAAAGACTTTCCTCTCTTTTTTGTGACTGGAGTCTTCACCCTGACCCTGTTGGTGCCGTCGCTTCTTTTTTGCATAATACACCTATGAATTAAAAGGTAAACAATTCTCATGATCACACTTGCAATGTAATGTTCCTCTTATATGTTCAAAATTTCGCACTGTAAGAAACAGATGATATAGATAAATGCATTTAATGAAGAACAAAACAAACCTCATTGATGTGTTTGTATGTTTTGATAAGGTCAATGGAGAGCTTCCTCAGGGGAGCTGAAGTTGGGTCACGAAAGCACTGGGGCATGTGCCTCTGAAGTATCAATGGGGAAATCAAAACATTTCATAAACAAACAATATACACAGTACTTTTGTACGTAACAGGGGTTATCTAAATTGCTGATGATAAATCTTAGAGGCCATTCATTTAATTTAATACAATATATTTTGCACAATATTAAATGGCTAGACTGAAAGAACATTTGCAAGCTGCTACTCTGCCTGGTGACAGCAGCAAAAAGGGAAATACACTTTCATATCATATTAAGTATTGCAATTCTTGTAACACTGCACATTAAGACTAAAAGAAATGCAAGAGCTGGGGTAGGGTAGGGTTAATGTACCTGATTGGCAGTGAGCTGTGGTGTCTGGTCGCTGTACGGTAAGACCGTAACAGATTGGTCAGTGCTTGGCTGGTGGCGGTCACTGTACTGCTGGTGCGTATGGGGCATTGGAGCAGCCATCTGAAGACCAGCAGTGTGTAAAGAAAAAGAGGGCGCAAGCCGGACGGACGAAGGTTTGCATGCTGAAGTCTCTCCTCCTAGAAGAAATTAACACTGCTATGAGTTGCATATTACCTTAATCTGACATTATATGTAAGCAAACACACAAAGGAGGGAAAAGGGTAATAATCTTGATGTAAAAGAGCTGTATTTCCTCTTCCATGCAAGAGAGTATGGCCCAAAAATAAAACAGGTAAAGATATTTGCTTCTTATTGTACAGATTTAATATTAAAAAGGCATTATTTGCAGGTTAATCTAGCCATTGAGAATTTCCTTAACAAAATCATGTCTGAATTTACCTTTGGGCAAGGAAAATATATGCAAAATGCAAATTATGCATTTGTAATATTTACATGTATGTTGAAATGATCAAGCTCACACTCAGACACAGACAGAAATGATCATAAGAGGTTGAAAACAATAAAGAGGATAAATTCATTGTTAAGAGAAATGTCAGATTAATGCATAAGGTCTTTTGTTAAACATGTAAAGTCAGAAAAATGCATCAAAGGATAAGCACAAAATAAATCATAGCAGTAATATATCAACCTTTGTGAAGAAAAAGGAGCAAAACAGCAGGTTTAACAGTGAAAAGGGGTGAAAATAAAGCATCCCCACACTGTACAGTGAATCATCCTTCATTTTAAGCCAGAAGGAATCAAAAAATTATCAAATAGCATGTTCAGCTATCAGCATCTCTCACCAGACAACACAATTCACCAGTGCTACACAGTAACCACTATTCAGAATCCCAGCAACAGCACCTAATTAGCATAGCCTATCACCACAGAGATACAGCGTGATTTGGCAAGCCCATCAATGCACAGACCAATCACAACGCAGTATGCAAATAGCCTACTTTTGTTGCCAGGGCAGAGCTGCTCCCATTTTCCAATGAGAAAACAAGAAATAAACAAGAAATAAAATTGAACTTTGGCACACTTAGACGCTGCTTTCAACACAAGAGCCTGACAGCAAAATAGCTGCACAGCCCAAAACCTGCACTCCATCTGAGAGCATTAGAAAGCTGACCCAGCTTTGGAAAAGGAAAAAATACACATCCACTGACAGAAATAAGAGGAACTGTAAGATGATAGAGCACAGGCAAAGGCTGTATTTTAAGAAACTAAGACATGTTATGTACTATATATATATATATATGTGTGTTTATATCTATGTATGTGAATATAATATATATATTGATATATATATTATTTTTTATTTTATATATATTATTTTTTTAAATGTTCTTCTCCACTGTATAAACCTTTTTTTATACATCTCTGGATAAAACCTTATGTAGGAGGATGGTCTAAACTATATTGTTAAATTAAAATTAATTTAGGTAATTTAGATATATCCACTAAATTTAATTAGGATTCTTTTATACACATTAAATTTGTATTGCTAAAATGATATGACTGATTTGTCATGATAACTTCTGTGACTATTTTTCTGCTTGTTCAGCTTAGTCCTGATTACAGTTATGTCAAAGAAATTTAAATCTGGAGATCTGTCATTAAATAAAAAGTTAAACTTAATTAAACTGATATTTAAATGCTGCCCTGACCAATTCTAAAAATTATTTAACACTGATTGACTTTTGTCCCACTTCAGAAGGTCCTACAATTTGTGAGTCTGGATGTGAGAATTAAAAAAAAAAGCGAAGTAAGTGAAAGAGAAGATCTTAGGTGCACCACTTCCCACCAAAGGGTTACGGCTTAATATATAGCAGCTAACCTGGATGCATCATCTCCTGTAAAATTTCATATCATCCTGGGAGGAGAGTCCAGCAGCAAACCACAACCCACTACAAAGAATAAAAACAGATCATTATCATTGTGCCATCTTTGGTGGGTATTTAACTTCAAAGTGGTTAAACTTTCGTTGAGAAGAAGGGACAGAGGACCCTGGGAGAACAGAGGACACACCAAAACTTTGAAAAGTGAGCTTGGGGGTAAATGTATGAACTTTTGAGGAATTTAAAAATTAGGCTGGTATTCAACAAAGAGGTAAACTGCTTGTAAATCAGCAGTCAAAGGAAGTTAATGTCCTGGCAATAAAATATTTTAAACAAAAAATCTGAAGCTTTTGTGAATCTGTTAAGAAATAGATAGTTAACTTACAGAGTCATTGACTATATAAAACTGAACAAAACAATTTAGGATTAATATTGTTGTGAAATTAATAGCTCTGGATCTCCAAGGATTATGTTCATAGTTAATATACCTTTTTAATTATAGTGGACTCAGTGACCTGAAATATACTCTAAAAAAATTTGGCAGCCCAAATAAAATTACTGTACATATGTTTCAATACAGTACTGTAAGTTACTGTATCATACAAATTGACAAAGACCTGAAAAAGTTTGGTTTGAGCCCATTTTGCAAACAATACCTGACATCAGACTAACATAACTGTGGGGTGAATTTGACATTTTAAAAAATCCCTAACCCTAATGGGAAGATTCAAGCTGTATTTGACCACAAAGCCATTTTGCAAGCGCACTTGTAGCTCTTTACTCTCTCCTAAACCTTTGATTATTGTTCATTTTCAGTACTGACATATGAACAGTTCCCTTCCTGGCTCTGCTCATCACGGCATCAACGGGCCTATTTAGGTGTAAATATAACGACAGCTAGCTTGCCATTAGTAGCCGTATCATATCATAAGTGATAGACTGAAGACCTCTGTAACAAGCCTATGTGTCATCTTCTCACGCCCAACTGATTAGATCCATTCCAAAGCTGAATCAAATGCAACCCATCCAAAACAATTAAAAGCCTAAGGTCCGTGCATAAAGAGGTGCCCGAGTAGCTCTGTACTTACAGATGATGGGGTAGATCTCGTCATGGTTGGAATTTAGAAAGCATATTCAGTGTTAATTTGCGTCCTCTCTTGCTACATATCGTTCGCGTATGCCTCAAATTCCTCGTATAAATGACAAACGTATTCAGACTCACGTTACCGTTAGCAGTCTAACTAGCTAACGTTGTCGTCGTTAACGTTACCCTGAAAACTGCGGGACAAGCAAGCATATCTCTCACCAATCCAACGTTAACGTTAGCTAGTGACGCTGTGTTCAGCCAGCGGGTTGTGGGGCCCATTCAGCTGGTTCGTCAACAAGTCAACGTTAACCATTAGCCAGGTTAGCCGAATTAGCTACAAGGCGTTAGCCAGGTTAGCTAGGTGAGCTTCCGTACCGTATAACTCTAAAAGCCAAACTACACCTCTAATATTAATACAATAAGACATTGCATTGACAGCAAATCAAACGGAGCTGTTAGCTAACATGGCTACATTTGCTTAAATCGTACAATGACAGTGTCTAATATCGCAGGGTTAACGTTAGCTGTAACGTTAACACCGTGCCAGCATGACTCTCCGTCCAAGCCCATACAATCCGTTGCACCCTCTGGCCCACAACAAGCTAGAAAACGGTTCCCGTCTAACATTAAAATTAGTCCGTTGACCTACTGACTGAAAGCAAATGTTAACGCTGGCTTCAGAGAAGTCGGCACCGCCACAAAATGTTAGCTAGCCGCCATACCATAAGCTACCATTCTCAACTTCACTGTCGCGTCCATCATTGTTAACCATTCACGTTACATTTAATATACATCTGCGAAAGCGTTAACGTGTAATTTTAAGATAATGAGGGCTACTGTCAAAGATAATATTTTGCAATTGCTCACCTCTGATGGCACGATCTTCATTTAAAGTCCAATAACCTGTATGATGAGGAAACTTATCCAGCTTGAGATTCTCCCCTCCCTGCACGGTTAGCGAGTAATGTTAACGTTAAATCCAATCCCCGTCCTCTGATCGGCAAACTCTAAAATAATTCGCCAGCCAGATTTAATATCATATCCCAAGCTTTGATGAACAGCATCGACGATCGAAGCAACTTTGACTAACGTTACTATCAGCTGATGACTAGCAACATGCTAACGTTAACTAGCAGGCATAACTCACTAGCTAACCTTAGCGAACTGGCTAGCTAGTTGACAAAATGAACGCAGCTAACATTAGCTACCTGCCCTGGCTAGCTGTAGCTTCTTTGGCTAGCCTCAAGCTAACAATTCTAGCTACCGCTAAATAAACGTTATGCCAAATTCTGATTTTACGTTGTCTTTGCAAATTTAGCGTCGGCCACTTCGATAAATACGACAATACAGTTAAATCCAGAGTATTTCAAACATGAAACAGAAACCGTGTCCTCTGATAATTTTGGTTAGGAATTTTGTGTCAATTTTCACAAAATGGCGCGCGGTCCAAACCTGCGCAGTGAACCGGCCCGGTGGACCAGAGACACGGACAACTGAGTTAGTGCGGCGCCGCCTAATTATTTCAACTATGTTAAAACGTCGGCCTCTTGATCTTCTTCATCCGATCCACTAGACGCATTTCGATATCCAAAAACGTCAAATATATATCCACTGACAGCATTATTCCGGCGGGAAGGGAGAACATTTGAAAAGACTGAGCTGGGAAAAAAACCCTCCTGACAAAATGGCGATGCTCTAGCTTGTTGCCATGGCAACTGTCAATCAAAAAATAAAGTACCCGGATGTACCAATGACGAATAAAATCTAACTGGCCAGAGTTACAGGACACACATAACTCCAGTGGTGTGTCCCTGTCTGTCTGTTTTAACCGTGTTTGGCCTGTTGCTACCATCCGGCAGAAATATATATACACTGACTGTGTTTATTTTTACATTTTGAATGACTACAAGTGTCTTTTATGATTGTAACCCTACGCCTTACTTCTCAGGAGGAAGATGGCCTGTGTGTTTTTTTCCGTTTTCTTAATTTAGCATCGGTGATTTTAAGAATAACCTAGACAAAACTCATTTAGGCTATTGCTAGTGCCAGCATTTTAGAAATACCGAGGTCATATGTGTCCCCAATACCCCGTCTACCACCCTCAAATTATTTTGGGTGGAATACAACTAGAAGATTTTTTTTTTTTTTTTTTATAATAATTTTATTGGTAATGATAATAATAATTTATCTACTTAGATAAATTCAGTATATAATAGCCCATATAATTTATTTATTTGTAAAACTGTTGTATTTCCTCTTCTACTTTACAGTCTTTTAAGCATAAAATCCCCTCTTTATTTTTCCACAGACAATGTTTCCCTTCTGGGCTACAATGGAAGAAAAGAAGGCAAACAAAAACGGAAAAACACATTTACTTTGGAATATATCCACTGTAGGCAACTTGTCTAACTACTCAGATAGGCCTCAGATAAACTTTGGAATATATTTTTTCACAGACAGAGTACTTACCTATTTTTCTTTTAAAAGGAGATGTCTTAATAGCCAGCATCAAGAGGAATAATTACAGCAAGATAAACCTGTTTCAGTGTAAGCTACATATGGGCACCTGGCTATTGTTTTAATACAGACTTGAAAAATTGTGAACCTACCTTTTAATGTAGCCTAGACACTTCCTACAATTAAAGATGTGCTAAAATGGCTATTATTCAAACAGTTTGTCACCTGTCCTGTACTCACTATATGAAAAAAGGGAAATCCAATTTTGTCCAGAGGCCTTATTAAAAAACTTTCTGGCTTTTGTGTTAGGTTCACAGCTAAAAGCAAAAAACAACTGTTAAAGGGTGAAAATTAAATTAGTTGACGATAGCTACAATTACAAAGAAACGATACCAGTGCAGCAGAAGAAATAAGTAAACTTTAATTTTAATCAGTTAAAATTTAATATGATCCAGTCATGTCACAATTGTAGCTATTAATCACAAGCAACCTTTATTGCTTTCACAAAACAAACATTATTCCATCTGAGGTGGCTATGACAGTTACCCACTGCATTAACAGTGATTACTTCAATGCATCCTTCAGTCAGGTAACATACTACCATGATATCTGTGATGTGAGTGAAACTGTCAACTTATGACATCTGCTGGTTGTGAGCAAACCCCATAGGGAGATTTTTTTTAAATCATCAAAAACCTTGTGTAACTTGAAATTGGACATGTGCCAACATGCAAAGGAATGAACATGTCTGCTTCTTCTATTAAATGTTGAGATTGTATTTATTTACTCAAGATGTAGAGTTGTATAATGAAGTTCTCATTTAACTACTTTAAATTTGTGATATTGATGCAGAGAGCTGTCCATCCTGAGTTATTTGTAGAGGATGCATGTTGCTTTATATTTAAGGTTTCCAGGAGGTGATGGGAATTAGGTGGAGCTCTGAGGGTAAAAACTTAAAGCTGCCTCATGCACAAAAACTTTGTGTCCTGCACTGTAGGACAACTGAAATACTTGTGCCAGAGGACCTGAGGGGCCGCCCCGGTTCATACATTTCAAGCATGTCGGACAAGTCAACCCAGTATGGGATGGACAAGTATACTGGTGCAAGACCATTAAGCACTTTAAGGTTTCATACCTGTTGTCTTGAGGTAGAGAATTTGATTTTATGGCGAGTATCCCTCTCTTATACTCACAGCTACAGGATTTCCTCTCCTGCCAGAAAAAATTAACCCGGTAGTCTCCAACAGTTATTGGCAATTTTGGTAAATAATATGTCCATGAGAATCAGAATCTGGTTTGTTGCCAAGCAGGTTTTAACATTCAAAAAATCTACTTTGGTTCATTGGTGCATAACAATAAACATAGTGAGCGAAAAACTTAAAAAGTACTAAAAGTCAAGAAACATAGATATAGTACAGAAAAATTACACAAAAATATTATAAAAACATGTAAAATATATACTATTCTCTTACTTTGTTGAAGGTCAGTGCTCTTGGGGGAAAAGACTGAGTACTTGGATAGGTTGCTATCCGCATCCACTTGTAAACAGAGAAACACGCTCACATACAACTTAGTCTGTCCTTTGACTAAGAAGCAACTCTTATTGACACAGGAAATCACAAAACATCACACAGAAAGGCCGCAGCCTATCAAACTGACATGTTTTTATGAGGCGCCAGTGCTAACCACAATTTATACAGTACAATGACATCAGGCAGAGACTGGGACTTTTAAATTGTATATGCACTTCTACATTGTAATGTTACACAAAACAACCATCAGGGCATAATGGTTCTCTTGTAAGGCAGAATATGTCATCCTAAGCAAAATCACAGGGAATTTCTACAGTACATCCATTGTTTGCTGATAGGTCTTTAAAATATGTTGATTTTTATTTGCTTTAGAAAATCTTGTGCTTCTTAGTTAAAGGATCAGTGTGTAAGACTTAGGGGAATTTAGTGGCATCTAGTGGTGAGGATTGCACATATCAATCAAATGAAATTTCTCATGGTTAGAATACCTTCAGTGTTCATTGTTCAGGAGGGTTTTATTGGGAGCTGAATTATCTCCAGAAGTCTCCTCCTCTCCAAAACAAACAGATTAGGTGATTACAACTGGTAAAAAACAATAAATACAGCAGTTTCATGTTAAAAAAATCAATGTTTTTCTGATGCTGCTCATCAGGGATGAGCTGCTAACTATGGTGGCTGACACAGGACGTGACTGGCCCTAGCCAGTGTTTGGCTTGTCCATTCAGGGCTACTGTAGAAACATGGCAGCACAGCATGGCAATCCCTGTGGAAGAGGACCCGCTCCCTATGCAGACAAAAACGATTCATTCTATAGTAACAAAAACACTTAGAGGTTCTTATTTTCAGGTGAATATACACCAATAAAAACATACTTATCATATATAAATACTCAATTTCTGTCAATATCTCCACCTAATCCTTCACACTATACCTTTATACAACATACCTGTGTTGAAGGCTAAAATATACAACCTGGTCTCAATCCAAAGTCATCGAATACCAGCGCTTGGGCTGACTCACTGGCAAAAATGGCCGTCCTATCATGTCGGCATAATTCATGGCCGGGCACCGTTAGGGTGTAACAATGCACCTGACAGTGTCAGGGGGAAACATGCGGAAACAGCGTAAGTTAAGCGGCCAAAAAGTCCAAGTAGGGTAGATGGGAGGGGTGGTGGATGGGTCCAACAATCACTAACTTTCATGTGGGAGGCTGGTGTTCACTTCCCCTATGAATGTAAAGCCAAACCCTGTTCTTTTTTGTAAACCTAACCACATGCTTTTGTTGCCTAAACCTAAACTTGTGCATGTGTTGGCTAAATGTAACCACCTGCATTTGTTGTTGAAGGAAAAAAACGTCAAGTCATGGTGTTGTACTGATGTAGTACATTTATTTTGAAAGAGACTGTATGCAAACTGTGCATTTCCTGTGAAAATAGAGGTGCATTTTGAAAAGACAATGCATGTAACAGGCTGAAGTTGACACAGTGTCCAGAACGTCAGCAACAAACACACCTATGTGGCGCAAGGAGGTTACAACAGGCCCCAGTGCACAATATTATGATGGTCCCTATGTATGCTATCGTGCATGTATTGCCTTGACACAAATAGAGACCTGACATTGGACAACATAAACAATCATCATTGCATATCTGACAAATATAAAGAAGAAAGAAAGTAAGAAATGAATCATTTAGTTGAATAGTTGTTATAGTACAAATAGGTTTACCATTACTGAGCTCTTTTTGGGATCCAAGCCTATGAACGCACTCCAGTTGGATTTTCTTAACATCCTCCTCTGGGATTTTGAGATGCTCCTGCATAAACTTCCCCATGATGACCTCCGATGTTTCGTAAGTTTCTGTCTCTTTTTCTTGTATCCCCATGAATGAGAGATTATCCCACATGCCTCTACATTGGAGATCCAGCAGGGTCGCCTCAAGTTTAGCATTATCATTTGTCAGAATTGTGGTCACTGACTGTAAATGTGCAACTTCCCTTTATTTTCCTTTCTAAGCTCTTCAATTAGACCATTGTTGTACTCCTTGGAGTGTCCAAGACATCTGCTTCAGTTCTTTCAGAATGTCCAGTTTTTTAAGCTGAGTAGAGGTTGCGTGTAACATCTCCCGTTCTTCAGTGGCAAACGCCATTACATTTTCATCTGAATCAGTTGAGCCTAGCTGTGTGCGGGACGTTTAAAGTCTGCTTCTTTTCTCCTTTGCATGATGTAGTTTGAAAGGTTCAACAAAGTAGGCCTATATACAAAGGATACTTTCCAAAAATAGCAGCTGTTGCACAAACGTGTGCAGCAATCATAGCGTCCACGTGGTACCACCAAACAAATCACTTATTTTCCTTTGATTTTGTGAGCTTACCTTGCCTTATCTGGAGTCTGTGATTTAAAATATTTGTTATCAGAAAGTCTAAGGCCAAGCTTGCATACTGGAGCATAATTTTACCTGATATAGGCTACTGAGTGTTTTGGACGAGTTGTTGGAAGAGTCTCAGCCTGAGCCATTTTTCCCTCCTTTTATTTCATAGTATATTTATAGATTTTATAGCTTATAAAGAAAAAGTTCATAATTTTGTTTTAGATAGTTATTGACTATTTAGAAAAATAAAATAAAAAGTGAACCATTTGCCTTTTTGAGATCATATAGCAACTGGCACCATTTTTAAATTAATAATTTTCTTTTTAATCATTTATCTTTGAATACAGGTATATTTCCAGGGTGGCAATCTGAATCACTTGCAAGGGCCCTCTCTCTCTACAGGCCCCTCCACCCCAGGGGCCCCAGTACAATTGGACTGCCTGCACTGTCTATATTTACACCCCTGCACTTACACTTCCTTGCCTGTCATATGTCGACATGGAAAGTCCATGACCAAGCAGCGACACGTGGTGATGTGGGAGTGACGATATGTCAAAATATAATACTTTCCTTGGACAAATTGCCATCTTACCCTTCATCATTTCTTTTTTCATTTCAATTTGTATTGCTTCCTATGTCCGTCTTGCTTTTCTTTTTCTTTCCTTTAAATTTCTCTTCTTTCTTCTTTCTTTTTTTTATCTCTCCCTCCTGATACCTCCAGGGATGAGCAAATAGCTGTCCTGAAATTAAACATAGGCCAACTGGCTTCTGGGCCAGGACGTTATAGCTGACAGGAATACTTCAACCCAGAATGATGACTTCTTTAATAATTCCTCAACTCCTTTAGCCAGAAATTCTTAACAGAAGACTTTGACCTGTGCCATTAAACTACAGCAAAACAGTACAAAAGCCTGTCCAATAACAAGTGAAGCACAGGCTTTGTAAGATGTGCAGTACATCTACTCCTGCATGTAGGCATGTATTTTCACTGCACTTTTGCAAATAGCTTCTTCAAAATACTCGTATGTCATTATTGGTCAGGTTACTGTTTGTTTTAGTTTTTTTTACTCGGTAAATCAACACTATACTTAAAGGGCATCCAATACAGAGTGTCTTTGAGTGAGCGCTACCAGTGAGTGATTGATCATATATTGTTACTTGCAGCCCACAACAGCAGTCTGCATCACATGCAACCACAACACACAAACCCCATCCGTCACCACAGAGAGCCTAATGCGAAACGGAAAACAATATTTTTAAGATGAATATATGACCTTTGTCAAACCACACCTAATGGTCAAAGGTCACAAAAAGAGAAAAATGACAGAAAGATGATGAGAAAAGAAAGATGACAGTGGGTTATGACATTTCCATCCATCTGTGCAAAACATGCAGATTAGGATGTCAGAGAATAAACAATGACGACAATGATTTTATAATCAAAATTAGGATAAGAGATTTCACCAATAAAGTAAACAGGTGATTCAGTATCACATATATGTATAACACAACATATAAAGTAAAGCTTCAGTCTAGAACATTTGTTTTTAAGTTTGTATTTTTTTGATCATGAAGTCCTGGACTAAGTTAAAGGAATACTTCACCACAAAATAACCATTTGTAAATCAATCAGTCATGCCGTGTTACATTGAATTCCTGAATAAAACTTTATTTTCCTTGCATACCTCCAAGGAAACATGCATGCTTTTTTGCTTAAAAAGAAAAAAAAAAGAAAAAAAAGCATGCATGTTTCTTAGTATTTGAGTCTACTTTCAGTTCAGTTTTAAATCGTAAGGTTTTAGAAAATGCTTGTGTTTAGGAAGTACTGAGAATATGACTGGATAAATTGCTGAATACAATGGATTGCTGTTGCTCAACACAGGTAACAGTCAATTAACAAATCAATATGTTTGCTGTTTTCCATGAAGGCATGCGAGAAAGAAAAAGTTTACTTCATGAATTCAGTGTAAAACAACATGACTAACTGATTTACTAATGCTCATTTTGCTGGTAGAGTATTCCTTTAACCCCTTATCTGGCCCAAGATATTTCTAAAAGAAAGGTACATCAAATGACGAATGATTATTGTCACAACCATGTAAAGGAAAACATTTAGGAACTCTAATCACTGATTTGCGGCATTGTTTTCAAGTAATTGCAGTACAAGTTCCCACAACTCTGTCTGAAGTTTTTTGGTGCACCAATTCTCTTGGTCATCTTTCTGTTTTCTTTTTCTTTATTGCCAGAGATATGCAGTACTTATTGAAGGCCACAGAAGTTGTTGTGTGACATGATCACAAACTAAATGTCTTGTGATAATCATGTTTTAATGCTGTAAAATACTGCTGTAAATGTGAAGGATTTACCTCAAAATATAGTTACCTCAAAAATCCACCTGAGATATTTACATGCCAGTCTTCTATTATGAATATTATGAATATGTGACTAAAATAGAAGAGATCATCATTTAAGCTTTCCTTTCAGACAGGAGAGGAAGGTGTCACCATCAACCCTGTCAACTTCCTGTTTCACTATCCATCAGTTAATCATTTTACCTCATGTATTGGATCTTTTTTTTTCTGTTGTCTGCATTCATGTAAATGTGTAAATGTTCCAGCTGCTTCTCTTCTACCTGTGAACCAGCACAGGAATGTGTCATGTACAATATCTCACATTCATTTTGTCCACCTGGGACTTCACATGTCAGCCATGTTTAAAATGAGTCATTGTACAGTCATAATAACCCTGTTAACAATATATTGGGATGTTTTAGTGTTGATGCAACCCTGAACTTCAGCGTGTTTAAAACAACCCTATATGTATCTGTGATTTTTATCAATAGTTGGATTCTTAAATTAATTTTTCAAGTATTTTTCTTGTGATACTGATAATGCTTTTGAACAGTAACCACAAATGTAGCTATATGTGTAAAGGTTTAATGTTTTCCGATCTAAGTAGGCCAGAGCACTTGGTCTGTTTGATCAGATTTTTCCTCACATTGTAAAAGTTAGAATAAAAGTCCACTGTGTGGCTCATACACTCAGACTTCAGCTGTATGAACACAGTCTCTGTTACCGGAAATAAACAACACACTCTTCACAGATTTTTCCCTGATTCCAATGCTGATTGTTGCAGTATATTCTTTCACCACAGGATGGCAGCAGAAGCTCATTTTGTCCACTATTATGCAGACCATCTGGTGATGACGTCCATGCTGTTTAAATTTCTTAGTGTACACTTTATTTAGAGATGAGGCCTCATGTCACTGACTGGCTGAGCAGCAGCTGGTTAAAGGTAATGGCTAATCACATGCAGAGCGATCACTGCAACAGACTGAACGTGCTGGCGACACTGACCTGTAAATGACCTTGCATTTCATCTGATTATTGACCAAATATCGTGTTTTTAGATTGTGTAAAAAAAAGTAAATTTATGTTTCCAGTTGAAATCGTTTTAATCACATCAGGGTGTCTTTATCCTTTCGGGCCTTCATGGCTCAAAAAACTCACAGATCAAACATTCCTGCCTTTTCTCTTCACCAGTGTCCTCACATGCGGCACTCAGTTTCCATGATGTTGTTCACTCTGATATAATGCTGAGACACCAGCACTGAGTCAAAATAGATTCCAAAGATACTGTTTTGCCATTGTGTGGTATAAAGATAATGGTAGTGCTGGGCGGAGTATTCAGATTCTTTATTTAAGTAGTAATATCATATAGTAAAAACATTGCATTCACAATTTTGCTTAAGTACAGAAGCAGTGTGCAGTGTCAGTAAACTATACTTAAAGTGTCACAATTATCAACATTCATTATGCAGTCTCCTATTACAGAGTGTTATATTTATTTATATGTGATACAAATTATATTTTTGAATTAATATGATTGGTACGCAGCATTTTAATGATGTACCTGTTTGTTGGGGAGCTTATTGTATAAAAATGTGCTATATTTCATATGTGGATTAAATCATTGTGTATGAAATATTAACTACAGCTGTGTGATGAATCTAGCTGAGCATTAAGTACAATATTTCTCTCTGTAATGAGGTGGATTAGCAAAAATAGTTTATTCAAAAATTGTGCTTCAATAGTACTTCAATTACAAGTTAGTGCTGAAGAAGTTTAAATGATTTTGAATCTGAGATGATGACAAGCATCTTATGCACGTGTCATACCTCTTCATCCATCAATTTGTTTTCCTGTTGTGGTCACACTGGCGACAGCATGGAGGCTTTTTATGTTAATGTTATGTCTAGCCTAATGGTTTCTAAAACAGCCAGGATTACAGGTTTTTTTTATTTGGGAACCATTTTCAATAAGAAGACTAAAAAAATTGTTGCAGTAAAAGTGCTAAATCCCAGATGAGCTTTGCTATGAATCTGTTGTCTGAGTTAGTGTAAATGTGTGAATGCTCCAGGTGAATCAACATAGGAATGTGTCATGTACAATATCTCACATTCATTTTGTCCACCTGGGACTTCACATGTCGGACATATCAAAATGAGTCATCATACTGTTATACGTAAGTTATTCCTCATAACAGAAGTATATATTGTCTTTTTGTTGAGACATGAAAATCAAATATTAACAATAGTTTGTACCACAAATGCATCAAAACGTGAAAAAACACATTCGAAAATCGGTGATTTTTGTTTCGTATTTTTGTATCTGATTCTGATGCAGAAACATTTTCATCAAATTCCAAGACTGATTCTAATAAATTCAAATAAACTCATTCTATATACTGAATGACAGTCTTTTCCACTATGTCCACCTTCCCTTCTGCCCTCTTATGGTCTATTTTCTGCTATATTCATAGTTTTCTAAAATTGCTGTACAACTTCAGCCATTAGGTGCAGGGGAAGAAATCAATAGAACACAGGATTGTGATATTTTGCATGGCAATATTGTATCAATACAAGGACGCCAAGAATCGATCTTTTATATGAATTATGAATACTGCAAATACAAATCAAACTTTAGGTAGCATACTAGAATAATTGCTTTCTCAGTCCAATAGACACATTTACCTGTGATAAAAATGAAGTGAGATGAACAGATTGAGAGCTGTATCTTGTGAGATAAAACAGATGTTGACAAAGTATATTGGGGGGAACATAATTTGCATTTGAAAATTTTAATAAATTGCAATATATGCTATCACAACTCAGCATACCGTATTGTATTGTGACTTAAGTGTTGTGATAGTATCATATCATGAGGCCACCCCTGACAGTCATACATGTATACAAGTGAAAAACATTTGGGAACTGTGTTGCTCTTTATTTCAAAAGATGGAAAATGGGAAACACAATTAATATTCAGTGGACATAACTTTTCCAAATGTACACTTTATTTTAAACAAAAGTACAAAAACAAACATCAGGTATTTACAATACTTGCATGGCAATGTTCACTCTCTTTGGTCATTCTTCCAATTGGATGGTTTTACACAAGGTAGGCAACACACAGCAGCTTGGAGGTCTGAGATGATCACATGCTGAATCTATTATTCAACCAGACGCTGAGCAACCTACTGATGACTCACAACTTAATTTCAGTTTTGTAAAGTCCGCAAGCAATTTACCGACGCTTTCGATCCGAGTGATGAATTATGTGACGATTACTGAATTTGCCTACCAGGACATTTTAATCCTGCACAATATAAATAACAAAAGAAAAAGAAAATTAAATTCACATACTTCACAATTACAGCCTGGTCTTGATACATTTTTCGAATTTAGTGAATGCTCTAAACATTGACCAAAATTGTGACATGTACAGCTGCGCGTATTCCGTCGTATTCTACACAAATCTGACATGAAAACATGAACCCTAGTGCACATCACAAACTGAAGCGGCCACAGGTAGATTTTCAAAAGAAGGCAAACATATCATGACGGCTACTTTGAGACATCTTGTCCTGCCTGCGTGCTCCGTTACAAAACGATGCCTTAGCTACACAATAAATCATATCAACACTGATGGAGCACAAATTGAGAAATCTTTTTACCGCTACTACAGGCTCAAGGACTTCTTCTTCTTGCATGAAAACAAACAGTGGCTTTATGTAAAACAATCTATACAGCCAAATGAAAGCCAGTAATATGAGCTGAGTTACATTCTCTCAATAATCTACCTGCGTGTGTTATACAGTGGTTATGCTGAATGTACAGTACATTTGAAAAAAACAAACAAAATGAACTGGATTCATGTTGTTTTCTCTAGTAACTTTGAAAGAGGTACACAATCAAAGAACGACAAAAAAAAATCATGAAATGCCAAAAAACTCTGTGGCACATCACCTACTTCCTGCGATGCAACATGTAAATCAGATTACCATCTATAACTAATGCTGAGTATCACAACATACCCTTAGCCCTTTCAGGAAGTTCATCTCCATTTCTTTTTTTTAACAGCTGAATAAACAAACTAAAATGAACGCACAAATAAACAGATTTAGTACAGTGATGTTGAAGGCAGAGGTTGTTTGACCGTGATGACGTGAAGCTAACAAGCGATGGCGGTGATGTCCCTCGGGCCCCGCTGTGTCTCCGAGGGCCACGGAGTCAGACTAACGCAGGCCTACGCATCCTTACAGCAAAGGCAACTGGTCTAGTAGTAATTCTACTTGCATCAACTAACAAAAGATCTGCATTTTCTCACTTTCCCAAAATTCCATTCTAGCAAACATGAATCCTAATAGTAGACAAGTTTACACATGTATCAGTAGTGCAGACAAGTTATGTATATCACATACAGTATCCATTCTTTTTTTTTTTATAGCAATGGAAGGGTGAGGGTTCGAGGGGCTTGGGGGGTGTTTGGATATGCTTTTTAGTAAAATTCTCCCTGAAACCAAATCCAAACCGTCGTCATCCAAATGTACACTTTTTTTTTCCCCAAAGACAGAGGTGAAGAGAAATGTGCAAAAGTCCCACGTTCTCACTGGAAAAAAAAAAAGAACGAAAACAATGTTTAAAAAAAGAGAATGACTTTGTTCATCTTTATTTGGGCATATGATGGAAATGTTTCCTACCTTTCACATTCCCAAAGGATGGTTGCCGTTTCTTTACACCTCAGCTTTTTGGCTGTTCTCCTCTACTTTCTCCTCCAGTTTTTTCTCCTCCTCAGAAGACCCGTCCTCCTTTTCACCAGTCTTCCAGCTTCCTTGCCTGTTTAGAATAAAAACATTGTTACCCAACATGCTGATAATCCTTACCTCCACAGTCATACTGTATATTAAAAGAGCTCAGCACACTGTCATAGGTGGATTATAAGACAATGGGCCCCTGGGCACAGATATGCAAAGGGCCCCACCACCTCCCCCTATGTAGGAGCAAGACCCACAGGTGGTTGTGGTGGTTTTGTATCTCTTTGTAGTTATTATACATCATTTGGTGATTTTGTGTCTCTTTGAGGCAATTTTGTGTCTTTTTTGTTGCTTCATTTCTTTTTGTAGTCATTCTGTGTCTCCTTGTGGTTGTTTTGTGTCACTTTATAATCATTTTTATGTTGCTTTAAATAATTTTGTGTCACTTTATAATCATTTTGTGTCTCTTTATAATAATTTTGTCATTTATAATCATTTTGTGTCTTTTGAAGAATTTTGTGTCTTTATATAATCATTTTGTGTTGCTTTATAATCATTTTGTATCACTTTATAATCTTTTTGTGTCATTTTGTATCACTTTATAATCATTTTGTGTTGCTTTATAATCATTTTGTGTTGCTTTATAATCATTTTGTGTCGCTTTATAATCATTTTGTGTCATTTATAAGCATTTTGTGTTGCTTTATAATCATTTTGTGTCACTTTATAATCATTTTGTGTCTCTTTATAATCATTTTGTGTCATTTATAAGCATTTTGTTTCACTTTATAATCATTTTGTGTTGCTTTATAATCATTTTGTATCACTTTATAATCTTTTTGTCATTTTGTGTTGCTTTATAATCATTTTGTATCACTTTATAATCTTTTTGTGTCATTTTGTGTTGCTTTATAATCATTTTGTATCACTTTATAATCTTTTTGTCATTTTGTGTTGCTTTATAATCATTTTGTGTCATTTATAAGCATTTTGTGTCACTTTATAATCATTTTGTGTTGCTTTATAATCATTTTGTATCACTTTATAATCATTTTGTGTCACTTTATAATCATTTTGTGTCTCTTTATAACCATTTTGTGTCTTTTTATAATCATTTTGTGTCGCTTTATAATCTTTTTGTGTCATTTTGTGTCACTTTATAATCATTTTGTGTCATTTATAAGCATTTTGTGTCGCTTTATAATAATTTTGTGTCTCTTTATGCTCATTTTGAGTGTCTTCCTGGTTGGTAGCTTAATTTGAGTGACATTTTGCGAGTCAACAGGAGTGTTCCCCTGACACTTTGGGCCCCTAGGCCTGTGCCTGGTAGGCCTGTTAAGTACTTCATCCATGCACACTGCAAATTAGGAAATTGTGTGTAAATAGACACAACACAAGCAAATGAAGGACACGCTTGTTGTTGCCATGAAGTTATCGAAGTGGGCTATCTGTCAGTGGTGTTGGAAAACCACCTTAAGTGTAAGGGGGTTTTTTTTGGTGGGGGGCTTATTTCAACATAGTGATGATGCTGATGTATGTCCAAACTGTGTGCATCAGTTTTTAGTGTCTCCTGGAAACAGTTTCCATTGTGTTGTGAGCTTCTTGCAGCACTTTTTATTTACACACAGAATGACAACTTCCAGTATAGCACTCTTGTCTGGACATATAATGAAGCTGACATGTAAAGCCTGCTGTGTGCCCAATGTGTACTATATCTGTGTATTTCACAAAAAAAAATGTATTTGGATTTGCTCAAAGGTCTAGATTATTTAGGTGTGAGGTGCTGAGTTAGAGATAACGATCGAAGAGGTGTCTGATTTCGATCAAATATAATGGAACTAGATGGCACTCAGCTTGTGGTGCTCAAAGAGGCAAAAAATACATTTGAAAAACTCAACAGCAATGTCTCTTTGCAGAAATCATTAGCCTGTTACTTAAGATAATCCACAGACTTTGTTGTGAGCACTTTCATGTAGGATGTATTTTCTTTGTACTGAACTACACCTGCCAACTGAATCACTGCACAGAAGGAAGAGTGCATCTACTCATGGGATGCACACTTCCTTTTGTGCAGTGACACGGTTGACAGATGTAGTTTGGTAGAAAGAAAATAGTTCAGAGATGAAACTGCCCACAACAAGGTCTGTTGATTATTTTGAGTAACCAGGTCATGATTTCTAGGAAAAGGGCATTGCTGTTGAGTTTTTCAAATGTTTTTTTTTTTTTTTTTTTGGGTGCTTTGATCACCACATGCCAAGTGCCATCTAGTTCCATTACGTTCAACAGAAGGAAGGGATCTCCACCGCCTCAGCCTCTCCAACTCTCTGCAACTCACACCAAAACAATCTAGAAATCTAGAAAATCACTACAAAAGATTAGAATCATTATTATATAACAGTACAATGATTTGTGGGAAGGTCAGTGTTGACTTACTTGGATTTCTTCATGTAGACCAAGTATGCCAGGGCTATAACCACAGTGGCAACGAGGAGACCGACAACAACTCCAACCACCAACTTGGTTTGGTCACTACCATCGGATTGGTCTGTAAGACAGAACAGAAACATGAGAGACCTGGGAGGCACAGCTGAGTACGAAACTCCAGCCTGACTGCATACTAATACAGGAAAGAAAAAAAAAGTCAGTACGTGCAATAAATGCATTGATGAATGGACACATCCGCACTGCACATGGTTATGACTCATTGATTTAAATGTAAATGACAGATATCTTTAGTTTGGTACTGGTATCTCATCAGCCAATGGGATTATGGACAATGTTGATATTTTGTCAGGATGCTGGTAGCTCCACTCCTCTTATTCCTTCATATCTGTGTTTTATTAATGGAAACACACTGTCCAACGATTGATTTTCCAGTTGTAGAGTCCAAGGTGATGTTAAAGGTAAATATTTAATCAAGAGCTTTCTTTTAGTGAGCAACATTTGATTCCCCCATAGTCTTACTTATCTCCCCTCCCACTGATTCTTAAAAGCAAGAAGACCGCTACAACTTACCTTGTTTATCCATTTTCACCTCCACATTTACTGAAATCAGATATGAAATAAAATTAACGTCCAACCAAAGAAAAATAAAAGAAAACAAGCTTGCTGGCCAGAAGTGGCCACTCTACTTCTACTCTACTGTTGCATGCAAGTAGTAGAAAAGAGGGAACAGATTAAGTCCAGCATCCCAACATACACACCACGGAGTGAAAGGGAGGGAAAGAGAGGTGAAATGCTGTCTCAAACACACAGGAATGAGTAAGCAAAAAAGAGCAAAGAATGATAATAACACTGCACGCTGTTGGGGAACGGTGTGTGTAAAGTGCTAAGAGCATGCATTGATTTTGACAGTGGAGAGGTGATAGAAGATAGATCTTCACTCAGTTATTATCAAAAGGCAAAAAACATCAATGTAACCAAACAGAAATCTGCAGACACCTCAAAAGAAACAAAAATAGATATTTTACCACTTATCTTAGTACCGCTTAATAGGGATAAAGATTTTGGGTTTGAGTAAATAAATTGGTTGATTAAACAAATGTATACCAGGAAGGTTTAGGGCTTGTGTCCACATAGTGTTTTTTCTGAGCGGCAGCGTCTTTTTTTTTTCAGTTATTACCAATGAGGAGAAAGTGGATGCAACCACATGAGGCCACCAAGAGAAAAAGTGCCGGCTGCTCCAAGTGCTTTTAGTTGAAAATCCTCTGAACTCTTTAGAAAGGCGCTGGTGACAACACTGCCTCTCCTTTAGCTACTGTCTATCAGACGCTGTGTGATATTTTGGTCAGAAACTGTCCCAACAAAGACAGAAAAGCCTATTTGTGGGCGGCAGTAGCTCAGTCCATAGGGACTTGGCTTGGGAAGCGGAGGGTTGCTAGTTCAAGTCCCTATCCGGACCAAATATAGAGCGTGTACTGGTAGCTGGAGAGGTGCCAGTTCACCTCCTGGGCACTGCCGAGGTGCCCCCAACATCTCTCTATCTAATGCATGTATAGGTCCTGTTTGTGCATGTGTGTGTACTTCAGGCCTGTGTGTATAAGTATATGACAACGGAGTGAAAACAATGAATTTCCCCCCAGGGATTAATAAAGTATATTAAATTAAATTAAATTTGTGGGAGCAGATGGGCCAGACACTGAATACTGCTGGTGAGTGTGATGCTTTTACCAGCATATGCGTCATAGCTTGCTGTTAACTGTGTAGTCAACCCTCTGTTAACATAGTGTTACCTCAGCTACCTAGATATCTACCTCAAGATATTGTTGTTGAAGTAATAAAAACCCACGCATGGGGCATTATGAAGCGCTGGGTTGACTGTTGCCCAGCACCCTGCCCTTTTTTTTGCACAAAAAAAACCCATTATGTGGACACACATTATTATGTCAGCCCAAAATGATCTCATATTTTATCCACTGATCCACTACATTATGTGTGTACACTATTTACTGCATACCTGCTAAAATACTGTGGTTTTATTTAAGCATCTCAAGATTATGTAGTCAACAAGTCAACATGCAGACAGAAAGCGTTAGCGAGTAGGAAAACATCTACAAAGGCAGATTACCGAGTTAGTCTTCAGAAAATATACGAAGCGGAGAGAGACAAGAGGGCTGTGCTCCCACTTTGTACTTACTGTATGACACATTTATAGTTTTGGTATCTGCGCCAAACCCATTGGACACCGTACAAGAGACAGTCAGATTTGCGGTTGGCATGACTGTGATCTTGTGTGTTATCTTTCCGTCGACAAAGGGACTCTCCTCAGGCTGAACGATGACAGGAAAAAAACACAAATGTTAGTATTTCCATATCTGATTTTATACACTGCTGGACTTTTCAGCCTGCCACCGTGTGTAATTAGAGCACATTTGGTACCACTAGGGGGCGACGTTGGATTGATGTGTGACTCAGCCTTTCCATGACAAAGACGCAGCGTGTGTGCCTCTGGGATATAGACACTCGAGTCTCACAGGAAAACCCCAGACACAAAGACAAACTGCCAACACCCTTTTCACGTCCTCTACATATACAAGGGGATGTGGCAATTTTGTAAATACCCATTACGGATCCCGTATTCAAGTCTTACATTATTCTCTCTGTGAATAGGCTTTACAGGATGGGATGAGAGGAGGAAAAATAAACTTTGACTGAAATGCAGAAATGTGTGTTATCTCCAAAATGCATTGTCCTTCAGTGAAAGAGTCCCATGCACCTTTGGTGTTGATTAATTATTACACACGGGTTCAGGTTTTGAGGTTAGACACTGACTGAAAGAGCTGAAAAGAAGTGTAACCATCCTACACACACCCCCGGGTTCACATGTAATTTTAAACTGCTTCATTGAGTGGCTCTGCTATCAGTGTGCACACAGGTACGCCACAGAAACAAAAGAGAAAAAAATGGCCATTTAAATAAAAATTGTCTTCATGACAGTGTGATGCATAATACTGTGTTTGAGCCTCAGAGAAAATACAGAAATGTAGTCTTTCGAAACACTGAGCACAACCACTGAGAAATGTTTGGACTAGATAAGTGTGTTAGCTGGGGAAAATACTAACAGTGCAAACTGCTGCGCACATAACAAGGAGTATTCACTCTGTGGCAAAAGCAAAGCATGAACTGTCTCAGGACCAGGACGCTGGCAAGGTAAACCTTGGATTCTTTAGCTTCCTCACAAGGGGAGGAGGCTTAAACAGACTGTCTTTGTTTAGTCACACCTTCACATCTCGGCTGATGTTATTCATAGGTTTGTTCAGAGGAAAACAATGCCATTATATTTAAACAACAATATCAGCATTTCTGGGCTGTCTTTGCCACTTAAGGAGCCGTTTATAGCGTAGAGAGAAGGATCAAGTGGAATTTTAGATGAACCAGACACTTAAATAGCACTAAAATAACCACAAAGTGTAAAGCCAGCGTTCACCTGCTGCGCATAGAGATCATCTACAATATGTCCTGGCTGCTCCACTGACAGCATGTAGATGATGCTGCCTAAAGATGTCACCGCAGTTACTGCAGCACAAACCAGTTGCCATCTTTTGTAGGAACACCATTGTCAGGCCATTGATTTTTTGTGACAGCCAGTATTGATTTATCAGTCAAAGAATGACTGAAGGGTAAAAAAAGGACAGAAACATTTAAAGCATTCTGAATAATGTGTCTCTTAAAAAGTTAACTAAAAGTGTCATTGTAGGTGGTCAAGAGGAGGAATAACTTGGCTGTGTGGTCTCTTAATAAAGCTGATATCCATCTTGCTTTTTAAATTCATAAATCAGTGCACTGTCGAAAAACACACAAATTAACAAGTGCATGGGGAAAAGTCTTTCTCCATAATCTGGGATGAGAAACAGGCTTGTTATGGCTTGTTGGGTTTCAACTGTCCTCCATGACACTGATGATATATTGATGGTTTTGCAATGGCTTTTTTCCAAAAAAGGGCAGGCTGCTACAAGCACAACAAAGACACTACAGGTGGAAACAGTTTCTTCATGCACTGGTCAGTTTTTGAGACTTTAGGCTATTTTGCTTGCATAACATGTCTTCTTTAAGACTAGCCAAAAGAAAACAACCAAAATACACATTTAGGTGTTTATTTCTGTTCTGGAAATTTATGCAAAAGTGCATATTGGACGATGCCTCATTTGTGCATTTAATTATCTTTTTAGAAAAATTTATACAAAAAAAAAAAAGTTTCATGATCATATCTTTGTTAAAATTTTTACCCCAGTGTCTTATCTTCTGTCTAAAAATACATGTAATTTTACAATACATGTTGTTAAAGTCATTTTTCTCAGAGTTAGTTTTTATATTTCATACTCTGAGGCAGAAATCTCCACTTTAGTAGCAGTTAAACCAAAGTTTCCAGGTCTATTCTTATCTATATTCTGAACGGTTTTTAGGAGGGGTTTGTTTGTATCATTCGCAGACTGATTTATATAACATTTTATTCCGAAAAACGGATAATTATTAATTAAATTTTTTATGGATAAAAAAAGATATTCAAAATCCCCTCTGTCTAAACCCTTGACTTTAATATGTATACAAAATAAAATAAATGGCTTTATTCAATGCTTAGATAGCCGCATGGGGAGTATATGCAGATTAGTGCATAATTAATTAGATAATACTTTATTTGCATACTAAATCATAAAAATTGGGGATGTCTGTAATGCAAGAAAATAATTGTCTTAATGCAACTAATAACTTGGGGAAGTTCCATGGTGATATCTTTTAGTTAAAGGTTTTACTATTCAGCTGTAGTGTTTCCCCTTAAAGTTATAATCATTCATTAAAAAAACACCCTGTTTTGTTGCCATTTATTGTCTTAAATGTGATTACATTCCTTGATTACCTTCCTTTACAGCAGTTTTCATTGTTAGTGGCAGAGTCCGCCACTCCACTGCTGCATTTAAGCTACATACACGTAAGGGATTCACTGGAAACGATGCAGAATGTGATCCAGCTTTTCTGATACTAAATTATTTAAAAACTATTCGACCTCTTTATTAAATCAACATGAGTTTGTTTGGCTGCACTGTAAACAGCAGCAGTTGCTGCTCTGACGTATTTCTGACGGAGTAGCTGCTGTGGTGTTAAACCACGCTTACTGTTTCTACACTAACATGGACTATAATCTTAGGGATTATAACTATAAACTGTGATTGTAAAAAATACCTCTTTGCATAAATGGTGAATAATGGTATGAACTATTTACAGTGGCCGGGTACTCCTAATATGGATTTCCATTTCCACACCCTCATTCACAGCTCACCTATCCTAAAAATAGTCAAAATATCACATGCCTGCAGTTTGTTTGTTTTGACTTGTTGCTTCATGCCAAATTTTAGCAGTTTCTTTTTTGTTTTGTTATAAGGGCTTTGTGAGTTGCATCTGCTTCCACTAAAAGTGTGGGCACCATGAATAAACTTATCTTGAGTACCAGCAAGTGCATTAGATGGTTTGCATTCAGCCTTACACCAAGTCCAATTTTCTTAACTGTGTCTATTGATCTAGAAACTGTTTGGGAATCTCACAGAATCTTGTGAAGCCTGGACGATGTGTGATTCCGCTCATTTTAAAGTAACAAAAAGGATCACTGATGAATAGTTTCAATGGTTTTAAATTCACAGATTTGAGTTTTTATCCTATACATATAATGTGTTTTTTAATAAGTTTCAATGTGACAATAAACTGAACATGCTGCTACATTTACAATAACAGAAATACTGTATTTATTACTATCGACAGAGTATGTTTCCCTTCTAGGTTTCTTTAAGCCTTGAGGAACGTGAAGAAGTTACTGTGAGCTGGCACAGAAGGAGCTGAGTGTACATGAAAAAATAAAATGTTCTTGTATGTGCACTGTGCAGTTATAAAAAAAATTATAGATATGACCGTCAGAAATTGTAACAATTATCGGAAGAAGAATTTCATCTAATTATGATAAGGACTAATGCTGCAAGAGTGTGTGTGTGTGTGTGTGTGTGTGTGTGTGTGGGCATACCGAGGTGCCGTTGATGCTCCAGGAAACATCTGGCTTTGGAGAACCTTCAGCCTCACAAATCAGGACTTCATGTGTGCCGTCTTTACCCGGCTGTTTGTGTAGCTGTTTGATAACTGGAACACCTGCAAGGGGACGGAACTCGTCAGCTTTATCTGAATGGGTGCATGTGTGGCATGATGGCTGCATTTCCTTCATGCACACACACACACACACACACACACAAAATGACCAAGAATAGTTTAACATTTCGGGAAAGATGTTTATTCTGAGAGTTAGATGAGAAGATCACCATCACCGTCATATCTGTATGGCAAGTATGGAGCTACAGCCAGCAGCCGGTTAGCTTAGCTTAGCATAAAGACTAGAAATGGGGAAACAACTAGCCTGGCTTATAGCACTGTAGCAAAAACCGATGCAGTGTTGCCAACTCTTTTCCCATGAAAGTAGCTAGCACTAGCTCCAAAAGTCCCCAGATGATGTCACTGAGCATTAATGGAAGCATTAGTGCACCACTTTCTCGCACTTCTAAACCAGAGAGCTTAAGCATCAAAGTAACCACAGAAAAACACTTCAACTGAACTCCTGCTAGCTGCGATTTAGAAATAAAGTCTCTAGGAGGGTCTGCACAGTTGCTGTACAGTTGCTAATCTAGCAAGAACGTCGACAAGTTGGCATCACTGAACAAAAGTGTTGGAACAACAAAATGTGGTTTTGATTAACTTACTAGATCATCTCTGCTGGTTGCCTAGCAACTCACCATAAAACCACGAGTCATACACTACGAATTTCTGTAGGTATTAAACAACCAAGTTATAACATTTTAATTTGTATCGTTTTTACACTTGACCTGAGCTCAGAGTCAGCTAGCTAGCCTGTTTCCAGTTGTTTAATCCAACATGCTGCTTGCTGTAGCTTTATATTTACCATCCAGACATGAGAGGTATGAATCTTCTCATCCAACCCTCAGCAATACAGCAAGTAAATGGATTTTGTGAGAAAACCTGGAGTGTCTTTTAAGCCCTTACCTTCGACAGCCAGCTCAAAAGCAGCTTTTCTGCTGAGGACCCCCATTGTCACCTCACACTCATAGCGGCCAGAGTCAGCATAAGTTAGTTTGGTAAACTTGGGCTCTTTCTCCAGTTTAACATTATCCTGAATGAAATGAAAAGGAGCATGGTCAATAACAACCACTAACTTGTCTTTAGTGATTCAGTGTTCAGTGTATAAGAGATTGCTTTTACCTTTGTCCAGGAGACCTTGGAGTCTCCGGAGGCATCAATCTGGAAACTTAGATCCAGGGCCTCGCCGGCACTCTTGACAATATTTCCAGAGGGGCTTAAATTGATGTCTAGGTCTAACAAGAGAGAAGAGGATGGTGAAAAGATGGTTCAGAGGCCTGAGAAGGGTCGAAACATTCCTGTTGTTAACCACACAACCCAGCACTTGGCTCACTGCCCTGCAGATGCAGCTTATTAGAGGTAGTCTGGTTGACACAACACTTTACTGCACAAAGCACGGCAAGACAGGTAGGCTGGCAAAGAGAGACATTAGGACTTTCTTTTCTCTAGCAGACCCTTTTTCGCTTTCATAGTAACAAGATTACAGGCAGACAGTGAAATTACCCTGACAACAATGCTGACCGGCATATAGCAAAATTGCAGTTATTTCTACTGCTTTGGTCTCTTACAGTTGACTGTGATGTCCTTAGATGCTTCCATCGTTGGGTCGTCAACAAGAGAGCATTTGTATTCACCGGTGGTGTCACGTGAGACATTCGTGATTATGTAAGTGTCTGTGTTTTCCACTTTCACCAACTCTTCCTTTAAAGACATACAATCAGGTGATTAGTTTACAATGCCGTATTGATGAAAACTGCACAATACATGTAGTAAGCATGAATGGACGCCATCTCTGAGCGTCTCAATGAGATATTGATGAGCATGCGCACCTTAAGCTGGAAGTTAAAGCTGGTAGGAGCCGGGTTACCATCTGCCACACACTTCAGAGTCACATTGTCTCCCTCTACCAAAGGGTCCTGAGTGATGACCTGAAGAACGATGTTTTCTGTGGTGTCTATGCAGAAAATAGGAGACAGGAAGTCAGACAGGGCAGTGCAACCAACTTCAAAATGCAGCTGAAGAGCTGAGCTGAGGTTTTTAAAGCAGATTTTCTTGGTCTTTGGTGAGAGCTTGTGGGTCAGGAGCTGGTGCTACTGTATTCCTGAAAAGGCCAGTGAGACACTGTGTGTGATGTTGATAAATAAACATCAATTCAATAAAATAGTAAGGCTAGTGATACTTTTGACTCTCTTTTTAAATTCATGTCATGTTAGATAACGTTTGTCAGTCCTTTACTCACCAAAAATATACTGCAATCACACAGAAACATACCCACTTAAAAACGGTAATCTCAGAATTTAATAAAGTACCACTTTTTGCTTGTTAATACTAGAAAAATAAGCAGAATTTTTGCATTCCCTAATTAAAATGCTTGTGTGAGCTGAAAGCTGTTCGCTGCTGCTGCTCCCAGCTACTGCTCAAAATTTTTAGTACGATCTACAAGTGAAATTGTATCAAATGCTACAAACATGTTCAGCAACCCCATCTGAAGCACTTTGATGAATTTGGTTACCATGGAATACACATTGATGCAATACGGCAGTTTACAAGTAGTATAGTGGTGTTTTGCTAATGGCCACAAGGTGGGGCTGTTGGTGCCATGTTTAAATATGTCCAGTACACGCTTACCATGTTTAAGTTTATCAAAGTCAACAGAATTGTAAAAATATCATGTTTTAATAACACCTTAGTGCCTCCTGTGGGTGGAATTGTACGATTTAAAAAAAACAAAACAAAACAAACAAAAAAAAAAACGTGTGCATTGATGCTGTCTGAATATTATCAAATTTGGTTGCATCGCGCCACACCTTCAAAAGTTTGGTTTCAAAAGGTTTGGTAATCAATAACAGACAGACAGTAAATGATAGGCTACTCAAAAACCATCTAAATATTGTTTAGATTAGATGAAACGTGCCAAAAGAGGAAGAAAATGTGTTTCACAAAAAATTCAAAATGGTGGAAAAATGTTGTTCGCATAAATGGGTGTGGCCTATATCAATCAAATCGCCATCATCCAATGAACACACTGGGCAAATACTGTTTTACTACGCCTCGTTGTTCATGAGTGATTAGCCAAAACATAAAACACAAAATAACTGACCACATGGTGGCGCTATTGGTATCATATTTTAATATGCTAAGCATTTCCAGATGGGGAATGAGCATGTGCATATGAGTACAATTGCTTTAGCTCCTGTAGTTGTTGAGTTTTAAGCTGTCAAACATTTCTCCCATAGACGAATTTTAACACTTTAAACTTCTTATGTAAGAATACAGAAAAGTAAACGCATACATCACCTGAAGATGTGCAATTTGACTCTGAAATTAAGCTTTCACAATGAACGGTACAGAAGTAGATAGGTGCCAAAAAATGGCAAAATAAATAATGAAGCACCGATACCACCAAGAAAATTTTTTAAACAGATCAACCTACTATAAAACAGCTGAGTGATTTTTTTTTTTTTTTAACCAGAGGAGAACCTTCTGCTGCAGTGTTGTTGTTGTTTTTAACTTTTCATATGTTTCAGCAAACCTGGAATGCATTCAGAGAAAGAGCCCGCGAGCTTTCAGTCTGCCCAACTCTCTATTTTTTAAGAACAGAATATTTAGAAGTTTCTAGTCTGCACCTGGATTTGGATCTCTATCAAAATACCCAAGGTGATGGACAATCAGGGGATGCATGTTTGCTGTTTTCTAATCTATATCGAAATACCAAATCAAGTGAGGAAATTATGCTTGAAAATGCTTTTTACCCTTCTTGCATAGAGTAGATGAAAGGATTGTTACCACTCTGACATCCGTGCGTTAAATATGAATATACTGCAGGAGGCGGTGAGCAGCATAAAGACTGGAAACAGGGGAACCAACTAGCCTGACTCTGTGCAAAGGTAAACAATCCTGGCACCTTGAAAGCTCACTATTCCACATGTTATATATCTCATTTATTTAATCTGTAAAAAAAAAAAAAAAATGTCACAGTGGGCACTGTTTACCTGCCATATATGCCACTCTCTCAATTAACCCAGTAAATTTCAACTAACCCTGCAGCTCCACCACACCTACCTACCAGCCTTTCTCTCATGGACCTTGTCAGACTAGTTGTTTGCCATGTTTCCCTTTTACTAGACTCTATGCTAAGCTAAGCTAAACAGCTGCTGGCTGTAGCTTCATATTTACATCCTGGTTGGAGAGTGCTATTAATCTTCTTATCTTACTCTCGTCAAGAAAGTGAATACATGGATTCCTAAAAATGTTGAATCTTTTTGGGGATCTGAGACAAAAACTACCCACTTGATCATTTGCACATGATGTAACTTTAACTCTTATCTATTATAAGTCTGTGTTGTAGAAGAAATATTCTTTTATGGTAGGTTTTGTTCTGCGTATCTGGCAGTTAAGATAAAATTAGGACCTTGTAGATGTTCTGGATGCGTTCCAAAACATTTTTTGCATCCTCCAAGGTGGCGTGTTTGTGATTCTGTATGAATTAGGATATACTGTATAAGGCTGGGTAAATGTAATGTTATTTGAAGCTTTTGGTATATCTCTGTCCATGCACACGTGCTGTGCCAAAAGCTTCTTCAAACAGGTGTATGTTGTAATAAATATATACTCAAGTAAGGCCAACTGAGGTTCACTAAGTTATTCTTGAATTCATCTAAGTGATGACTGACATGACGTACAAGTTTTCTACATCAGTCTGTGAACAGGTTTTTGAAATATCCTGATAAAAAGTTAAAAAATTATTCCTTTGAGGAGGTAAATAGGACAAAATATTAACTTTTCATTGTCTGTGGTAATAATAAGCCTGAAAAGGTCCTCATCAACCAGCGCTGTCATCTTTGATTTTGTGTAGAAGTTACTCTGACGACAGCTTGCTGGTCGACAGCAGCTGGTGCACTTCACTAAGTGTGTCCAGTGAAGGTTGTTAGCGAGGTTCGGTGACTCACAGGTGATAGTGAAGGTCACTGGAGAGGACACCAGCTCTGAGCCCACGGTGTGCTGAGTGCTGCAGGTAAACTCGGCATCCGTGTCCTCCTTCTTGGCCGAGTACTTCAGTATGGAGGTAGTGGTTGAAAGGCCAGTAACAGGGTCCGGCAGCATTGAGGCTTCGATGGAAATCCCTGGACAGAAAACAAACAACTCTGTCTGAGAACTCTAACAAGGAAAAAATGTCGTAATGACCAAAACACTGCATTCACACTGTCGGAGAGTGCGGCGCAATTCATCGCTGAGGAATAATTTACTGTCCCAGTCAGAGAGAATAAATACATTTCAGTATGTAATATTTATAAATGTCACAACCACTTCAAAGAGCTGTTATTTTGGCATTAAGCATCCAACCGAATGAAGAACACACACCTTTCCCATCAGCCACCAGTGGTATGTTGTTCTTAAGCCATGTGATATTTGCAGCTGGATTGGCGTCTGGTGCAACACATGTTCCGAGCTGTAAAAACAAGAAATCCAAACTTGGGAAAAATAGCAGAGACCTACACTTAGAGACAAAAATACTGAAAGAAAAATCACCATTTCATGAACGTAGAATAAATCTGCATCTTTATAAATGACCAAACATCTGAGCAAATTAACTTTTTTGGCGCCTTTCCGGCGTTAGAGGACTAAGTAGTTTTCTGTGCAATAGAGCATGAAATGCCCAAAGCATTTCTAAAGCCCCTCAGATCCTTTGGGTATTTTAATTGCAGTAGGGGGGATTCTGCTCTTTACTAATTCATGAGAATCACTTCAAAGAACTCATTACTGTAGGAACATGGTCTCTGCTATGCCTCAAGATACCTTAGCTCAAGTGAGGGACTTCCCTTGATGGTTTACTGCTTAAAATAATGTAGGTATAAGCAATGTTTATCATTAAAAACCCACCTTATTAACTTTGCCAATCTCCAGTTCCGACGCTTTGTCAGAAATCTCCAGGCCTGCCGGCGGCTCTGCAAAACATGGAAAAAAACGTGTTAATGAACAGGGTATTAGTGTGGGTGATTTGTGTTCAACATGTCACTCATTATGCTTTATTTGGATCCACATTAGCTACTACTAAGAAAGCAGCCACTTGTCCTGGGGTCCACACATAGAAACATGACATGAAACAAGACATACAACACGTTTAGAAAGTCTCAGTAAGAATGTGTTCAAGATGAGTTAAAGTCAAGTGAAGAACACATCAGAAGGCGTCACATCAGAAGGCGTCACATCGTAGTCGCTCAGTGCCGTTAATTAACACTGGGGATATTGTTTTTTTTTTGTTTTTTTATTAATATTTTTGACAGACAGTACAACATATGCCACGATCACAGATTACAAGACATTTACATCATCGACTGTCCCGTTTTAAAATTAAAACATACATCAAATAAACAATAACATGAATATGCAAAAAACAACAAAAAACAACAACATGTGCCTTACACTTATGTTTTACATTTGTCCTCTCATTCTACCATTCAAACACTATATTGGATTAGGTCAGATCCGGTGCCTTATATTTAGACAGACAACCCCTCTATTGACATCAAAAAGGAGCCCCAGACTTGATTAAAGATATCCTCTCTCCCCATTACTCTGTAAGTGACTCGCTCATATGTAGCCATTCTTGTCATTTGTTCAGTCCATTCCTTGAACCAGCACGAAGTTGATGACTTCCAGTGTCTCAGAATTATTCTACATCCTGTTGTAGTAGCCAAACGTATCCATAGTCTTTGTCTTCCAGTCAAAACGTTATTGTCTGGCAGCAGACCCAGAATGCACAGAGCTGGTGTCTTAGTGAGTTGTAATCCGAAAAGATCATTTAAGAGGGTAACAACCTTTTCCCACAAATGTGCATTTTTTCACAAGAATACAACATGTGTACAAGAGTACCCCCCTCCTTCTCACACCTCCAACATGTGTCATTGTCCTTAAGTTTTAGTTTGGCCATTTTACTGGGGGTCCAGTAGTATCTGTTAAACAGTTTGTA
>NC_065507.1:25542267-25545498 GCF_006386435.1 Epinephelus moara
TTGCTGCGGCTACTAGTGGCGCTACCGACCAGAGAACAATCGAGGAAGCAATTAGAAAGCTGCCACCCTCATCGGAAAAGGCCATGCGAATTACGAAGGCCATCGCGGCATTTATTGCCAAGGATTTGCGTCCTTATTCTGTCGTGGAAAATCAGGGATTTCGAGCACTGCTGCATACATTGGAGCCCAGATACACCATCCCATCCCAATGCTATTTCACCGACACGGCCATCCCGACACTCTACCATCAAACCAAAACAGAAGTCATGGCCTCGCTGTTGAAGGCAGGTAGGAACGCAGTTGATGCGTAGACGTCTGTCGCCACCAAATCATTTGTTACTCTAAGTTAACTGCGCATTTTATCTTGTGATTTAAGATACCTGTTGTTACCTTTGGTTCCATACAACGAAGTTGTAACTTTCCAGTTTGCACGCATTTCCATTTATATGTTTAATAAAATATAATGGAAATGAATTCAACTGTTTCTTATTACAAATGCACTGTTTTTAAAAATTGCAAGTGTTGAATGCTTATTCAGTGAGACAAAAAGAAATGTGCATTGTGAAAAAGTGCATCAATATACATAAATTAAAGATGCATCAATAATCGTTTTATAATCAAATCGTAGCCCCTGAATCGTAATCGTTATCGAATCGTGAGGTGCCCAAAGATTCCCACCCCTAATAATGATACCACTCTATTTTAGACAATGATAAGCCTCCACTTTCTTTGGCCGCATATAATTTTGATTGGTTAAAGCTTGGTCTTTTGCCTGCCCATATATAACTCTCTGTGACAGTATTATATAGTTTCAAGAGGTTAGGAGGAAAACTTAATGGTAGCATGTACAGAATATATTGGATTTTAGGGGAGATGATCATCTTGACCAAGTTAATCCTACCCAACAAAGATAAGTTCAATTTAGCCCAATTTTGTAAGAGAGGCTGAATAGCTTGAATAACTGGAGAAATATTAGAATGGATTATTTTGTCCAATCCTGGTGTCAGCTTGATCCCTAGATAAGTCAGGCCTGCTGGCATCCACTTGTACTGCCAAGATTCCCTAATGGCCAGAGGACATATTTTAGAGATAGGCATGGCCTCTGACTTAGTCCAATTAATTGTGTAGCCAGAGATTTCTGAAAATAAGCCAACAATGGAAGAGATCTTGGATAATGCTGTGTTTGGGTTTCTTGTAATCAAAAGAATATCATCAGCGTATAAAAAAAGCTTATGTATTTCATGGCCCATTTGAACCCCTTTAATGTCTTTACTATCATGCAATGCAATTGCCAGTGGTTCCAGAAATAAGGCAAATATCAGCGGCTACAAGGGTGAACCCTGTCTAGTGCCACGACTAAGTTTGAATGAGGGTGACATCACACCATTAGTAAGTACTGTAGCCATCGGCTCTGTATATACTAACTGTAACCACTGAATAAAGGATGGACCGAACCCAAATTTCTCCAATGTATGAAAGAGGAAGGCAAATTCAACTTTATCAAAAGCCTTCTCCGCGTCTAGGGAGAAGGCAACTATGGGTTCTATATTATTCCTGCTTTTCCACATTATGTGTAATATTCTGCGGAGATTGTCAGCTGAGCACCTTTTTTTAACAAATCCAACCTGATCAGCATGTACCAGGTTGGGAAGCACCCTTTCTAGCCTGGCAGCAAGCACCTTGGAGATTATTTTTTCATCAACGTTAATTAACGAGACTGGACGACAATTTCCACAATATTGTGGGTCTTTCCCTTTTTTATGGAGTAAAGTGATAACAGCTGATCTCATACTAGCTAGGAGTCCACCCTTCTGCAATGCATCCTGGTAGACAGCCAACAATCTTGGGGCAAGGTCTTCCACAAATTTCTTATAAAAATCAGATGGAAATCCATCACTGCCAGGAGCTTTGCCTAACCGGAGACTGTGAATTGCCTGTTTAATTTCTGCCAATGTAATTTCTCCTTCTAGTGAGTTTCTTTGTTCCTCTGTTAGAGATGGGATTTTAATGGAGGAAAAGAAATGTCATTTTCTGTTCTTCAGTGTTTCCTTGCGATGTATATAACTTTTGATAAAATGTTTGAAATACATCATTAATCGCTTTTTTTATCTGTTATCGTGATCAAATATGGTTGGAATTAAGTTAGATGTTTGCCTCTGTTTTACTCTATGTGTAAGACCTTACCTGCTCTCTCACCTTGTTCAAAATACTTTTGATTGGAACAAAATAGGGCATATTCAACTTTTTTCTGCAGATTATTGTTCAGCTCGTATTTTAACTTAATTAATTTGTTCCATATATCCCTCTCAGGATGCTGCATATGTTGTTTCTCAAGTTCCTTGATGTCTTGCTCTAGCTTCTGCAATTTATCCCTCTCTGCTTTTTTAATTCGAGAGCTATATTGAATAAGACGCCCTCTTACAAAGGCTTTAAAAGCATCCCAAGTTATACCAATATCAACAATTGAACCCTCATTAAACTCCCAAAATTCTTCCATTACATTTCTTATGTACTCACAATATTCCTCACTAATTAGTAATAGATTATTCAAGCGCCACCTCATCGTAGATTTTGTGTTTTCTGTTATAGATATGGCTATATCCACTGGAGCATGGTCAGTTAGAACTATGTTGCCAACTGTGGCACTAAGAGTCTGACTCACCAGCGAGCGGGAGATCAGGAGATAATCAATTCTGAAATAGGTAGAATGTGGGTGAGAGAAAAACGTATAATCTTTTTCTTGGGGATGGAGTAATCTCCACACATCAACCAATCCCAGATCTTCCATCATCACATCTACAGCAGCGCATGCTGGGTCATTAACTGGCCTAGGTTGGGAGGATTTATCCAAATACATGTCCCTAACCTGGTTAAAGTCTCCTCCAATTATGATATTATCATTCATGAAAAAACTCTGGTTGTGGTGTGTTAGGCGCATAGACATTTACAAAAGTTATTTTCTGACCCTCTAAAATAGCATCCAAAATTACCCATCTACCTTCCTGATGAGAGTAATGTTTCAGTACTTGAAAATCTAAGTTCTTCCTAACCAATATGATCACCCCTCTTTTCCTGTTGGAATAAGTGCTAAAATAAACTTGACCCACCCAATCCCTTTTTAATTTTATCGATTCATCATCATTTAAATGCGTCTCCTGTATAAATGCTACGTCGGTTTTCCTCTGTTTCAAATAGGTGAGGATCTTTTTCCTTTTCACAACATTGTGGCAA
>NC_065507.1:25547258-25641753 GCF_006386435.1 Epinephelus moara
CCCCAGACTTGATTAAAGATATCCTCTCTCCCCATTACTCTGTAAGTGACTCGCTCATATGTAGCCATTCTTGTCATTTGTTCAGTCCATTCCTTGAAACAGCACGGAGTTGATGACTTCCAGTGTCTCAGAATTATTCTACATCCTGTTGTAGTAGCCAAACGTATCCATAGTCTTTGTCTTCCAGTCAAAGTGTTATTGTCTGGCAGCAGACCCAGAATACACAGAGCTGGTGTCTTAGTAAGTTGTAATCCGAAAAGAACATTTAAGAGGGTAACAACCTTTTCCCACAAATGTGCATTTTTTTCACAAGAATACAACATGTGTACAAGAGTACCCCCTTCCTTTTCACACCTCCAACATGTGTCATTGTCCTTAAGTTTTAGTTTGGCCANTTTAAGAGGGTAACAACCTTTTCCCACAAATGTGCATTTTTTTCACAAGAATACAACATGTGTACAAGAGTACCCCCTTCCTTTTCACACCTCCAACATGTGTCATTGTCCTTAAGTTTTAGTTTGGCCATTTTACTGGGGGTCCAGTAGTTTCTGTTAAAGAGTTTGTACTGAATAAGCTGAGATTATGCTTCACAAGAACAGTTATGCCAGGATGCAACCAACTTCATCCATCTATCCGCTGAAATCTGTTCGCCCACATCTTTCTCCCAACTTAGTCTCAACCCTTCCAGATGGGGTGGTCGTGCCTCCCTGAAAAGCTCATAGAATTTAGAGGCTCCACATTTTTTATGTCTAGTTACATGGACTAACTCCTGAATCCTGGTCTTGGGGTCCGGGTTCTTCCCCCGGTTAGCTTTAATGCAGTGCCCAATTTCTAGGAATTTCCAAAAATCCTCTTGTCTAAGGTTATATTCTTGCTTAATTTCATCAAATGACCTCAATCCACTTTCGCTAAGCAGGTCACCAAGCAAGTTTATTCCAGCTTTTGCCCATTTCTCCCATATAATAGGTTTTTTGCCAATTAATAGTTTTTTGTTATACCAAAGAGATGATTTAGGGGTAAGATGCAGGCTACATTTTACACGTTGATGAGCACTCATCCAAGTTTCTTGTACAAAGGCCAACACTGGGTCCTTAAAGGGTACCGGTCTTCCCGTCTGAGTAAGAAAAGCCTCAAGGGAGGTTGGAGCCACAAGTTCCTCTTCTATTTTAACCCAGGAAGACACCTGTTCCTGTGAATTATTTATCTTAGCTAACTGGGAGAGTGAAAAGGCATAACGATACCACTCTATTTTAGACAATGATAAGCCTCCACTTTCTTTGGCCGCATATAATTTTGATCGGTTAAAGCTTGGTCTTTTGCCTGCCCATATATAACTCTCTATGACAGTATTATAAAGTTTCAAGAGGTTAGGAGGAAAACTTAATGGTAGCATGTACAAAATATATTGAATTTTAGGGGAGATGATCATCTTGACCAAGTTAATCCTACCTAACAAAGATATGTTCAATTTAATATAATTTAATATCATCAGCGTATAAAAAAAGCTTATGTATTTCATGGCCCATTTGAACCCCTTTAATGTCTTTACTATCACGCAATGCAATTGCCAGTGGTTCCAGAAATAAGGCAAATATCAGCGGCGACAAGGGTGAACCCTGTCTAGTGCCACGACTAAGTTTGAATGAGGGTGACATCACACCATTAGTAAGTACTGTAGCCATCGGCTCTGTATATACTAACTGTAACCACTGAATAAAGGATGGACCGAACCCAAATTTTTCCAATGTATGAAAGAGGAAGGCAAATTCAACTTTATCAAAAGCCTTCTCCGCGTCTAGGGAGAAGGCAACTATGGGTTGTATATTATTCCTGCTTTTCCACATTATGTGTAATATTCTACGGAGATTGTCAGCTGAGCACCTTTTTTTAACAAACCCAACCTGATCAGCATGTACCAGATTGGGAAGCACCCTTTCTAGCCTGGCAGCAAGCACCTTGGAGATTATTTTTTCATCAACGTTAATTAACGAGATTGGACGATAATTTCCACAATATTGTGGGTCTTTCCCTTTTTTATGGAGTAAAGTGATAACAGCTGATCTCATACTAGCTGGGAGTCCCCCCTTCTGCAATGCATCCTGGTAAACAGCCAACAATCTTGGGGCAAGATCTTCCACAAATTTCTTATAAAAATCAGATGGAAGTCCATCACTGCCAGGAGCTTTGCCTAACTGGAGACTGTGAATTGCCTGTTTAATTTCTGCCAGTGTAATTTCTCCTTCTAGTGAGTTTCTTTGTTCCTCCGTTAGAGATGGGATTTTAATGGAGGAAAAGAAATCTGTCATTTTCTGTTCTTCAGTGTTTCCTTGCGATGTATATAACTTTTGATAAAATGTTTGAAATACATTATTAATCGCTTTTTTATCTGTTATCAACGTTATCGTGATCAAATATGGTTGGAATTAAGTTAGATGTTTGCATCTGTTTTACCCTATGTGCTAAGACCTTACCTGCTCTCTCACCTTGTTCAAAATACTTTTGATTGGAACAGAATAGGGCATATTCAACTTTTTTCTGCAGATTATTGTTCAGCTCGTATTTTAACTTAATTAATTTGTTCCATATGTCCCTCTCAGGATGCTGCATAAGTTGTTTCTCAAGTTCCTTGATGTCTTGCTCTAGCTTTTGCAATTTATCCCTCTCCGCTTTTTTAATTCGAGAGCTATATTGAATAAGACGCCCTCTTACAAAGGCTTTAAAAGCATCCCAAGTTATACCAATATCAACAATTGAACCCTCATTAAACTCCCAAAATTCTTCCATTACATTTCTTATGTACTCACAATATTTCTCACTATTTAGTAATAGATTATTCAAGCGCCACCTCATCGTAGATTTTGTGTTTTCTGTTATAGATATGGCTATATCCACTGGAGCATGGTCAGTTAGAACTATGTTGCCAGTTGTGGCACTAAGAGTCTGACTCACCAGTGAGCGGGAGATCACGAGATAATCAATTCTGGAATAGGTAGAATGTGGGTGAGAGAAAAACGTATGATCTTTTTCTTGGGGATGGAGTAATCTCCACACATCAACCACTCCCAGATCGTCCATCATCACATCTACAGCAGCGCATGCTGGGTCCTTAACTGGCCTAGGTTGGGAGGATTTATCCAAATACACGTCCCTAACCTGGTTAAAGTCTCCTCCAATTATGATATTATCATTCCCAATACTTCTTACAATATTGCAGACTTCATGAAAAAACTCTGGTTGTGGTGTGTTAGGCCCATAGACATTTACAAAAGTTATTTTCTGACCCTCTAAAATAGCATCCAAAATTACCCATCTACCTTCCTGATGAGAGTAATGTTTCAGTATTTGAAAATTTAAGTTCTTCCTAACCAATATGATCACCCCTCTTTTCCTGTTGGAATAAGTGCTAAAATAAACTTGACCTACCCGATCCCTTTTTAATTTTATCGATTCATCATCATTTAAATGCGTCTCCTGTATAAATGCTACATCGGTTTTCCTCTGTTTCAAATAGGTGAGGATCTTTTTCCTTTTCACAACATCGTGGCAACCTGCTATATTCCATGACACTATTTTAAACATAGTCATCTGGCAGTGTTTTATTATATTTGTCTAAATAGGCAGCAACGCCCATAGAGCTCTGTCTGTCCAATCCACGTTGAGTTATAACTAACTTCTTGGTAAGAATCATTGGTCAAAATATGCATATTTGTACAACATTGAAGGCACAATAAAACGAACAAAAAAGAAAAGAACAGCATGAACAGCTGGAACCATTGGGCAAAACTATAACCCAATAAACAAGATTTCTGCAGGTCAGCAGTGCTCAAGGATCCCATTTATGGCTCCCCTCCTAACTCGCCCATTCCCATCCCTCACTCATTTATATCACACAAGTTATTTAAGATTTTACTTAGATCACTCTCAAACTGCAGGAGAACTATAGATCAATGTCCGAAATGAATCTACCCCTATAACACACGTTAACCCCTTCACACATACAAAATACTATTATTGGAGTTGCGTGGGTGTAGAAAGTACATTAAATTATATCTTACCCGTTCAGTGAAGAAATCGAGCACATTATCCACAATTAACTTCAGTTTTAAATGTTTAATAACATCTCAGCAGGCCGTGAGTGTGGCCCGACAGAAAAAAAGGCGCTCATCCAAAATCAAACCTCCATCTGAGTCTAGTTGTCCTCCACATTGTAAGCCGTGACGTTATTTAAATTAAACCATGCCAGACAGATTCATCCTTTTACGCCCATGTTGAGTGGCACCTGTCCCCCTCTGTCCTCAGCGGGACACTCCGTTGCTTCCCGGCCGCTGAAAAAACTCTTCACCTCCACAGGGCTTGAGAACTGGTGTCGCCGGTTATCCAATGTGAAAGTCATAACAGCAGGGTACCGCAATGAGTACTCAATCTTGCGTTGTTGCAGCATACGTCGTACCTCATCATATTTCTTGCACTTTTCCTGTACCTCTTGGGCGTAGTCTTGGAAAAAGCGGACCCTCATGTCCCTCCAGATGATCTGTTTCTTATTCCTTGCAGCCGTGAGAACCATGGCCTTGGCTTTGTCCCGCACAAAGCGGGCGATGATGTGCCTCGGTCTTGAGTCGTTAGCAGGTGCAGGGCCGACGCGGTGGATTCTGTCTATTTCATACCAAGCATCAGCTTCAATGCCCAGCGCCTCATTCAACAGAGTTTTAAAGCATCCTTCCAAATCCCAGCCCTCAGTTCCCTCTCTAATACCAGAGATTCTGATATTCTGGCGTCGGGAAAATCCCTCCAGTGCCGTCACTTTTTCCCGCAGCTGCTGGTTCTGTTTCACCAAGTTTTTCATGATTGGTTTAGCCTTAGCTTCTTCATCCTCTAACCAGGAGATTCTCTCTTCAGCTTCCGTGATCCTACCGCTGAGGTTGTTAACAGTTTCGTTCAGAGACTCGACTCCGTTTTTCACCTTGTTCATGTCTTTAGCCAGGATCTCGAGGATAGATCGGATGTTGGTCAACTCAGCTGCCACACTCTCTTTAGGAGGACTCTCCGTTGTAACAGGTGTCTCCGCCATTAGGAGGACTCTCCGTTGTAACAGGTGTCTCCGCCATGTTAGGCTGTGGTGTTACCTGGGGGTCCGGCGCTGGCTTTCCTCTGGAATTAAGAGGCTGACTGCGAGTAAAGTAGTGACTTTTCTGACTCATGCCACCTCCCAAGAAAGTCGGAAAACCAAGTGCAATCAAAACAACGACTTAAACTGAAGTTTTTACAGGGATTTTGGGGAAAGGCGAGCTCCGTTCTCCCTATGCGGCCATCTTGGGCAGGCGTACCACGTGACTCGGGGTTATTGTTAATGTGCTTCATTAGTAGTCCTTTAAAAATCAATAATCATTGCTGGCAACTTCCATGTTGTGATGGCTTTACATATTACAGTTATTGTAATATGTTGTACAATATTATATATTTCTGGGTTTTTGCTGAACTAGGTTACCCCACGTAGTCTGCCTGTTATAGCACCTTGATGGTGCTTTCAGACCTAGAGTCCGCCTGCTTTGGTCCAAATCAGGGACTAATTTTGTTACAAATTTGCATAATTGCCTAGAGTTGGTTCATGTTCTCACGGCACTAGAACACTTTAATTTTCTCATTCTGTCTCTCTAAATATACCTGTATTCACCCTCTGTCTAATATGCTCCTTTTTTCTGCCTGTCTCTTTAAGCCCCAACTCGTGAAAATGCCCAGTCTGCTCTGATTTGTCAGTGTTTCGTGGTCTTCCACATCTGCGCTCTTGATTTGAAATTACTGTAAGGGCACTGCAGAGGCAGCTTTTTATAGTATAGTTGTGACATCACAACTTCACTAAAGTCCCGATGGCTTGTCAAAAGGCCAAGTTTTTTTGATACAGGCTGTGTGCATTTCTCTGTGGATTTTAGGTATTGATACTTTCACAGTATTTATATTGCACCTATACCTGCTTTATGATTTAAAAAAGCATGGAAATCTGACTGTTTACAGTATGAGACCTTTAACTAGTGCAACCCAACAAAGGACAGTTATTTCAGAGCTTTGCCAGCTTGTACTCACTGTAGATCACCACGTTAACTGGGTATTCTTCGATGTCTGCCCCAGCCACCACCATGCAGGTGAAAGTGCGCTGGTCGGACAGCTTCGCCTCAGAGAGCAGCAGGCTGGAGTTTGCAGCCATGCTAACACGGCCCTTGTATTCGAGAGTGGCGCTGATTGAGACATTCTGGTTTTTCTGCTTGACCAGCAGGTCTCCCGGAAGTCCCTCTCCTTTGTCCTGGAGAGCAGAGGAGAGTGCATTCTTACAAATCTGTCACATATGGCAGTGGCTTCCAGTTCAAATAAAAAGCACACAGTGTTTTTTGTTCCACGCCCTCAGCTCATGCAGTGTCATATGGAGGGACAGATGCGTGGCCTAATGCACTGCATATGCACTCAGACTGGGTGTGGTTCAGACATGATAAGTGGGTGTCAGACAGACTTCACCATTTTGAATCTATTGACCTCTGCTGTGACTTACATATTTCCATTTAGTGATCAGGACGTCCTCTGCTTTCATGGCTCCATTGTTGCACGGGATCTCGAGTGTTTCCCCATACAGGCCGATAACAGTATCCAAACCGCTGACTGTGAGAGAGAAAAGCAGAGACACAATTTTCAATTACTTTTTCAAAAGGGCTAATCTGGTCAGCTCCGACACAGCATGAAATTTTTTGACTGAAAATTGAAAACTGTTATTCTGAATGCATCAAAGTCTCCTCCTTCTGTACATATTTGACTGACATTTATCAATACCACTCAGCATTTGTTCGCCTACATACACTAAAAAAAAGCAGTTTCTATAGAATTCTAATTTTACAGCTCCCCTAGAAAAAAAATGAAACAACCTTTCCTGCCCTAAATTTCTTTCAAAACATCGCCATGGAGACAAAGTGCTTGAGAGGGGGGAAGGGAGGAGGGTGCCAGCAGAAGAGTCTCAATGGGCTGCGATGAGGGGTGAGAGCCAGAGGGCTCCAGGGAAGAAGAGGCTGCCATGGCCCGACTGAAAATGAGGTGCTGCTCAGTTTTTTGGTATTCAGATTCTCATTTCAGACCTCTCGGAGTTCAGGCTAAGTTAACGCATGAGTGCGGGTGTGTGGAGACAAAAATCTGACAGCTAAAATCCAAAAACAGCTCATCAGCCGTTCAGCAAAGTGTGAGAGAACAAAGCGGTGGCCAAAACCAGTTTCCATCTGTTGAATCAGTGACAAATAATGTTGGATTCTACAGGAAAAGCGCGAAACAATGAAGATGCTCAAATATTCTGTGTGCATTCAGCTGTGAAATTGTGTGATTATATTCATGCACCACAAAAGTGCTGCAAAGTGTAACGCAGTCTGCAGTGCAACTAAAGTTTTGGTCTCACTTTCCCTCTTAACTCATCAGACCTTTAAAGGTTTCCTCAGAGAGGTGCAAAGATGGGGCGGATAATTCATTTGCTTTGTGCCTGATGCTAATTTGAATCCCATTTGAATAAAAGTAAATACTTTTACTATGGTTACCATTGTCTACATCAGGACAGAGTAACAACTGGGACCCTGAAGGCGTATTTGCTCAGTTGCTTGTGATACCAGGACGAGCACGAACGTCTGCTTCCTGCTCCGTCTGTTTTGTTTCCCACACGCTAATTCCCCCGTTGTCGAGTGTCACTTTCACATCAACACAATTAAACAAGTTCATAAAATAGTTATGTGCTCTTGTAGCCCAATGCTTTGCCTTAGTAAAGATACACAACCATATCAAACAGTTTGCCTCAAGTCAACACAGTCTGCTGTTAATGCCGTCCTCCTGACACTCAGCTGAGCAGGTTCACACTCCCGACACTTGTCACTCATCTTTAGGAGCTGTCAGCTCTGAAACAACATTGAGTGTGATGCTGAACTAACCAGAGTCAGTAAAGCCTGTCAGTGAGGCCTCTACAGCGAGCAGATGACAAACAACAGACACTTTAATAATGTGATTTTCTACAGGGCATGTTCTGCATCATGTTTAGCTCTGCTGTATTTCCGTTTTAAATTGTTTCCTGCCATGCTGGTACTGATATGACTGCCCTGCCCTGTGGCCACTTGTCTCACTGGAAAGGAACAGTTCCGCATTTGGGAAATAAACTCATCTCTCTTGGGGATAGTAAGATGAGAAGATCAATATCACTTAGGCTATGTGTCTGTTAAATATTAAGCTACAGCCAGTGGCCAGTTAGCTTAGCCTAGCATAAAGACTGGAAACATGGACAAACAGCTGGCCTGGCTCTGTGAAAAGATGACAAAATTCACCAAAGATTCACAACGAGATGAGCTGAAACATGCAACTACTTGCAATGCGCCGTTCTGCAACGTTGTAAAAAGCTGCAGGTTGACACCGATGCAACTAGATGAAACAGCGTATCATCTCTATGCAACAACTCTCTGTACTTCCGTTCTGATTTCCATCTTTATGGGCTTATTTTGAGGCTGAATATAATGTGTAGCTTCCTAAAATATGAATGAGGATAGTGATAGTGAGATACTGGCTGCAGCTGCATTTGTAGTAGTTATGAAACAATGAAAAACAGATACAAAACGAGCATCAGATGGACTGTATTCATAATAAATATGCCACAATAACCAGGGCCAATTAATCAGTCAGTGAGAATGTGTGTGTGGGGGGGCATAAGCACATACAGCGAGCAGCAACAGCGACCCACCATCTGACACTGGCACACCATGAGGAGGGAAAACAGAGGGCCTGGCGGGGATGGAGCACCTGCTGCAGCATTCAAACATGCCATATGTGGTCATCTTGACTTGACCAGCGGACTTCACTACACGCCCATTGGCTATAGAAACAGGTGACCAGCTTTACGTTCTAAAACCAGCCGCCGGCAATTTGTCCACCTGTGCTGCACGTGACACATTGGTCTTGGCATATACCTCATTTCTTTAAGCTGTACAAAAAGTGTAAAAACAAAAAGTTGTGATATTACAGGACTAGAGCAAGGCTGGTTATTTTTCTCGTCTTCAGGCTTTATGTTAAACTAAAGCCCCGTTTATGCAGCCTGTTCAAGTTGCGAATGTCACACCATTATTCCGCCTCAGTGTTCTGTATGACAGGTATGATTGCGTAATTGGAATTTAAGTCAGCAGTGGAGGCAGTAACAGCAACAAACTGACATTTGTGTAAAAGAAACTGCCAGTGGGATAGAACGGGTTTGATGTTTTGGCAAGGTGTTATGTGTTCAGCTCACCACCAGATCTAAAAGGCAGCTGACAGCAGTTAGCAGCTAACTCAAAAGGGGAAAATCAGCAAGCAAAAATGGCTGTAAATTGGGAAAATGTTCGGGAAAATGATGGCAGTTCGCGAACTCCTTGCCCTCCAAGCAGAGGACGTAATCAACCACCACATAACAGTGATGGTAAATGCTTAGAAAGTGCTGCCTATGTCACACTAGAGGACAATGCTGTTGCATCACACATCTTGCCTTTTTTGCTTCCACAACACTGGCATGCATTATGCCGGTGTTCTTTGGTTCTGTATAAAAGAGCAAGGCCGACATACCGAAGGGACTTTGTTGCTGCCCTGTTGCGGGATCTCTGTGTAAAAAGAGCTTGAGGTAATAGTGTGATTTATTTATTTATTTTTTAAGATTATTTTTTGGGGCTTTTATTACCTTTATTGCAGTACAGCTAGAGAGGGACATGTAGGGGGGAGAGAGAATGGGGATGACACCCAGCAAAGGGCCACAGGTTGGAATCAAATCCAGGCTATTGCAAAGGACTCAGCTCGCTGAGCTGGAGGCCGCCCCAACAGTGTGATTTATTTTTGTTTAAACCATTGCTGATCTTTTAATCTTTTTTATTTCTTCAAACAGGAAAAAATGGAAATAATTAAACGAAAAGGCTGAACTGAACACCATTCTTATGGGTTTAAGTTGCTATGACATCCATATAAAATTAGCTAGATTGATGGACACAAAACCATCATTACCAATACAGCGACCGTGAAACAAAAATACACAGAAGAGAACAAAGGGGCTTTACAAAGGTATTAGGTATAGCTGTGGTGATGACTATAATCAGTGCTTAAAGCTCTATCTCTGGGCATCAAAGCAGTGTAACCCACCCAATAAAAGCTAGTTGAGAAACACTGATACCGCAGCACGTCACCCACATGGATACAATCCCTGCATTTAAATAAGGCTCAGCGGCATTTAACAGTGACAGCATGGGACAAAACAAACCTCACCACATTTCAGCTGCTGACAGTTTTACCAGGAATTCTTCACCAAACACAGGGATAAGCTCTGTCACTTGTCAACAGTGGTACAATTAAAACTATTCCCTGCATTGATTCCTCTCATTATCCGCGATTTGCCACACCTAAAATCTGTTCCTCTCGCATCATAAAGTGAATTCAAAGGATTAAAAGCTTTTTTAGAATGGAGTCATGCATTGATCGGCCTCAATAAGTGATTTCGCTGAGTCAAATGTCACCGAACGCATTACCCAACTCCACGTATTTGCACATTTTCTACTTTTCCATCTCCATGAATAGTTAGTAGCTCTTTTCTTATGCACTTGATGAAGTTCTGTTTTGTTTGTCTGCATGCAGCATATGGACTGTAAATTTGCACCTGCATTTCACAGAGTCTTGCTCACATCCAGGTTTCGGCAACTGGGTGTACTTCAGTGCGACCCACCTGAAATGGTAATGCTGATTGCTGGCGCGCAAACAGCATGCTCATGTAGCCGCCCCACACTCCCTGCTTTTGTCTTTCTGATGTAAATCTAATGAAACTGACTCACATGCTTGAATGGGCTTTAGCTAGATGTGAAGGTTTCTGGTCCAGGCAGAAATGATTGCACACGCTGTGTGGAAAACGGAAAATGGAGACATTGTGAATCTATTAGGAGGAGGGAGTTAATGAGCTCCCCGTGCAGGACATGGGCTCGTGTTTTGCATATGTGTCAAACCCGATGATATCCTGCTACATTTCATATTGTGATTTATTTTACTGTGCCAAAAATAATCTGTCAGTATCTAGATTATGTGCAACACCTGGGCATGTCCGTGCCAGAATACCCTAATGGTCGGGGAAACATCCAAATGTTTTTCAGACTCTAGTTGGCAACCGAGTCCATGTGTGTTTTCCTAGTGCTACGCCTCAAACTTCTCAGGTAAGAGTGCTGCAAAATCTGCTCTGCTGAATCTTACAATTGTTAAGTAACAAGACTCAGTTATATTCAGGTTACACTGCAAGCACTGCAGAGTTGGAGAGGTTATCGCACTTCCTGTATAATAGACTCCTTACATTTCAAATTCAAATAGGCATTTTTGAATATTCAAATAAAGCTGTGTTCAGCCTCTTTGAGAACTTTAAAAGAGTCTGTATTAAGGAAAAGGCTTTATCAGCACAGATTACACTGTAACACAATGAGAACTAATCGCACATGTTGAGTTACAGAAGACAAAGCTCCTGCTGCTTGGCGAGATAAGGTAATCCTTCGCCACAAAAGTAGGTGAACAGTGTGACTTCACATTGACAAACACATGCATGCACTGTGCATATGAAAAAAAATGATCACTTCAAACAGTTGTCTATATGAGGGGGCAACGGGAACAGACGGAAGAACCTTTGTGTTCGGTTGAGATTGGTTTTTTTTTCTTCTTCCAGACCCGCTGCTGTATGTGTAAAAGCAGTAATAATAATTAAATGTTTTACCTTTTTTCTTTTGTTCTGACCTTATTAAAACACCATTGGTAGAAAAGCGTCAAAGTTGTAACTCTTCCCTTTGGCACAAACTTGGCTCGCACATATGATGATGTATTGTAATGCATTTCTATTACACCAAATTAGGACATATTGCTTGTTTTATATATTATATGGAATACACATAAACAAATATAAATCTTTTTTGTTTGCCAGAAGGTCATCTACAGACAGTATGTCATCATTTGTTGTAATACTACTAATATTTGGGAAAGATTTGACAAATGAGCTGTTGTAAAACTCCATTAACAGAAATATGGACCTATTTGTGATTTGGGAGGAAAAGTGCTGTGTAAAGACACAAATAAGAAATACAGTAAAGCTGCATTGATAATCGATTAGTTGTCAACTATTAAATTAATCACCAACTAATTTGACAATCGACCGATCAGTTTAAGTAACCTTAAAAAAGCAAAATGATCAGATTCCAGCTTCTTAAATGCAAACATCCTCTGGTTTCTTTACTCCTCTGTAACAGTAAACTGAGTATCTTTGAGTTCTGGACAAAAGAAGACATTTGTGGTGGTCATCTTGGGCTTTGGGAAACACCAATAGATATTTTTCGCCATCATCATCGATCAAGCTAATTGAAAATAATCAATGAAACTGCTTTCAACCATGCTTTCAAGATGGGGTCAGTGCTGCCCCTAAGGGACGGGCAAGGAGGGCCATGACCCCCCTGACACGATTGCCGCCACCCCCAATGGTTCCCCTGGTGACAATAATTGCCGACCATGTCAGCATAGTTTGTTGGAAAGAGGGAAAAATAATGCTCCAATGTTAGACTCGATTTTTTTCAAGCAAACAACTGACATGGCCATTTTCAAAGGGGTCCTTGGAACTCTCAGCTCAAGATGTCTGAATGAGAATGGGTTCTATGGTTACTCACGAGTCTCCTCTAAACTTCAATAGGCTTGCTCCCAGGAAATGTTTTGTTCCTTTCAGGCATTGTACTCCTTCAAATTAAAGCTGTGTATATGTCTTTTTAAGAAGAAGGACAACAAGACTATCTAAAGAACAATGAATCACCAAACATACATAACATTAAAAAACATTGCTGTGAATCTCAAAATGTTAAGTGCACTGGTTAAGTCTGTGCATATCAGATAATGAGTAACATTCACTGTAACATAAGAAACCAAAGTATATCAGTATGCGTTTCCTTAACTCTAAATACTGACACAGTTTTCAACTAGCCTGTGTAGGTCAACAGTATAATCCAGTCCCTAAAATTCCATTCTGGCTTTTGGGGTTCGTGAGTCACCCTAGGACTTTCAGTGGCCCCATCTGGCCACCCCTGCGAAAAACTTCTGGAGGCATTATTGAATCAGGTTTCTGAGACTCCAATCAGAAGTAATGTGCTATTCCTTTGGCAGCAGACTTCTGAAACACATTTATGAGCAATTCTTTAACTTAGTTAAAGTTATAAAGAATCAAGCTGATGAAACAAAGTTAAGTATGTTTATTTAAGTAGTAAAAGAGCCCTCCGGGTCTCAAACAGCAGCTCGGGGTTAAACAACACTACGTTCAAACGCGCTCCATCTGTGTCTTTACAAATCATTTAATGGCACTTCAGTCCTCTGAACCCAAAATAACTTGACTCGCCAGGTTTGATGTGAATTTCTCCATACTCATAAAAGCAGAGTTATCATACTGGACATAAAAAATTTGCTAATACTCTGGCGATGGTAAATCAAGTAATAGACAGGCGAGTGACAGAGACAGGAGGCAGCACCACAGGAGACACTTTCATGTTCCTGATTAAGGCGCTTCTATCCCTGAGAAGAGACAGGTGACGACAGCTCAGATATAAGCTCACCAGGGAAATCAGCTACCTCCCCACACGAGTCTCTATATCCCTGTTTTGCTACCTACGCCCTCCCATTTGTGTGTGTCTGAGTGTGTGCGCACATCGTTCAGCTGCAACATCCAAAAAAGAAAGCGAAGGCCCAAACTTATTAAGTGCTGAAAATGAGGATTGTGCAGTGAATGGAGATCCCATGGCGCATGTCCACAAAGACTTGATGGCAAATAGCCTCGCCTCAGAAGCGGTTCAGCGGTGAGGGGGCAGACAGAACCACTTCAACTAGATCAATAATACTTGAGGGAAGGCGAGATTCTTATAGTGAACGGTGCTTTCCTAAGGAGCGAAAAATCAAAGAAAAGCTAACCTTCCGTGACATTCTGCTTCTCGTCCTTGTCTTTTCTTTAATAATTTAACAAGTGCTGAATTTTGATTAGCCATATCAAGTATCTGAAACTAGGAGAGATCAGAGATTTAATAAGCTCAATCTCTCATTACTCAGCTGTCAAAACACACACAGGGACTTCTGTCATATGGAAAGGTGCGGGAATGTTTCGGAAAACTGCTACATCTACCACCAGGTTCCCTCAAAGCCTCCTTGTAGCCATTTTGTAATATATGAGCTCTATAGGCTCCTGTTTTGTCAGTTCATACCCTTAGCTCATGTGCTACTGACTATGACAAGCATATGACTGTATCTGAATTCTGCTGAGGAAGTGTTCCAGACCAGCTAGCTGCGGAGGGATTTTTCTTAAAAAATACACAGCTACATCCTCACTATCTCTGTCTGTCTCTCTCTCGAGGGAAGGGGTGTAATCATGTCACTGATGGATAACTGACAGCACACTTGCACAACATCCCTTTCACACAGTTTCTCTTTTTGTTGCAGGCTGAACCACGGAGGCACCATTCCAAACGTCAACATTGTGTGCTCTATAATTTCGCTTTTTCCTGCCTACTGTAATTGCCTGTCAGTGTCTTTATGGCGTAAAACTAAGGGCATCAGCTTGTATTTTTTACCCGACTGTCGAGAGCTGTTTGGCAAAAAACCACTAATGTCCATAGCTGAGTGACTCTCCATTTTTGAGACGTGTAATGAGGATGCACACACACACACACACACACACACACACACACACACACCAGACTGCCCTGTATGTTCAGTTCTGTATGTTGCAGTAAAAGGAGGGTCCAACACTTGGATGATGGTTGAAATATCTCAATTGTTGGATGGGTTGCCTTGAAACTTGGTAAAAACATTTATGCTCTGCAGACAATAAATCCTGCTGACCTAACCCCTGACCTTTCCTCAAGGGCATCCATGAGGTTAACATTTGTGCACTTGAACACTTTATCTGGTAGATAATTCAGAATTATTACTTTTTCAGCATGCAATAAATTCCTTTAAAGCCACCACACACCTGTGTCAGGGTTTTGTAATGACAATGTCGGGCTCAGTGGTCGATGACTGACATACATCAGTGAAGGACGATGGCATTGTCCATCGTCCAAACTGTAATTGGCACAAAACTTTACACAGACATTCATGGCTCCTACAGGATAAATTCTAATGACTTTGAAAATATCTTAACCGTTTATTTAGCACCTCCGTCAGGTCATATAAATGTGTCCACTATGTGTCCAGTACAAATACCTGCAAAGCTAAGACAATCCTATTTGGGGTGTAACGATCCATCAGTCTGGATCAATATACTGATTCAATGATCAACAATCCAATATCATACAATACAAAGTGAAAACATCGATCCATATCATCTTTAGATTATGCCTTTATTTTAAAACTCTGTGTCACTGTCGAACAGCGGCAGCCAGATGGCAAGCAGCCAGGAGAAAGACTATGAGGATAACATTATTTAATCAGAAATAAATAAGCAGTGTGGAAATATTTTGGATTTCGGAGGAAATTTGGGTCAACAGACAGAGCACATACTGTACGTAAGCAATGACGTTAATGAGATAAAACATGACTTATCTGCCTGGCCGGGCTTCTCACTCTGCTTACTTCTAACATAGTGATTTAGCTACTCTGTTTGACAATGTTTGTCTAGTGACTTAAGGCAACGGTGAGTACAAAGAAGTAGAAATATAAATGCACTTTGTAAACCATGAGTAGAGGAAAAGTCCGCTAGCCACCAGGCTAATTCATGCAATGTAAACATGCTTAAGGTAATAATAGATGTCAAGCGAAAAACAAATGTTTTGTTTATGAACAGCGTTTTGCTCCAAGCAAAGCTGTGCCTCCGTGTAGCCACATTGTAGTAACTAGCCTTGTCTTCCATGGATTTACAAATACACATGGATTCAGCTGGCTGTCTTTTAAGTTGCTGCTGACTAAAGCTGCAACAAATAATTATAATTATTATTCATAAATCTGCAGATTTTTTTCTCAATTCATCATTTTGTCTGTGAAATGCCAGAAAACAGTGGAAAAACTGACCAGGGTGACATCTTCACTGTCCTTGTTTTTTATACCATAAACAGCCAAAAACACAAACTCATTCAGTTAACTATCATATATGAAATCATATGACATTTGAGAAGCTGTAACCAGAGAAGGTTTATTTAAAAATGACTGCAATTATTTACCAATTATCAAAATAGTTAGTTAATAATTGTTGAAAACTGTTTCAGCTCTAGTGTTGATGTTTACAAGCTGCCTGTATGCATCTATTTTGTAGACGTAAGCTGCATGCATGAGTTTGTGAAAGTACTTCTGGGTTGACAAAAGCCACATTGTATGAAATGAACTGCACAGACTCTGTGACGTGTAGATTTAGAGTCATTTTCCAAGCCTCATTTTCTGCCGCACCATCTGTCAGAGGGCACAGAAAGCTACCCAGCACCCTAAACATGTCTCCCTGTACCTCTTTGACCTTCAGAAGGTCAAAGATGCTGCTTTTACAGAACCAATCTGAAAAGAAGGTCCCTTTATGAGCAGCTGGGACAAAGGTTTCATTTTCTACAATGTTACCCACAGGCTCTATCTGCAGTCCGGCTGAACCAGGCCTGTCTAGTCTTTTTTTTTTTTTTTTTAATAAGTGATCCACTCTGCAGACTCTTATCTACAAGTTCCATAACAGACGTCCAAAGTCAAACACATTTATTACTTTTATGGCAGAAAGAGTCTGTGATATTTTCTGACATTAATATAAAGCTGAACTGACGCACAGCCATGCAATGAAAAATAGTGGAATGGGAAATTAGTCTCAATAACAGCCGACCAATTTATTTTCACACTAATGAAATATTATATTCTCTGTGCAATGAGATCTCTCTTTCAAGCCTTGAGCCCTAAAACTTCATCCACTTCCAACAGTCAGACAACTGAGAAGTTGGTGAGCTATTGCACTTGATAGAATATTATGTTAAGATCACTTTATCATCCACTTCACAGCTGAAACAAAACTTTTTCATCATAAATTGTTTAAGTAAAAATGCCAAACATTGCTAACTTTTCTCTTTTAATGACTGTAAACTGAATATTTTTTGTCTCCTGCAAATGTTTTCTGACATTTTATAGACGTTACGACTGATCCAGACAAATAAACAATGACAATAACTGTTAATCTATTTCGTAAAACACTGAATTGTTTAATGTTTAGCTGTATTAATGACAGAACTCTACAGGGCAAGTCCACATGACTGCACATGTGCATCAAATACAGTATTGAAACATTTAACTCAATAATAATGAATAGTAAATCTCTCTGTAGATGCATCGTCCGCGCTGCATTGTTTAATTTTTGACTAGCGCTGCACTAACAATTAATTTAAGTATCGATTCATCTGAAAATTATTCCCTTCATAACTGATTAATTGCTGTTTAAGTCCAAGGAGACATCTTTTAATGTCTTGATTTGTCCGACCAACAGTCCAAAACCATAATATATTCAGTTTACAATCATACTGCACAGTGAAGAGCAGAAAATACAGAGAATGTTTGGAGCAATTATCAAAAAATGTACTTATCATTGCAACTTTCACATTCATTTGTGTCAAAAACAGGACAACCTTAAAAGAAAGAGTAAAACAAAATGAATAATTAGAGACCAGCATGCGACAGGATTAGTCCAACTGCGATACAGTGACCCACAACTTAAAACAAACGTGGGCCAGGGGCATAAAGTAGAAGCCCCTTCCTTAATTCCTATCCACCTTCTTCTGCACACCTGTAAAGTTTTGCGACTGCATGTTGCACGGTTGTGAGACTATCACGTTGATAAAATCTGTCCACAGACAGAGAGACATATAAACACCTGACAGAACACTCAAAACCACCTCTGTGATAGCTCCAGTTACTACAGGTGTCACCTGGAAAACATTTCGCCATGACGACGCATACAAACACAGACTCGCGAGGTGAAAACACAATACCAGCCGTCCCAGCGTTGTCATGGCTGGTAAAAAACCTTGCATTTTCACAGGCCACACTGAGCAGAGCCATGTTTGTCACCTCAGGGCAGAGCCAGCCTGTGTGCTGCTAAGGAGGAGGACAGACAGCAAATGGAAAATTATGTAGAGTATACAACACACAGTATTATTAGTCTGAGTCTATTAAGCATAATGGCTCCCCTCCTTCACCCCAGCAGCATGCACACATTTCAGACCACTGTGCAACCAAACCAACAATAGTGTTCATGCTTGGTAAACAAAATACCCAATCACAGAACTCATGTTAATGCTGCATGTAATTCAGGAAAATAAGGCAGAAACTAATGTGGATGTAGGAGGGTTTTTAACGAAATGTAAGAGTGCTGAAGCACAGATGAGTACTGCTCCCAAAAATAACCTTCATCAGTGCACTTCATGCATCTTTATACTTCAATGTACTTGAGCAATGGATAGCCTAACCCACGTTACACCCTCACTAGAAATAAAATGCAGTTTCCAGTGTGAACTTTTCACAGAGACTTATAGAGAGCTCCATCCCCCTCAGGCAAAAAAAACATTGTTCATTTGCTGCATCATGTGTGGTCAACAGACACCTACAGACGACAGCAGGCGGGAACAGGGCTAATGCATTGCCTGCAGTCCCACCTGTCGAGTTCCCATTGTTACCTCGTGACTGAAAATGCTGGCTCCATTTTCTCGGGTTTCAGGCTCGTCTTGAGAAGGGCCCTCGGTTCCTGTGCAGACCTGCCGCTGAGGAATCAGGTTGCCGCTTCCGCCGCGCGTCAGGGATTGAGACGACAGGACAAAGAAAGCGAGGAGGGCTCAAGAAGGAGGAAAAGATTTATATTGCCTACAGGTGTTTGAAGCCACTCGTGCAATTGAAGGCTGCCTCCCTAAAGAAACGTCCTGTTGTTGTAGATAAATCTTTCATGTCAAAAACCTGTGATGTTAGACGCACGTTTTACAGGCCCTCAAAACATATTTTTTAATCAGCTTTTTACTACGACTGATGGGGACGCACATAAAAACAGTATTTTCTGCCCAAATTAATTCAGTTTTGGTTATTTCACACGAGAGATTTTTATGTTCATTTTTCTGTCTGTGTGTTTTGTTTACTAATCTGAAGGGGGTGGGGCTTAGCTGGAACATATGATGTCACAGTTTGGCAATTTTTGATTCAAAATGTGATAACAGAAACATATAAATTTAATTTTTGACTGTGAAACTGTTAGTATGTTTTATTTTCTAAACTTTAATTTTGATTAGAGCTCATTTAGTCATGAAAAATGTATGTTATCAAGAGAGACAAGGTTTGAAACCAACTTTTCAGATACTTCCTATATCTAGATCTTTTTCTTTTTGCAGGCTTTTTGCACTGCAGGAGTTAATTCAAGAGCGAGACTTTCTGTGTGCACAGCACATCATATCTTGTTTGCTTCTACTTCTGTGATTTCCTACAATTCCCAGAATACCTGCTGGCACTCCCCAGAGAAGAGGTGCAAACACTCTGCATCAGCTGTGGGTTATCTGCGTGTAGGCGAAGAGAATAATAGCACTGGAATAATAAGCCCAGAGGAAGCAGTGAGCTCTGCTCTGCAGCTCAAAACGCCCGATGTCTTGTGACCGCACTGCATTCTGGTCCATTAAGGACACTGTCAGAGTAACGTTCACTGTGTGTTAAAGTAATGGGAATAGTGTGTGATTCTGAGGGACTGGTGTCAGAAACGGAAATTTCTTGTCCATGCTTCAGATGGTAAAGTTTTCCATTAAATTTCATTGAGGTTTCAGTGGAAATAACTCAACATGATGTCAAGTTGTCTGCGTTTGACTCCTTATCCAAGGTAATGAAAAAAAGGACTCTGCCAAACAACAAAACAGACCTCAAACTGCCAGGCAGATTGCCAAAAACACGTTCCATTAATTCCTCCACCACAGTCATCCTCTCATAGGTTCAACAGCACTCAGATATATATGTGCAATCTGAATTTCTGCATCATTATTAATTGAGTAACATTCAAAGCTTTGAAGCTGGATAAGAGACACAACATAAAGATTTACAGACTACAGAAAGGAACTGCAAAATATTCAAGAACCTCTTGCATTTTTCCCTTTGATTACCAAGTGAGTCTAATATGAGATTTTAAAAGGGACCCATTGTCAAGTGTTTTTAATAAATGATGTTCAAGTTCCTTTAAATCAACATCTCACTCTAAAGATGTTGACAGCACAATCAAAGCAGACAATCCTGCTTTGATTTAGCTTAAATTGTTCTGCAAACCTTCAGCAGAGCACTGCAGAAAGCTAATATCTGGGGGGAAAGTTTTTGTTGGTACTGGGATTAATGGCAGCATAAATAAATGTTAACATAAGGATTAAGAACATATGTATATACTGTAAGGCAGTGAAAAACACACCTTTTAATATAGAGTGTGCAAAGTGTGCTTGCCTCTGCATATTATTGGCAGTATCACAGTCATTTTGTACATATTTCTCAGCGAGACAGATGGAAAAGATAAAAGCATATTACAAGAAGGGTGATTATCACTCTAAATGACTTGCCATAAGGTTTCCTAGAAATTGATCTTGTGGCACGATCATTAGTCTTTCAAATGTTCTCCTCCATACACTCGACCATACGAGCCTCCGTAAAACCCTCTTTAAAAAATGTCATAAATTGCGTCAGCAGATGAGCTTGCACGAGTGCGGGGACTGCTCTTAAGACAGCAGCCTGCTGCTGGAGTGATCGGGTGGTAAGTGCACTCAGAAATCACGTCCATTATATCGTGAATTATGTATTTGAAGGGCGCAGGCCAGAGGACCCAAGGGGAGAAGTGCTTGTGAGATGCCTGGGGGCAGACTTGGGGCAGATCATAGGAGAGCTCACAGTCCTGACTCTAAACATCCACCACCAACTCCCATTAGCAACGTGCCATTAAAGGCAACATTAGGCCATTAACAAAGCACAGCCACACCACTACCTACTTATCCATTAACCCTTCCTAATGCAACTCACTGCCTAACATTTTGGCAATGACTTCATTTTCCTGTTTCCGGAAGAGCTGACATTAACCCACCCAAGTCTCTGGGTTATGAATGAAGATAGATTTTTTTAAATTCCCTGTTAGTGGCTGACACTATTGGAAGCTAATGGATCTCCATGTTCCAAGTGTGCCACGGTCACCGCGTTTCTCAGGTTAGAATTTAAAAAGAACACCATCTCAATTTATATTAATGGAGCAGTGCTGAGGATTGCAGATTGCAACTAGCTGCAACATCTCCTTGGAAGGATTCTTTCAGTGTTCATTGCTCAGGAGGTTTTTAATAGGAGCCGAATTATCTGCAGAGGTCTCTTCCTCCCCAAAACAAACAGACCCGGTGACTTAAACACTGAATAGAGCAGTTGCATGTTCCAAATCAGTGTTTCTTCAATGCTTTTTGGCACACCACAGATCAGCCACTAGCCCAGTGCCTGCTAATGTGTGCTAACCGTTTTTCTCTTATAACTTAGGATCCTGACGTGCAGGAGGTTTTTAATGGGAGACGAATTTTCCGCAGAGGACAAGGTGATTTAATGATGGTGTCTGCCGCAAAAACGTGAATGATTCTTATTTAAAGCATGTGTCTGGTTTGTCCAATCTGGGCTACTGTAGAAACATGGTGGTGCAACATGGTGAACTCCACAGATGAGGACCCACTCCCTGTGTAGATATAAACAGCTCATTCCAAGGTGATGAAAACACAATGAATATATTCTTCAGGTAATTAAACACTAAAGAAAACATACTTATTATGTTACATTCCATTTCTGTGAATATTAGGATGATCCATTGATCTGGTTCGACATATTGATTCAAGGATCGACGATCCAATATCATCGATGCAAAGTGAAAACATCGATCGATATCATTATCTTTAGGTTTTGACTTTATTTTGGAATTCTGTGACGCCGTCTAACAGCAGCAGGCAGTTGACAAGCAGCCGAGAGAAAGACGATGAGGATAGGGTTAATACATTAGGAATAAATCAGCAGTGTAGATATACTTTTGGTTTTGTAAAGAATACGGGTTGACAGACAAAACACATGCCATATGTAAACAATGCTGTTATGAGATAAAATCCTCAGGAAACATGAAGTACCTGCCTGGACAGACATCTCACTCGTTTAGCTGCTCTGTTTCAATAATATTAGGTGCATGCAGGCTGAAATTCAACCAAGCTGTTGTGTCAGGAGATGCAGCAACTCTAAACCATTGGTGAGCAAGAAAAATAACGTTACCTGTAATTTGTTAAGCAATGAGTAAAGGGAAAAAAGTCCACTAGCCGCTAGGCTAATTTATGCAATGTAAACATGCTCAAGCTAATAATGGGTGACTAGCAAAAAGCAAATGTTTTGTCTATGAGGCTTGACAGTTACTGAGCTGAATTTTGTACTTTTGTGAAACGATGTCGTTAATCGATGTTTCATTGCTGTTTGGAGAAGTTTCCTTTCAGGGCTTTGAGCCACACAACCCTGAAGTTTTATGAAAAAGATGATGGTTTGAGCTAAAATGAAAAGATTTCTTTTAGAAAGGTCTCTCTGGCACAAAACCCTGAAGGTTAACTTATCTCTTGTGCTGTTCTATGTGTGTTAGTGGAGTAAATTCTATGTAGACTTAACTGCACTTATCATTTATGTCTTGTTTTTATCTTTTATGGCCAAAAGTAATAAAGGAAGTTGTGACGGCTTCTTTTGTAACTGTTTGTGTTGAATGGGCAGATTATATCTCATCAAAATGGTATCCTGGCAGACTTTGTATTATCTGCAAATATCATATCGTTGTCCTAATAATCTATATAATATTGTATCGTGATGAAACTGGTGATTTGTTACCCTAGCCAATTTACCCCTCAATCCTACACACTAGACCTTTAAAGCAGAGTCAGCTTTATTTAATGTTAATACATAAACATTTAACTTCATCTGTAGAGGTGAACCGCCCTTCAATGCTCAGTCTTTTCACTTCAGTACCTAAATGCACCAAATGAAGGGTGCACATCAAATTTGCTTACATCCGAGTTAATGTCAAACGCTGCTTTTGTGTCGAGGATAGCAAGGCTGGGGCCTATTAACTCTCAATACAGTCAATTCAGACGCGTGATTAGAACCCACTCATTCATTCTTAATTATTTCTGAGTCATTTCAATGTGATAACTTTCTCATATGCCAAGGAGCCTTCAAACTTTATTATGCTGCAGGATCCTACAAGCGTTATTGAATTTGTCCTGCTCGCCCATGCCTAATGATGAGCGCGAATCCACATGCAACATCTCTGCCTGTAATCACAGAGGCTTTGAATCTAAATTAGTTAATCTCTCAGTCACTGGAACACTTCTAAGGGTCTCTTTTGGGGCTAAAGTTGAGCTGTTAAATTTTAGTTTTGACCTGGTGTTTAACGATGTTTCAGCAGCACTGATACAGCTCACTTCGGTAGCTTTATAAAGAATAACACACAAGCTATCATTTGCAGCTTGAACTGATGTCCGTAGTGTGTTTTTCTTTGCGTGTATCCAACTCACAACATTTCAGTTGCATGCATCTGAGTTTAGCCACTGTATCAATTGTGTGATCACATGGTTAATAGGGTTTCCTTCATCTCTCCTGAGTTTGAGGTTGTGAGGCCAGATGAACACGCACACACAGAGGGTACGACTTGCTGTTTGGAAACTATTTTCAGTCTATGTAATTAAAATCGCAGACCCCTTTCCTCCAGCAATCACTGGGAAATATAACCAACTCAATTAAGGCTTAAAAACGCAGTCACACTGATAATGAAATAAATGTTTACAGCCTAATAAAATAAACGTAAGGGTTAAAGAGGTGCAGCAGATGGTGTGATGCTCCAGATGGAGCCTCAAACGGTGAGTAATGCGTCTCACTAATGAATATAGTGCCCTTTGAATTACCGAACAGTTTGAATTGATATCCATAAATCTGAGTTCGAGAAGTGAATCCTCAAGTTGTTATAACCCTTCGTTTTTTTTCCCTCACTCCCCTGCGCAGCTAGATGTGTTAATAGGCAGCTTTAAAATATTCCTGACACATTCAAAACAACCTTCTTGACATCAAAGTGCTCGTCGTTTCACCAGGTCTCTTCAAGAGGTATCACATCAGACGGGAGGTATCAGTTTTTTGCATACAGGCCATAAACCTGCCAGCCTCGCTTGCCTGAAGCAACAGAGGCAACTGGAGCGGGACTCACTTCCAGGGTAAGTGTCTGCTCTCTGGATTATAGATTGTACATCATTTGTAATCAATTTTAAAATTAGCCTAAAGGGTTCACGGTACTAACGTCATATAGGGAAGAGAGACAGACTGGTGCTGGAACGATTAGCTGATTAATGCATTGACAGAAAGTAGTAGCCACATTTCTTAATAATTAATTAACTATTTGTTATTTACCCTGTAAAAATGTCAAACATAATGCTGCTTGCTTCCGAAGTGTAAGGATTTGCTGATTTTCTCGCTTTTATGTCGCTGTGAATTGAATATCTTTGGGCTGCTTGTCAGACAAACAAGCCAATTACAGATGTCACCTTGAGACATTTATTGACTAAGAGATTAGTTATTGAAAAAAAGGGATGATCAACAGTTTATTTTGTGAGGAAATTCATCACTTGTTGCAGTCCTTGCTGAGGCCCATTACAAACCCTCATGCACAACACTGGGGCTGCGACTGATGAAGATTTTCATAACTGATTAATCAAATCAATGCCGGACCTAGCACAGTCAGCGCCTTAGGCAAGTTTCGCCCTGGTGGAAGTCAGCCATTTTGAATTAACATTGCAATTTTTGTGCATTTTATTTGTCATTTACTGGCATCATACCAAAGAGATCCTCCGACAGATTTCACTCAATCAAATTCAGATTTGGTCTGTGCCATCTGAAGACCTTCGACATGAAAAGGGGTTACAGATTCGAGTTTGTGCCACATGGCGTGGCCTTGTCGATGCGTCACATTTCCATATTTGCAGCTGACTATGTTGCCTATAGCAAGACCCGCCACTGAATCACCTACTTTTTATTCTATTGTTTGAGCATCGTTTGGTCTCTGAAATGTCAGAGAGTGGTGAGAAAATGCCCATCACAACTGCTTCTCACAGCCCAACAGTCTGACCAACAGTCCTGAGGATATTCATTTAAATGAGATATAAAAAGAGAGAAAAGCAGCAAATCCTCATTTGAGAAGCTTGAACTACAGACTGGTTGGCATTTCTGCTTGAAAAATGACTAATTGCTTGTCGTTTCAGCTCTTAATCGATTAATTAAGCCATTTATCACGTTGAAATGTCAAAATCTAGCCATGTGCTACTTATTTCTGTTTTGTATCATTGCAGACACAATACCTTTAGGGTTTTGGACTGCTGGGCAGATTTGCACATATCACTTTAGGCTACGGGAATGTGTGATGGGCATTTCCTCTTTAGTTTCTGACAGAAATGACAGCTGCATGTGTGATGGAAATCATTGTTAGTTGCAGCCCTAGCCCAGACCCATGCCAGACCCTCATGCTCAACATATTATATATAAACCAACAAACGGAGCCCTACAGGAGGGTCAAGATTGAAACATCCACTGCACCATCAAACTAAAAGCATCCTCCTGCTGGTAGCAAATTCAGTGAATTAGATTATTTTTTTCATTTCGAAATATTAGTCCAGCTAGCAGCTCCACATTCCACTATTTACCCAACTGAAATAAGCTTTTTGTTCAAGTACCTGCATGTCTCTCTGTAGCGCAAGTGCTCCCTTTCCTGTAACAGTGGCCCCGCCCTGTTCCTGCCCCCACGCCTCCCTCAATAGGAAATCCTTTGAACATCTGCGGCACACTGGGCCTGGGGGAGCACTTGTGTTTACTATTATACTATCTGTATGACCATATTACAGTTGCAGGTGGTGCCTGAGGATACCAATCAAACCTGCTGCCAACACACACCCCCTGTTGAAGGTAAAAGCAGCCTCCTCTACACAGCAGAGCTGGCAGCAGACCCACCCACACACACACACACACAACCCTGACCAGTGCAGTGGAGAAAGAGGGGGGGATGAATCACCCGGAGCCCATCACTTCTCTACGTGGCTAAACAAGAATGCATCCACTTATCGATCTTAAAGTGCTTCATTAGACGCTGCATGAGCCATGGACTAATATTTTCCCCAACACAAAATGGATGATTAATGGAAATATGTGCAACAGTTGTACTATTGTCTGAATGTAATGCACAGCGCCTACTTTGCCATATCAATAATGCATGCCTTGTTACGCTGTAAACAACAGAAAATATTAACAGGTAGATATTTTCATTTGTTCAGCAGATGGCTTGTGTAGCTTTCATCTCTGGTAATTGCCATGGTGAGGCTGATACTTTCACATTAGTTGTGCAAAGAGTCATGTATGCTGTTGTGCACTCATAATGACAGGCCTGACCTTCTAACCCTTCACAGTGAAACAGAGCGGGCAATGCTGCCCATTCCAATAAGCCAAACAGCCTGGTTGGTATTAAGAGGGCATGACGGTTTCAAATTGTGTCCTGCTTTAGCTGCTGGCTCTGGGGGGGTCCTAAAGCCTCTGCTGGCTAAACAGAGCAGAGAACGGTGGGAGGAATACATGGAATGCAGATAATACATACAAAGGATTATGTACCTGCTTGCACATCAGATCTGTGTGGTTTCACATTTAATACCCATGGACCAACGTCTGCTTTGATGGAGTACTGTGAAAGGTTGGAGATTAACATGCGCTGTCACACCACTGAGTCTTCCTACGACTTCAGGACTTTCAGATTTACGTAGCGGGATAACCCCTAACATGATTTGGCTGAAAGGTTTTACGGGTGTTAACTCCAATGGCGCCAAGCTATTTTTTTGTGCATGATGAATCTGCGTATTCTATAAAGTCTTTGTTTATGTGCAATACATTCACTTACATCCAAAAGACAATTTATCTTTTGTCGAAGCAAGGTCACTAAAAGACACATAACCGATAGAAATGTCACAACAAACCCAGTCTTGCTCTTTTGTTTGTGTCTTCTGTTTCTGTAAGATGAGATAACCACTCTCAGTTTATGTAATTCTGTATATGTCACTGTCGTCTTGGGTACATGGGACCTTTAAGGTATAATAATTTCATTAGTAGTGGCTACTGCATTTTCCTCTCCCATTATGACATGAGGAGAAGCCATACATCAAGGTAAGTGCTTTTAACCATCCACCCTGGCGCTGCACATCTTTAACCGCTCCTCCTCTGTCTTGTGTGGTACATCCTGAACAAGAGCAGGAGAAGCCCTGCAGATCTGACTGATACTGAGCAGCAGACAAAACACCCCACTTCACACAAAACCTGTCAATAAGCTCCGCTGAAAGGTATCTACAACATGTCTGCAATGTGGCCTAAAGAGCTCAGGGGTAAAATTCTTCATAGGGCTGCTCTGCACAGACTACCCCCCTTCAAGCAAACTGAGTCAACACGCTGTTCAGAAAGTCGGGCAATAAGCTGCTTCTTCTGCAGGGTCAGACAAAAATACAGGAGCTTGGAGCTACAGCTCCTCTCACATTCCGAAAGGGCTATAAATTACTAACAAAACAAGAACACCACTGATTATTAGAAGGATATTGCTGTAATTATGAAATACAACTAAATCTTAGTGGAAGAAACTGAGCACATTCTTGGAAATATGAGAATGTGAATATATTTTTTAGCTACTCTAGCAGCTATGGTCCAAACTAAGATATCTCAACAACTACTTGATGGCAGAGCTGCAACAATTAGTTGACTAATTGTTAATTTAAATTACTTGTTCAAAACAAGTCATTTTTCATGCAAAAATGGTAGAAAATGCTGTTTTCAGGCTCACAAATACAGAGATTTCCTGCTTTTTTCTGTTTTATATCCTATTTAACTGAATATATTTGGGTTTTTGATGGACAAAATAAGATATTTAAAGATATCAATAATGAAAATAACTGTTAGTTGCAGCCCTATTAGATAGATTGCCATGAAATGTTGTACAGACATTCATTTTACGCAGATGATGCAGCCTATAACTTTAGTGATCTCCAGACATTTCCTCTGGCACCAGCATGAGGTCAAAATTGGAATTTGTGATTAAATTTGGAACAGACTAGAGCTGTAGAGTCAATTATTTGATTAGTTGATTGACAGAAAATGAATCAGTAACTATTCTGATAATCAAGGACTCATAATTTTTCAAGAATAAATGCCTAACATTTGATAGTTCCAGCTTTTCCTGTGTGGAGATCTGCTGATTTTCACCATCTTACCTGGTGGTAAATTGAATATTTTTGGGCTCTGGACAGTTGGTCTATTTTTGAAGACATGAATATCAGCTCTGGAAAAGTTTGATGTTCTTTTTGACTTTTTTATGATGTCTAACAAACAAATCAACTAAAAGATTAATCTAGGAAGTAATTGCCATATTAAAAGACAATGAAAACAACAGTTGCAGCGAAAGTACATGTTTTTAGGTTCCCCTCTGGATTACTTAAAATAGCTTTCAGCCTGGTCTCACTCCAAATGTGTCTACATACACTGCTTGGGCAGTGGCCCCCGCTGTCACTATAATGAAGCCGCAAGCACCGCTTAGTGTCTGTGAGATGCACCAGGCTTATTGCTAACTCCAATGTACACCCATCAGCATCATTCCAAGAAACTCATCAACACATGTAGTTTAAAGAGCATGAAAGTCCAACAAGGTGGGCGCTAGGGTAGGAGTTTGGGTCCAAGAAACACTGGACTTTGACCCAGGAGATTGGTGCTGGACTAACAAACGACAATATCAGTTACAGTGTTTTTTAGCGACACACCATTGCCTTTTGTGCCGTGTTTGTGCTACTCAAAGCTGGGTATTTTTTAGCGACATGCACAATCCTTTCCCAACTTCCTGCTGTCCAAGTGGCAAAATATGACAAGTAGGGGTGAGATCACACTGTAACTTAAGTGACCCCTTCGCTTTCCATATGTACTTTGATTAACGATCATCCTCAGCTGCACTTTAGTTTTTATTTACGAATTAGAAATGCTTGCATTAACATGGTAATCAACATACCTGCTAAACATCTGCATGTTAACATTGTCATCATGAGCATGTTAGCATGCTGATGTAAACAGTTAGCTCAAAGCAGCACTGTGTCTTGTTATATAGTTCATTAAACTTCTCATTAAAATAAAAAAATAAAAGATGTCACTACAAACAAAACAAGAGGAGAGGAAATTACGTCTAAAAGCTAACTGCTTACCCGGCTCCTCTTGTTGTTCATATTAAGAACGTGCTTATTTGCAGATGTAATGACCTGAGATATGACAATACAGTGAACACAAGACATTACTGAGGACAATAAGAAATGTATCCATTCGAGCATGATATCTGAGGAAATGCCACCCTGAGCAGAAAGGTAACAATTATTAGAGACCCACTGGGAGATATTATTGTGTGAGCAAAATGACAAACTGTGGCTGTGATGTTGTCTTGCTTTGGCGGATCCGTTTGTGTTGGCTCTGTTTATACATGAGCGTGCTGTGGCAAGCCCTCCACAATAAGACAGGTAATCCTGAGATTTCCCCCAAAAAAGAGCTGAAAATCCTGGCCGCTTTACCCTAAACGTCTTACACTCTGTTCATTCCTCATTGTCAATTTTTTTTGGCTGTGCGAACCTGCATGCGCGCTGAAATGAAATCACTATCATTATATGAGGAAATGATGTGTCATCTCTGTATCTACTACTTGTATGAGGGGGGAAATGAATGGTAGCATAATAGGTTATGGCATCTTCATTACTCAAAATTAAACCCTGCAAAGTTCATTTAACAATGTCCTCACTTTATAGACAAGTCAGGCATGGTGATAAAGCAACTTTTATTTGACAAGCACCTCGGGCAGACAGCCTGCTTGTGAGTTTACTATTCAATATTCCTGCTTTTTTCTATTGCGACCACCCTGCAGTTGAGCCGGGGTGAAATCAGATTCATGCATGTCAATTTTTTTCTCCATGCTAAGAGAATAAGTCTGCACAAAAGTCTGTATCTAAATTGCACCAGTGGGATGTGTAATGCTTAGAGATTCTCCCCAGGAACACGAGGCTACTTGACCTCTTAAGATGTCCCATTAGAAAATTAAGTAATGCATCCAATTACCAGACCTGCATCTCTTCACCTTCCTCGTCAGGTCTGGCAGTGGAACAGCTGAATACTTAACAGCAAAGCAGAGTGTCTTATCATAAAAACATCTAACACATCCACGCGTCAAAGCTAGAGGGGTAATCGCCATGCAAAAAGCCACCACTTGACTTCTGAGGAAACAGTGCTGCTATTGCTAATGCATTTTGCCTATGACAAGATTGTTTTGATGTGAGGATCAAATTCCTTCTAACTTAATCATGGTTTTTCCAAGAAGATGCACATCAGGAAGTACACGCCCTGAGGCTAGGGAGGAGAACTAAGTTTTTTTAGGGATGCACTGATTAGGAAATTATAGGCAGATAATGATGTTTAAAATGACAATTTGGCCAATAGCCAATAGGGATGGTTTTTGTTGCTGTTGTTTATTTTGTTTTTGATGTCAAATTCAATCATACACATTTATGAAAAAACCTTTAAAATAACCTTCTTTCACACGAGAAACATCTTTTAAAAAACTGCTTCTACTATATACCATACCATATATAATATCATAATTACCTCTCTAATACCTACTAGGTTATATTATTTATATTTGCTGTAAAAACATCAACAAATTTCTCCTTCAAACAACAGTATTTATTCAAGTTTCTCATCAAAAAACTACATTTTTCAAAGTTATATTTGATCACATCTAGGGATACATGATATTGCATTTTTTACCCATATCAGATATGCCGACTTATTTGGCCAATAACCGATACCAATAGTGATACATCTACTTTTTTCCCCACCTAATTTTAGTGATCAACAAGTCTCTTCTGTAGTGGAATTAACATCATATAATGCATGCATACTCTTATTGTGACGGCCCACCAGCAGATGAAGACATGAAATAGAATGCTTTTCAAAGTATGTAATATACATTCACAGTGAAACATAAGAAATTCTTATCCAGGTTCATTTCAAAGCCGATTTGGCCTTCACGCCCCACACCCATGATGTGCCAATATTACCAGCATATTGGCCAATTCCGCTAGCTCATTTTAAAGCCGATATCGGCTGATACTGAGGATGTGCCGATATTATCATGCATCCCTAAACACACAATGACCCTTGCTCAACACTTACTTTTACTGAATGGAGCTTCAACACATCATAATGTAACTCAATGCAACCTCTGTTAGCTGCTAACAACTAACACTAACTGGCTAGTTTCCCTCCTGCTGATTTCAGCATGGATTGAAGGAAAAAACAGTGTGTCCCCGATGTGTCGATAGAGAGTTTACTGCATCCTTTCATCCTGAAGGCGCCACAGGAAGATCTCTGTCCATCCCAAACACATTTTCTATTGTCCCCGGGATGACATTAGTCTTGAGCCCTGCTTTTTAGTCAGTGCAAAACTGATGTGACACAACAGGAAAAACATGGGCCACCGCACTTGGTGAATGACATTGTCATTGCCCATAGGCCAACGGCAGACTATAAAGGGAATATAGGCCAATAAATTGGTGCATCAACTAAGTTTAAGTCATGGACTGGTATGTGAAAATGTCTGTTCTTCAAACGGGAATAGGGGATTCATGATTTAACTAACGTTACTTTAGAGTAGGGAATCTTTACACAGAGGTTCCAACTTAAACTACAGTAAATATGTTCTCATTTCAATCATAAGCTTATCATTAGATAGTTTCAACTACATGCAAAGACGTGCCTCACAATCTGTCTGCCAGAGAGCAGGTCTGAGCTTCTCTCCCCCTCCCATCAGCATGTTTTAGACCTCTATAAAGGTTCAAGGGTAGTCCCAAGAGTATTGATACATTGATGACCCATAGAAGACGGGCCAAACGTTTAATCTTCTATCCTGTTTCGTACTTAGGCACTAACAGAATGACAGGCTTTTAATTCCAATCAGAGATATACTCTTGCTATCCCCTGTGAAAGAGAGTCTCCCTGAATGAGAACTCCTGTCTCCGGCAAGTTCAACCGAAGCAGCGTGTAATCAAAGATAGCTTCAGGCACCGCAGTCTGCTGCTGCAGTCTATGAGGGAAGGATGGTGGACATCAGCACAACACAAAGAAACAGCTTTTTAAATGGCAGGAATGTGAATACTGAGGTCACATGCAGACACAAGGCCGTTCTGTTGGGTCCCAAAGGCAGTGCGCAGTGGGAGCAGTGCAATGTTTCATGAATGAAAAATTGCTAAACAGCATCTGAATGAATAGAACGACTTCTCAGTATTGCAAACAGGCTTTTGGCCCAACAGAGGATGATTCAGAAATGACTGGAAGTCAAACCTCTATGTCATTTTATTGGTTGGCCCCAGGCTTGAAATGAATGTTCCACCTTCTGCACAAAAGCTGCGCCAACCAGACCGACTTCCTTGAACCTTAGACAAAGTCAAAATAAAGGGCTGATACAATAGGAACCTCCTGTCTCACCACTTGACTCCAATAAATAGGAAAAAATAATGACTTTATGGGAGTGCAGGCATAAATACAAGAGGTTCACCACAAACCCCCTCCACAGGTCAGTAGGTGCCCCTGCTGCTGACACTCTGCGTTTTTGCCATTGCTTAATCTATAAGATACATTTTAATGAGAAAAAGAAGTTCACTAAATGTAATTCACAAAAACAAAAGCCACACAAGTACCCACCCTCTGGCTTTTCATACACACGCGCCCCTTTATGGTATTCCTTAAATATTCTCAGAGGTCGAATGATTACCATCACAGTTAATGGAGGCCTCTCAAAGAATTCATTAAAATGGAGCAATGACTCTAATGGAGAATTTGAACAAAGATCCAGGCCCTGGCAAAGATGGGTGTGGCCACAGGCTTTTCATATGGAGGAGAGATCCCCCCCCCACCCCCCACCCCCCCCCCAGTCAGGTTGCACATGTGAAGTGCAGGGACAGGCAGCAGCTACTCTGTGCCCTCTCCGAGGGGTGTGTGCTGTTCCATATTAATGACAAAGAGAGGAGCGGGAGCAAGAAGTCGCTATCATACACTCATTTGTTTAAAAAGAGCCAGCCTCACAATACAGTCGGCGGGAGTCCACAGGAATCCGGTGAAAGCTGGGGGCTGCATCAATGACAAAAGACAGAAACAACCTCACTTTTTTTGTCCCTGAGACAAGGGCTGCCCAATTTCAGAGTGCTGTTGGTCTTTCACCAAAACCAAGGATACCTTCATGCATTTCAATGGGGGTATTCCTGCATAAAGAACGAAGCACCGCTGCATAGCATAGTCATCTCTCTCCTGTTGTTAAGCCTTTCTTTATAGCTGAAACAATAGAACTCTGGTCCCTCCCCTTGGATAACAAATAAACCATTATTTTGCACGGCAGAGCGAGGAACCTGTGTGCAAAATCAGGAGACTGAGAAAATGGCAGAGAAAACTAAGATGTTAGTCTGTCTGGGAAAACATTACAATGCATTCTCTCACTTTAAACTGATCTCACCTCAGTATGCTCATGTAAAGTGTTAAAGAGCATGTATAAAAAGTCAATAAAGCGCTACATTCAACCGGCCTTTCTTAACCTGGCTGGCAAATTACACCAAGAAATGGACAGCTGAAGAGGCAATTTCAGCCGAGATTATAAAAATTGAATATATCTCACACTCCGACTCTAAAAGTGGGGCGAACCAATCACCAAAGTGTAATTAAGATTCATTTGCTGCTGTTTTACTGATAATCCTGTGTGTAAAACTGTCACAGGCGAACAAAAGACCTTTTTCTCATTGAGTCATTGCCTCAGAGTGATTGCTTTTGCCACACAAGTCCTTTCATTTTCTCAAGGCAAAGCGCTCATACATCCCCCTGCTCTGAGAGTCCAGCAGAGAGAGAATTGCTCTCTCTGACATGCAGGAAAACTCAGCATGTCCATGTGGTGGCTCATATCTCCCCAGTCCTGTCGCACCAGATCTAATCTAAAGGTGATGTTTGGTTTAATGATGAGACTTCTGTAGCAAAACTAAAAATGTATACAACAGTTTTTGGGCTTTACCCGTAAAACAAAGAGCTCTGAAAGTTTGAAGCGAGTGAATAATGAGGCGAGAGCTCAGAACTTATCATTTAGCTCAACGTGAGTGATGGGAACAAAGTGTTTTCTCTAAGCAACTGCAAACACAAACAGGAATCATAAAGAGACCGTCGCCCTCTTCACGGCCCTAAAAACCAACAGTCCTCCACCTGTTCAGTGTCTTGCTGGGGGTGGGGGTGGGGGTGCACCACTCCAACCAACTGTGCGAGGGGCAGACAAAGACCAAGAGAAAACAGTAACGCACGTCTATATTCACCAGTGTTACATCTGAATTACAGTTTTGTGCATCCTGTTTGCACAATCTAGGACCACTGATTTGTCTATTTAATTCCAGCTCTATTGTATGATGTGAGGTGTAACCACACCATATGGTCCAGATGCATATGTTATAAGCATCATGTCTCTGGGGACACGCCGAAGCATCGGCCTAAATTCTTGGAAAATGTAGCATGCAAAGGTTTCTCTCCACACAACAGAGCAGGTTAATGATGACCTCTTCTATGAGATTTCCCAATTTTAGATTTACACTAAAACCTGCTCTTTGCTCTTTTTAAGTGCTGCATCAACCATTATGTAACAGCCACGTTTTAATTTCATCATAACTCCGGGATATTTTTAGTTTTACACCACCCTAAGCTTCATCTTTATTTTTAGTTATTAGTAATTTAAAGCCAAAGTTACCATGTCAGTAGTTAATTAAGCTTGAGCCCCACATCCAGGCTATAAAGCGTTGCTGCTGCCAGGGGCGCTAGCAGGAATCCTGCACCCCCTGATGGGAAGTGACACTGGGCTCCCCACCCTAATGCTGCTCTAATTTACAGTACGACCTCGCCTGTCTGAACGGCCCTCTCTTGTCTCTTGTCCCCCGATTTCTCTCCATCGACAGCACATCTGCTCTCTGCTCACATTTCCACTGATTTCTTATTCTGATCAAGGCCCGAGAAGGACATAATGCACACACAAGATTCTCCTTACTGAACATGTTTCTTTCTCATATCTCACTCGCTCTGTGATTCTTGGGTGAGTAATGGCATATGTCTCACTTCCCACTCAGTGCTAAGGTCTTTCTCATCGAAAACATAAGTATACTAACTGTGTGATGCTAGAAAAAATTCCACTTCATGCACTCGCTGCGCATACAGCACTGACAGTCCTACAGAGCTTTTTGAGAGACATTACGAAGTGCTAAATTTGGGTTAAGCATCTAGCAGCGCGATGAGTTGCACAGATATCACATTTGGGGCCATTTTAAGCATTGTTCTAACAAGTGAGGAGAACTATGGATTCATAGGTTTGTTCCCTCCATTAGTTCAGTAGTTATTCAGATGGTTAATCTTGATTTCACAAACTTGATTATGTTCTGTAGCTACCCAGCGAGCCATTTGCAAAATGTGATCAACAAACAACTAAACTGTTTTAAGGGAGGAAGTATTAAAGCGATGGCACAAAGTACAGATGCAGCATTTCTATTCAAAGCCATGATTCGGATGAGTTGCCATACTTCTCATGAATGCATCTGAATTTTGCATGAAGGGATACAATACTTTGCAAGTCACAAAGAAATCTCTTTTCAAAGAAGAAACAACCACAAGCAGTCTCCAGACATCAAGAGGAAAGCGCCTATAAACAAGACGAGACGTGCACAAGCACACAAATACACACTTGTGCACAGTCTCACATATAACACAGGTGTACAATTAGAGCCATTCTTTCCTCTTCCTGTAAATTAACGTCACAACATTCATGAAGACAGGTCCGGACATAACCTAGTTAAAGATGAAAGGAGGGAGAACGAATCTATCTCAGGTGAAATTGGGTGACCCCTGCAAGAGATTAGTCCATTAGCAAAAAGGGAGAGCCCCACTCGCTTGACAAGTAATACCAGCTGTGACACCGAGCGCTGCCTGTCTGTTCAGGAGGGGGCGAGGGTGGTGAGGGTGGTGGTGGTGGGGGAAGGGTGGAGACAAGGGAGTGAACAAAAAAACAGATGCATCTTCCTGACTATTTGTTCCAAGAGTAATTCAGAGCTCTGTTTTTCTGTTGTATCCGGTTGTGGCCATGGCTCGGCCTTTAATGCCCAGGCCCCGGGAGCTGTTTCTGTTTCATCAGTCCAAATATAATAAACACAGGCCTGTTTTTTATTACAAGTATCGATGCTGTTTTTATTGCAAATCCCAAACTCAATAAACCCTTTCAGTCAGATTTTTTGCCTGCATCGAGAAAAATGAAGAATATTTCTGTTTCGCAACAACCTTAAGAGAAACCTTCACTCTTTTGCAACAACATGAAGAAGACCGACCATCTGTTGTGAAAGCAAACACACAGGTTTTGACCATCACTCCAGGCCGCGTGCCCGCTGAACACACAGCACTGTGGATGATCACAAAGTCTAACCTCATTACCAACTCAGTGCACTCTCCTCCTGTCTCAAGCACACGGCACTGCAGCGGCACAACAGTGTAAAAACACCTTAAAAGGGCTATTCGTTTCCTCTCAAATAAACCACCTGAGCCTGACTGATAGGTGCTGCATGGTGTTAATTCACAACAACAGGCGCCACTGTAGTGTGACGAGGTAGAAAGGACTACAGTGAGATCAGCCTCTCCGCCCCTTTCCTTTGCAAAGGGGGGGTATTCTGAGCTCCTGTGCAGCTTTGCTTAATGGCCTGGCTGAGCGATGTGAGCACATGGTGCTGCTACCTGTTGGCCTGACAGAGCACACAACAAGGAGGCCTGGAGAAAGGCTTAACACTCTCTGCACATTAAACACCAAGCATAGAAAAATTAGGACTTAGAGGTGTTTTTTAAAGCATACTTTGTCCTTGTTTCATCTTTTTTTTTCTTTCATAGTGCCACCAGGGGCAAAATCATCTATTTTTCAAAGCATATTCTAAATCACCACTTAATGCCAAGTTGCCGCATTCACATCACACCCAGCGAACCTAATTTCTTCACTAAAACTTGGAAGCATTCACTTGTACAACCCATTACAACTGCCCACATCCAAAATGAGTCCTATCCTACATGTAATTACTAGTGGGAGCCTGTCAGGAGCGCTTTCCCCCCAGCCAACAGGCAGCCCATAATTACAATAAATCAGACAGGATGTGAACGCAGCATCATTCTGCTCAGCAGCCTGCGTTAACAGGAGAGAAAACACATTAGGCAAAAAAATTAAATAAAATAAAAAAATGAGGCATCATGATGACATCATGGCATGAGCACATGTGAAGAGTGGATGATGATGACTACCTCACTGCCTGCCTCTCCCATCATGGGGGGGGGGGGGGGGGACAAAAAGGGAGGCACAATGGGCAATATTCCACGTCACATGTGCAGTTTATACACAGAAAAGTCACTTTTATAGATACGATCATGAATTTTCAATATGAAATAATCAACAAAGGTGAGAGAAGTTAAAATAAACTGCTTGGTCTTATTTATGGTCACTTTTTTCATGCCATTTTTTGCCATGGAGAAAAGTGACCATTATGTGGTTTGCATGCTTCAAAAAAAGAGAGGAATATTTCTTTACGCAAATCAAATCTACATAAATAAGCAAATACCTCGATGAGATACAAATAACTGAAACTATATTCCAGCTCACAAACTCCAAACTAAAAACAAGGAGCGTCACTGCTCCGCTACTCCCCGGAAATGTGGTCGATAACCCGGGCTGAAGTTTTGGAGGCACCTGCGTGTGACTGCTGGCACTTTTCCCTCTCTCATATTATACCTGCGGCTTCAGTGCATGGGCGCACCCCGCGTGAATACCACCGCTGCCCGGCTGCTGAGACAAAAGCTTACCTTGGCGGAAGAGCGCGGTGATGAGGAGGGCGCACACGCAGCTGGCGGACAACAAGTGCATCCTTGCGGGTCTGTGAGATCCTCAGTCGGCTGCTTGTTTCAGAGGTGTGTTAAAAACCACTTGGGTTGAGTTTTGTTTTTCTTTCTTTCTTTTTCTAGGAGGGTTGATTTGGATTAAAGCGGTCCTCGCGAGCCTAACCCTGTTGCTGTAAAGGCAGTTCAGATTTGGCTCTTCTCCCAACGTGGCATGTGCTCGCCAACTCGCGCTCACATCAGTTCTGGTGGAACAGGTAATTGCGAGGGGCGCACAGACGAGCACGAGGGCGGGGGATACTGTCTGCAGCTCCGCCCCCACCCACCACCTCCCCACCCTTCTCTTCCCTCCNCACACACACACACACACACACACACACACGGGGAAACCTCAAATCGAGCAGCACCTCAGACTTGTTTCAAGCACAAACCCCAGAATAGATCTCGTCATCCTTAACCCACATGTGAGTGATGTGAAAGTACATATTAGTGAGTATTAGCAGTCAGATGTGCTCCCAGTGGTGATCTGACTCATTTTTAATGAATCAATTGATCAGTTGGTTTATTAAATGCCAGAAAAGCAGCAAAAGCTCATATCTGAGAGGCTGGATCCATGGGATTTATCATTTCTGCTTTTACATAATTCATCAACTATCTCTCACAGTTGGGGATTAATTTACTGTCTGTCGACTCAGTGATTAATTGGCTAATTGTTACAATCAAGCATCAAAATACTGTTCTATATCTCAGAGTGTTTAATGGTCCAGTGTGTAGGATTTAGGCTGCTTTCAGACCTAGAGTTGTCTTGCTTTGGTCTAAATCAGGGACTCGTTTTGTTACAAAGCTGCATATTTGCCTAGAGTTGGTTTGTGTTCTCACGGCAGCATTTACAAGAAGACCAGATCAAATGCCTTGCTCGAGAAAGCTGCTCTTGATTGGTCAGAATTTCCATGCAGGAAAATCCAAAGTAAACAAACCATTGAAGAAGAGTACACTTGCAAGATAAATGTGACACTTTCTAATGTCACAATGGAGGGACAACTATGCAGGTTGATTTTAGCGCTGGTCAACGTGGACTATATTGCTGTCATTGCTCATTTTAGGCCAGCCATACAGTTTGAAAACAAGGCGTGGCTCCAACTGGAAAACAATGTTTTGATGCATTGGATGCGCCGAATGCACAGGGACTATTAACATGCATGTTTAACCCAAACAATGGGTAATGTGACTGCAGTTGGTTCGGATCGAGGTCAGAACATGTTCTCACCACAAACGAACCGCACCAGAATTCATTTATAATTGGACCGAGACCACCTCTTCAAGAAGGCCTTGGTCCGGTTGTTTTGGTGCACATGCGAGTGCAATTACTGTGTTCACACCTGCCCAAACAAACTGCGCTTAGGGGGCAAACAAACTTGAGTTCGACTGAACCAAACCAAACAGGGCAGGTGTGAAAGCACCCTTAGGGGCATCTAGCAGTGAGGTTGCAGAGCGGAAACTTCTCCCATTTGCCAAGCATCTGGGAGAACTATGGTAGCTGAGGCGAAAGTGCGAATGTCCTTATCTGGAGCCAGCACTTGATTTGTCAATTCTGGGCTACTGTAGAAACAACATGGCGGTCTGCATAGAAGAGGACCTGCTCTATAGGTAGATGGCTCATTCTAAACCCATTTTCTCATATGAACTCTTGACAGTGTCTTGAAAATCAGAGTGCAGTCTTGTAGCCGTTTCGTAATGTGGTCACAAACAGCAACAGTCTGACAATTTCGGCTCTGTCCCTTACTGACAGAAGTGTGTGACTCTGGTAATCTCTCCAGTTACACATTGTTGTTGCTGTCTTCGTGTAAATGACCCTCCTTCTTCAACCTCAGATGATTGTTTTCTTCCGGTGTTGCGTGTGCTGCATGAGAGAAACGTCATCGACACACCCACTGGTTCGCTGTGAATTCCCCAGACAATGACCTGCTCTATCCACACGTACACTCAATTGGACATTACATGGACTTTGTACCAGGAAGCTGGCAGGGTAAAGTCAGTTTATTGTCCGATCCAACTGATTAGGACACTTGTGCTCTCACATAAACCTCCTCCGAGTCATGTCTAGATAAATTTAGGTTTGCAGAGCGTGTGTGAAAGGGGCTAAAGGTAATGAAAACATGATGATTTTTATTTTCAGGTGATTATAAACTAATAAAAACACTGTTATGAATATAATTTACCATGTCTACACACAATCCTGCACACTGGAACTTGAATACTCCAAATGTATAAATAACAAAACTTGCCTAAACAGACAATTTTAGGGGATTCTCATTGTTCCAGACGAGCTGAACGCTTGCAGTCCTCCTTAATGTCACTTCAATGTCAAAAAGTTATCATGTCATCAAGATAGACAGGGCTGTTTTGAGGAGCTCCTGAAAAGCAGACATCTAGATTTTATTTATTTATTTATTTGTTATTTTTACCTGACAATAGTGACATTTGATGAGTGTATCACAGCGGCAAATCTCAAGCCTGCAAAGTAACTTGTAACTACAGCCGCAACATAAATGCAGCGAGGTTAAAAAAAGAAGTACATCTACATCTGAAATGTAGTATAAGTAGATATCTGCCAGGATGGAGAATGACAGAAGCTGGATATTGTATGTAACTGCTGTACTTTAGTTTTTGTTGTAAAAAATATCAATTTATTGATACCATCTGAATATTTGAGGCGGTTTTAATACACATTTTCTGCAGTATTGATACGTCTGCACCAGCTGTGTTGTCTCGTCTCATTGTTAATGTTTACTGCATTCTGCTGCTCTGTGCTGCTAACCAAGAAACGAAAAGAAGTCTCTCTCATGTTATAACCTTGTCATATTTATCTTTTGATAACAATATTAACCTCAATAACCTGTCAAGTTTTCCCTGTGGCACTGAAAGTTCTTTTGAGTATTTTCCAAGGTATTGTACTTAAAGTTCAAAATTCCATTGTCGTGGCAGCACTAACTTGAGTATAAGTACGTGTTGCTTTTCACCTCTACTGTCTCTTTCACATACACACTTAACAGACACATGCACAAACATACATACACACACTGAGCTATAGTTTCGATCAGCCCCCGCCTCAGACTTGTTTCACACAGAGCTTTGTGCCTCACAGGCAGAGGACAAAAGGTTGGCTGTAAAGCAGGCTATAGGATATGTGGGTCCAAGGTTAATTATAATGACGAATTTTCCACATAAATAATTAAGATTTAATTAATAATTCAAATCATCTCTCATATCTCCTTACTTTTCAATTATTTCACGGAGCACATTAAAGAGCAGCGCCACCATAATTAATATCCATACAATGACTATGTTAATAATTAGAATTAATGTGAGTGCTTTGGCTCTGACTCCTCTACACTTGTACTCGTTTAAAGCTCTGTGTAGCTGTCTATATTTACACGCAATATCGTGTCGTGGTTTCAAGGAATGTTTCTCGTGTGGTGACAAATAGATCGTGACTATAGATGAGGGCTGTTTTCTGTTAAAGTACGGCGCTCTAAAACGGGCATAACAGTGACAGTCTGTGCGAGTCCATTTCAGAAGCTGGTAAAAATAACATCAGAGCATGTAAAATGTCATTAAAACCACACTTGCTGCAAATAAAATGATTTACCACTGTGCTGTAACTGCATGATCATGCTTGTCTGATCACAAAATGTGTGCGTTTTGCGTGTGCACGCAGTGTGTGTTGGACTGGGGGAGGAAATCTATCGGGGAGAAGAAGTAAGTATTCCTCACCCTGGGTGTGAAATTCATGTAGGTCTGTGATGGTTTGTGCAAATGGAGTGAGGGCACAGGCTGTGAAAACCTAATGCAATTTGATTAGAAGTTAACCGCAAAGCAATATTTTTCCTGCCTCAGTGCGCCGAGTGAAAAAAAAAGAACTATTTGCTTTTTTTTTTTCCATGTGGGTGAAAGTGAATGAGACTGACTGATGACCGAGCCTGGAGCGTGGTGTTAAATTGCCAAACTAAACATAAACATCTTGGTCATAATTGGGATTTCAGGTAAGGCCGGTGAAGAACTAAATATTGAAAAACAGTAAACAACAAAAACAGAACCCCAAATCTATGTCACCAAGAAAAAAAAATCTACATTAACCTGTGAGCAGGAAGTTCTTTACAGAGGAATATATGCAGCTGAAGCACAGGTTAATTTAGTATTCAAGAGCGAGCATTTTCAGTCAGTCCCCACGACTAGAAAAAGAGATTACACACAGACTAATGAATTACAATATATCATGTCATATTGGAGGAACTGTACCAGCTCCAGCTGTCTTTTATTTGATGAAAGAATGAGCGCTCCTATTCTGACATCTTGTGAGACATCTTGTGACACTGCTCCCGCTATGAGCATGGAAACAAACAACCTCGCGTTGCTATGGACTCGGGCAATGAAAGTACACATTTTTGACATTCGGGGATGCTGCAGACAGGAAATCTTTTTCTTTCTTCCCTCCCCCCACTGGCTCATGTTGCAGGTCTACACTAATTATCATAGGTGTTTCAAGTATAAAAATAATTAAATTCAGCGTTGTCAGAGTGAACGCAACAATAGCAGTTAGCAGAGCTGGCGGTGCAGCATGGGTTACAGACTGAACAGGATCCTGCTCATTTACAGCCCCGCGGTGGTCAGTTTTCTTCACCATTCCTTCATTTTCACCCAGTTGAAGCTGCATATATGGCACAAGTTAATTTGGCTCTTCTCCAGCTTTTGTGAAAATCAAATTTCTCCCCTATCCCGTGGAGGTGTTGGCCCCTTCACAAGTGCTCCTGGGAGGCAGACGAGTGATTAGTCTCCTACAGATTGGGCTTCGGTAAACTGTGTCAAGCAGCGAACAGAGTGACCCTGACATTTTCAGCATGGCCAAGGGAGGGGAAGATCCACTTAATGGCTAGTCCTGTGCCGGCCAGCAGCCCCACTTTGGATCGATAATTGCTTCATTAGTTAATCTGATTGAGTGTGTGAGCAGCCTGTAGTCGATGCAGAGTTACCTCTCTTTCTGTGAGGAGTCTGCATTTTATTGATTTCATTGTTCTCTGTAGAGCCTAACTTTTCCCCCCAACTAATCCTCACATTTACACCAAGAAAAGGAGAATGGATCTCTTTGTTTGCGCCCCTCATGCCATCCATACCTCACTTATATTAAAGCCGATCAATGGAAACTCCTTCGTGATAGCAACAGTAAAACAAATGAGACGAAATGGCATGTCTTGTGTTGCCAGGTTACTTGTAGTTTGAAAAGGGCAATTCTGTTACCAATATTCAGCGTGGAGACACTGTTCTGAAGATTTCTAAGTCATTAACTGTTGTTTAATTTAAGTGAGAGCTAATGATGGATGTGGTGTCTGTATTACTGTACTAACTGATGTCATTCAGACCACATATCTGCATTAGCTCATACTTCATGGCCACTTGGGGTCGACTGAAATAATTTGACACTGATATGACAAACATGTTAGTTAACAGTTGCCTTTCTTACAAATCCAGCAAGTAACATTAACATTACAACCTGGCCTCACTTCCAGAGAGTCAAAATACCTTGCTTGGCCAGTGAACCCCACGTCCATATGATGACGCCAAGGGCACCATTTAGCATCCTTGTGATACACACTGGGGTTTCCACCAACTCCAGTGTAAACCCATCTGCGTCATTATGAGACACTCAGAGCAACAGATGTAGTTTAAGAGTGTGAAAGTCCATCAGGCATGGACAGGAGAAACAGTGGACAGGTCAACAAACACCGGATCCAAGAGGCCTGTGTTGAAGACCAACAACCTTGGTTGCGGTGTTTGTGTCACTCAAAGCTGGTGTTTTTTGGCGACACCCGTATCTTTTCCTTTCTCTAACCAAGTAGTTTGGTTGCCTAAACCTAACTGCTGACCCGTTCTTACTGCTGCATTTGTGCCACTGAAAGCTGGGTGAATTTGGCAACATTCATTTCTGAGCCATATCCAAGTAGTTTTGGTGCCTAAACCTAACCACCGACCCCTTCTTACTAATGCATTTGTGCCACAGAAAGCTGGGTGAATTTGGCAACATTCACCTTTATTTCCGAGCCATATCCAAGAAGTTTGGTTGCCTAAACCTAACTGCTGACCTGTTCTTACTGCTGCATTTGTGCCACAGAAAGCTGGGTGGTTTTGGCAACGTTCACATTTTTTCCCAGCCATATCCAAGTAGTTTTGGTGCCTAAACCTAACCACCGACCCCTTCTTACTAATGCGTTTGTGCCACAGAAAGCTGGGTGGTTTTGGCAACATTTACATTTTTCCCCAGCTATATCCATGTAGTTTGGTTGCCTAAACCTAACTGCTGTACTGTTCCTACTGCTGCGTTTGTGCCACTGAAAGCTGGGTGGTTTTGGCAACATTTACATTTTTTCCCAGCTATATCCATGTAGTTTTGGTGCCTAAACCTAACTGCTGACCTGTTCTTACTGCTGCGTTTGTGCCACTAAAAGCTGGGTGATTTTGGCAACGTTCAAATTTTTTTCCGAGCCATATCCAAGTAGTTTTGGTGCCTAAACCTAACCACCGACCTCTTCTTACCAATGTGTTTGTGCCACAGAAAGCTGGGTGATTTTGGCAACGTTCAAATTTTTTTCCGAGCCGTATCCAAGTAGTTTTGTTGCCTAAACCTTACTGCCAACCCTTTCTGTGTCAATATACAATGCAAAAGATTGCCCTCGGCATCATTTCAGTAATGCCCAGGGCTTCTGCCCAAGCTGCAAAATATGACGAGTAGGGATTAGATCACATTGAGCATTCATTTAAAGGTATGTTTTTGGTCACCTGATGACTGTAAGTCCAAACTACAAATTTTCTTTTGAAATTAAAGCCCAGTTGCCAGAAGACGACTGAGCATTGTAATGGCATGGTATGTTTCTCCACACCACGGATATGTTACATTTGTATGTTTCGTACGTATCATATCAACATTTCTAAAGTGACGTAGTTCAGATTACATGTATATGATCTGACTTTGTCATCAGGAGGGTGAGAGGATGGTGTGAAACAAAGGCGAGACAGCAGCCAAGCAGCAAAAAACTGTTCAAGACCAACAAACAACTAAACCAGGTGTTTCTTAGCAAGACATCTCTGCATTATCAGTGGTTGTTGTGGTGAAATGTACAAATGTTACATATTTGTGGTTTGCAGAATTGTATAATGCCAACATCTACTCTGGTGATTGGGTTGTTCTTTCAGGTCTGTTTTAGTCTCCACCATAAATGCTTCTTTGTGTTCACCAGCTAGCCGCCTACTTGGTCTGTTTTAGAGCTTTTTGCTGAAAACAGTTTTTTGAAGACGATGTTGAGGAGAGTGCTGAGAATGAACCGAACAACAAAGTTCATGGCTGTAGAACCAAAACAAAGAGCTGAAAGACGCTGAAGTGCTTTGTGGAGCTGAGGGGAACCGCAGAGTCGGGTGATAATATCTCTGTGGGTTTGTCACTACGAGGGACCCCTTTCAAATTACATGAAGTCATTTGACCCATTGTTAACACAACATTTAAATTAATTACAGCAGCTTTTATTTTTTACACACCAAGTTTTTACTTCACAAGAGGTTAAAATCTGACCTCCTCAGAAGTTAAAAGCATCTTGATACACTGAGCTTTGTGCTTTGATTGATGGTTCAATGCCATTGGCTGACATTGGCTTGTTTAATCTATTCTTCGTCTGTCTGTCATGGTTCTTTAAAATTGTGTTGTCAAATCTATAAATAGTAGACCAGTATCAGTTTGAGCAGAGAAAGAAGGAGTGGATGGCAGCAGCAGAGAACTGATACTGCATAAAAATACAAAAATTATAGTTATGTTTTCTTCTTGATTACAGGAAAATAGTTTTTAAGACACTGAAGATGAGTAAAGATCCTTCAAATAACAAAAGTAACACAGTGTATTATTTCCTATCACTGCTTTGGCACTTTGATGTGTTGTCGGTCCCCGTTCAGCCATTAACTTGCTGTCACACTGGCACAGCTCCTCAGTTTTGAACACGCGACTGTAATTTAATTGAATTTAATGTCATATTGTATGTCTTTTCACCACGTGTGAGGTTTTTTTATCCTGCATGCAGTCAGTTAATCCTGTATTGTGGAACCGTGTTGCAGCATGTCAGCGCAAATTTACCGAGACAAATTCCTCGTGACACCATTGTGCTTGGTGAAAGAAAGCGATTCCTGCAGGCCCTATGACCTGATGGGAAGATGCGACAGAGGGATGACTCAAGATATTAAACGAAGAGGGAATTAAAAAAAAAGACCTGAGATGTCTGCTGTGTTACATGAATGTGTTTAATGTTAATACAACATATGATATGAGAAAATTATACACATTTACACAGCGGAGTAAACAAGGCACTCATATGAGACATTTGCTTTTTCTAGAATCTGATTTAGATCAAGGCACACGAGTCTTCAAAGACTGCACCAGTGATGATTCTTATAAAAAACATATTTGTTGTGTTGCTGAACAGATTTCTGTGTCTTAACACTTTGCTGATACGAAGACCAAACATTAACGGAGAACATTAAATCCAGTAACAAGGATTATTTGAGGAATTCATATAAAGGGCATGGAAACCAACCTGGGTGATTGTGGATAAAATCTGTGAGGCAGATTCAATTACACCGAGGGCTGAGTTCAGATGCATTACAGGTGAAATGTTCCCAGTCTGTCTCTGCCTGCATCCCGCGCTGGATGCAGCTGTTGGTGTGTGATATATTCGACAAAGTCTGGCAGACTTGGCTTCTGGTTGTGTCTGTTTTCCCAAATTACCTGTTTGGGAATGCATAAATGTAATTCATTGGCAACATGAAAGGCAGAGAAATTATTCATGAAGATGTAGACCGGTCTGCTACAACTCCGGCATCTGTCAGCTGTCAGTATTGTTTATTTCTCACCTAAGCCTGAAACTATTTGTTGGTTTGTCAGTTAATGGCGGCTCGTTGCCGGTGGAATCGGCGGGTGCTTAAATGCCGCCTGCTGCAAGGCTGACGCTTTGAGCAACAACCCAGAATAAACACAAATGGCAGATTCTTGTTATCCCTCTTTAATATGGCAGTGAATATTTTTGGGAGTGCGTCTTCTGCCACTTCCTTATAATGACGTGCAACCCCCCAAATGTTCCATGAAATTAACTCTTAAACAAAAGATAAGTCATATTATGGCAATTCTGTTATTAGAATTGAAAAAGTTCCAACTCCTCGCTGTGGAGGGATTTCAAAGGCAAAGTTGTTGGAATAATTTGTCATTTGCTGGTGATTTTCTCTCTCTCCTCTTTCTTTTTCTTTTTTTTTTTACACAACAAAGTGGTGAAAGCAGGTTGACATTCTGTTCGCCGGTTAATCTTTAAAGCAGAAGGGGTAGATACCAGCCGAAGTGAGATACAATCTCTTGATATATTGGAGTGAAAAGGGCATGTCAAGAATATCAAACAGATGACAAAGTAATCAAATATAAAAGATGAACTTTTTTTTTTTTCCTCCAACAACAACTGAATCAGGCACTGCCATTCATGGTCTGCTGGGATTTGATCGAAAAGTAGTTTGTAGGACGTACAAGAAGAGGAACTCCAGCTTTCAGTCACAGAGGCCTGTATGTTCTGTTTTGAGCTTTGCATACATTACAATAATCCTGCTCTCATTCGGCTGTGTGAAAATGTGTCACTAGATGAAGCTTTCAGAGTTTGGAGGGTTATTTGTTGAATTGTGACAGCGAAAAGTTGATATTTTAATTGATTGTTGTCACTGCTTGTCCATTTATTTAACCTACCTTAGACAAATGCCACACACTAGTGCTTTTATACTCTACGATAACTCCTGGCTCGGCAGACTTCAATGAATACACACAATAAAACAGGTATTTCTTCTAAAACAGCACAGTAATAAATGAAAAACACAATAAAAACAGAGAAAGAGCACCTGATCATCTATCTGATCCTGACAAATTGTTCCAACTTAAGTTTCAGCAGTCTTGAGGATACAACAAACAGATGAAAATGTTTTACAAAATGCCACCTTACAATTCCCCGTAGATGCCCCTGAGTGACTGCGCCAAAAAAAACCCCAGAGGTTTCCCCGTGTCACGGAGTGCCTGAGGAGCCTGGTTACGTTGGCGTTGACAGATAAGTTTAATATTAGCACATTTGAAATGAAGGTGTGGGATCTTCTTGGCAACCTATCCAAAATTTGGAATGTGCGATTATGCAGGATATCATCTTGAAGGTACAGTGTGTAAGATTCAATGGCATCTAGCAGCGAGGTTGCTCAACTAAAACTTGTACTGTACTGTATCTAGATAAATGATAATAATGATCATTTTAAGGCAATGAAAACACAGCTATTCTTATATTCACGTAATTATACATAAATGAAAACAGTTATGAACGTTGATATGTCAATAGATGCCCCTAAATCCTACAAACTGGACATTTAAGGAGCTTCATGTACAGGTTGCACAATAATTTTAACCTTGAATAGTCATTTGAAGCTGTGTTTCTGGTCACCTGGTGAATGTTATGCCAATGTTACTCCTCTTTTAACTCTGTTTTTGGTCTCCACCAACTCCTAAGAGAAATATCTGGCTCTTTAGCGGCTAAATGTTCCACTGCTGCTAACTTACAGTTACCAGAGATTTTTTTATACTGTGAATGGTTGCCTGCTGAACACAACTTTATGAAAGCAGTGACAGTGAACCAAAACAGTAAAGTTGCAGGCTGTAAAATAAATAAATAAATAGATACAAAAAATGGCTGAAAGACACTAAAAAGCTCTGTAGAGCTGAGGGGAACTGTTAAGTTTGTCACCATGAGCTACAAGAGCCCTTTCACATTATACCGAGTCATTTGAGCCACTGTGAAAATAAAAATATTAGAGATGCTCAGATTAATCAGCTGAACATTGTATCGGATATTCGCTTTGTTGATGGCAGTTAAGATGACATTTACTGATGGCAGTAGCCAATGTTTATCTATTGTGTCTCATCAACGTTGCACTGGCTGCATGTTGTGCTGATTATTTGCGGTCATCGCAGCGGTTCAGCTCTCACATCTCGGATGAGACGAGAAAAAGACTCAGCTGCAACAAGGCAGAGATGCTTATCTTTAGTGGTTGTTTTGTTGTCAATAGGCAGTTCAGGGCTCAACATTTACACTTCCCTAGGGCAAGAAAACTCTGTGTTAGGGCCAGTGTAATGCCTCTTTGCACCTGTCTGATGAGGTAAGAAACAAATGTGATGTGTAATGTAATGTTGTCTGAGAATAAATAGTGTATTGTATCGCTGAGATGGAGCGTGTTGAACAGGGCGGACAAGAAACATCGGACATAGTGGACATTATAAAAGTTAACTCTGGAGTCACAATGTCATGTTTAATATTATGTTACTACGTTAATATTTTTGGAACGATGCATGTGAGAGACTGTAAAACAAATCCATAATGATAAATCCAACATTAGTGTCTGCTATCATTATTTATAATTTCTGCATTAAAAACAGTGGTTGCATCCATGACCCATCTAACCAGAGGCTGTGTGACCAGTCAGAGGCTGTGTGTCTGATTTAGTGGCAACTCTGATCCTAAAAGCACTGTGTAATGGAATAACGAACACCCATCTTATTTTTCTCTTAAAATCTTCCTCCAACCACCGAAAAATTGGCCAGGCGGCGATGTTAAAGTTAGAGTCACCCTAGCCATATAATTGTTACCTATTAATTGTATGTTTTGCACGTTAATAGATTGTAATAATTGTCCAAATTGCTGTGGATTTTATCTATTTTTTAATTGGCCTACATGCCTTCAAAAAATGTTTTTCATGTGAAATATTATATTAAAGGTTGTTTTTTCTGATCAGTTTGTACAACTGAATTTATGCTCATTCAAAGACGGTGTAATGAAGGGTTGAAAGACTTAATTTCATTATAATGAAGTTTTCTTTGGCACAAAAGGGGGAAAATGAAACAACAAAAACAAAATAAACAACAGCAGCTGTATTAGCATTGGCTATTGTCAAAATTGTTATTTTATTGTTAACATTGGTACTGGCCCAGAATTTTGCAATCCCTAAAATACTGATTATAGTTGCTCTTAATATGAAAGATATATTATGATTGTGCTAAACTGTAACACATCAGCAATACAGCCAACAGTAACTCAGAAGTCTAAATGTGTGTATGTTTGTTTTTGCAATGCTGCTCAACATCAAAATATACCTAAAAAAAACACCAACAGTAAAAGCAGTTATTATGCAGAATGGCCCATTTCAGAATAATGTATGATTTGGTTATAATTAGTGATGCACATCACTTTAATGTTGCAGGTGGTAAAGGTGGGACTGAATTTGATTACTGTAGACACTGCTAGCTTGTGAATTTCCCCCTTATGTTAACATATAATCATACATTATATCTTTTGGTTGATGGTATTTTGTATTTCTAACCTAAATCTGCAAAGTGACTAAAGTTATCAAGTAGTGAAGATAAAGAACAATATTTGCAGATGAAATGTAGCAGTGTAGAAATATAATGCAACAAAAAATGGAAACACACAAGTACAATTACCTCTACATTGTATGAGTACAGTAGCTACTTGTGTAAATGTACTTAGTGCTGATGTCTTAAATTCTGTTAGTCAGACGTATTAATTTGAATCTCAACCTAAAGACGGACGTTGATGTTTTTATCTTATTGCCACTGTTGATCGAACCCTCTCTTGATTTATTCCAGTTTGTCATGACGTAAATATGGATCTGTGTCCAAGATACCCTGCATTCATCTCCAGTGGAGCTAGTTTGCAGTGAAGGAAATAAACATCTGTAGCTTCTCAACCTTCTCTGAATTTATACTCGTCTCCAACTGAGAATAGGGCTTGTCTTTTTATTCTGAGGGGGTGTCAGATTTCTGAATGCACTACTGCTCACAATTCTTGTGCAGGTCCCAATTGATGACAGTCACACACAAATACCAACACATTGCACGCACTGATGATACTCTTTCATATTTTCTCTCTCTGAATCCTCTGATTGCGTCAGGTTCCTTTGTGGTGAAGCTATTTTACTGCTCATTGTGTCTGTCTTTAACACGAGGTTACAGTTTTCCTGATTTCTAGGATTCCAAAACATCTCTGCCATCAGCTGCTGTTTGAATTTCTCCCTAGACTTTTCTGATTGCTAGATGTTTGCTCGGTGTCTTAAGTGAATCCCTTGCAAAACAATTACAGATGAAGCATCCTCCGCATCCTGCGGTGATCAAATCAGTCAGTTTGAAAAGCTAGGGATAGGCACTGAACAACCAACCAATAATTTTACAGACAGGGCTGAATTACAGTATTTTGCTTCACCTAAGGGTTTTAAACTGTAAGAATGGCAACAAATTAAACTTAATGAGAGATTATATTGGGTTTCTAATTAAAAACAGCATTTTCCTGTAATCATCCAGCCTTTAGCTGAGATCATACCTTTTATAATTTCTGGTTTAATGCCTCAGTGGATAGGTATAGATGCAGACGCAGGGGACACACCACCCTCAATATTTAGAACATTAGCAGAGAATTTTTGTTCTGATGAAATTAAAGACATTTAGACCATAAACTGATTCAATAAAGGCACAGATTTGTGCATCAGAATGCAGGAAATTTAACTTCTGATGCTTGTTTTTTTTTTGGCAGAGGAACCCCAAACCCCCTGTTTCATATGTCACCCCCGAAATTGAAACAAAGCCTTCGCCCTTGCCTTCATGTCTTTGCATATCGTCTTGTCTGTCTATCTTGATGTCCTTTCTTTGGCTTCTGTCTGGAAAGCACTTGTAGCTCCTGTTTTGAAAGGTGCCACAAAAAGTTTGCTTACTTCCTAATACCTTGTTTGCAGGGTGTGAAAGAAGCACCTTACAGGTGTCACCTCACACTGCTGCTGTAAAGCCGGTCATTGTCTCTGATAACAATGCGGATCCGACCCTGCCCTCAACAGTCCGACGCATCGATCTGATTAAGACTGTTTAAACACAGGCGGTTGCAGATGAGGGACGACTAAAGCCCCCCGACTCTGGAATGTGGAGGGATTGGAGCCTCTTTGCCCTGAAGGTTTAACACCAGTCTGGGGCAGAAGCACTGGTCTGTTTGTTGGCCCACACCGGGCTCACATTATCTCCTCAACGCCCTCAGGCTCCGAAAAACAAGCCATAGAGTTTATGCTCATGAGCGGCAACCTATGAGAACATTAGTACAATTAGCCACACCTACATTATACAACACACCTCCAAACAAACGGGTGTTACCATAACAATCAGCTCTGTTTCTACCCAGTTTTCCCTTCGCCTCATGCCGTGTCCATGACAATGCAACTTCAGCTGCAGAGAGAGAGGCAGCTGGGTGGTGCAGAGCTGGCTGCTGTCGTAGCTCGCAGTAGAGGACAGCACAGCGTTTGGCATTGTTTCATTCCAGGACGGTTTCAAAGAATGCAAATGACCCTGAAACCTGCCCGAGGCCAAAAAAACAGCACATATCTAAAATCTGGCCTTGCATACATTCCCTCTGTTTAGTGTTCACATGACTTGCTCTGCTGTTCATGTTTGCATTTGAATAACCATGACGAGCCTCAGGTGACACTGACTTGTTTGATTTGTGCTGGCTTTCGGGTGTACTTTTAATGACAATGTGTTGTTTTGGTTTGTCTCTGGATTTATTTTCTGCTATGTGATAAAAATATCAAATTATTCAAACGACAATAAAGTGTTTATGGCATTAAATACTAAAGACGTTCATAGACGTGGAAGGCTTAAATCAGCTTTTTGATTGAAATACTCCAGGCTCCATGTTTGATTCTGCATTCTCAGCTCCTCTGTCTGACTCTATTTAGAGAATTAACAATTCATCCCGCTGAGCACTAAGTGTGGATTTGTTTTAATATTACTTTGGGCCAAAACAACCTCTGCATGTGAACTCGTGGGACATTCACAGGGTAGTTCATGACTTCACTGGAGCTGATGTCCCCTTGCCCCGCTGCCTTTACTCTCCCTCTCCATGCCTCATTCTAAACAATTACTCTTTGCGGCTAATTTTCTCCTTTGTGGTGTGCATTTCATATGGAGATTAGCTAGCTGTGCCATTCAATCCAAACCTGCTCTGGCAAGACAGCTCTGAATTTCATGACTTCCTATTAGTGAGGCTGATTCGCTCTAAATAACCTTTTAGAAAGTAACACAAGTGGCAGCTAAATGTGATCATTCTAGACGTATACGGTGTTTATTAGAAACATTCAGACAGTTTTGATGCATGCCTGTCATTTCTGGCAGTTTCCAGCAGTTTATTTGGCCAGTGGTTGAACTTTAAAATGACAAAATATTATATTTGATGAGCAGCCATTGATTGGATAGCCTTTGACACAGAATTACATGAATAACACCGAGTTTAAAGCGCGAGAACATTTTAATGAATGTACTGAAACCAACTAAAACTGACCTCTTCACCTCTTATTTAATTGAAAAGCTCAGCACTCCTCTCCTAAACTGCGTTACAGACATTCGAGGGATTTTATTTAATCACAAAGTGCACCTTCAACTGAAATATATCATGCAATACCCAGAGTATCTCTCTATCTTTGCTTTTAAATGTCCAATATGTAGAATTTAGGGGGATATAGTGGCAGTTCAGTGGAATATAATATTCATAACTGTGTTTTAATTGCAGTATAATCACCTGAAAATAAGATTCATCGTGTTTCCATAATGAACAAACCAAACACTGGCTCTAGATAGGGCCATTTCCGCTTTGGCATTTTTGCATTGGGCACTGTAGCTCTCCTACACCGGGGGTAGGCAACCTGCAACTCTTTCGCCCCTCTCCCAACACATTCTCACTCCGACCTCGCCACATATTGACGTTTGGTCATGAACGTCCACATACGACATGCAAAGGTACCCCGCATGCATTGGTTGTTGACGTTCTGGGACACCATGTCAAGTTCTGCCTGTTACATGCATTGTTTTCTTTCAAAACACTTCTGTTTTCGCAGGAAATTTAACGTTTACATACAAACTCTTTCAAAATAAATGCACTACCTCTGTACACCGCGAATTGACGTTTTTTCCTTCAACAACGAACACACGTGGGCTTAGGCAACAAAAACACATGTTTATGTTTAGGCAACAAAAGGACATGGTTAGGTTTAGGACAAAAAAATAGGGTTTGGCTTTAGATTCTTACCGGATGCCAACACTGCAACTGCCACCACTCTCGCCCGCCCCCGTTGGACTTTCACCACCTTAACTTTCGTCCTTGTCCCGCTGCATTTCCCCCTGACGCTGCAGGGCGCAGTTAAACTAAAACGGCAACCAGACAGGTATCATACCAACGTTAAACAATGCCTTTTTTCATTGGTTTCTGACACCTCAAGTCACTGCCCCAGCCCCAGATTTCGATGATTCCGGAGTGAGACCGGGCTCCCTCTCCAGTGGCTCTCTGTGGCTTTGACAAAAAATATCATGAAAATGAATAACAAAAAAAAAAAAGTTAAACATTTGATCAACTAAATTGTGGTTTATACATCTTGTCCTCTAAATTTTGCCAAACCTCAACAGTGGTGACTAGTCTTGAGCCTTAGCTAGGCTAGCAATGGATTCCATATCCATTAAAGTTAGAGGGCTCTAGTTTCCCGGCGCAGCGCAGGGTGACGCAGGGTGGCACAGGGTCGCGAACCCCGCGCAGAGCTAGTTTCGAGCAGCGCAACCCGAGGCACGCTCAGTTTGGTAGTTTGGCAGACCGAGGTGTGCTGAGATGGGTGTGGCGGCGCAGCAGGGGGAGGTGTCGACAGATCCAGCTTGGCGCAGTGACAGTTTCGTGCCAAAAGGCTTCGCCGAAGGTGCGCTAAAAGCTCGCCAACTGAAACCACGTCTACTGTCAGCGCAGGGGGAGTGCAGCCGGTGTAAGCCGAAGTTTGGCTGACCGGCGACAGTGCGCACACGTCACCAAAACCTCAGAGGCAGGTTTCCAGAATGTCAGGCACATTAACAATGCAATAAATAGCCAAAAAACCACAATTCAATGCAACTATCTGCAATCAGCACATAAATGTATCTCTATATCGACTGTCCCGTCACATCTGATGTCAGATCAAAGGGGATTGGCACCGTTTGGCACGTTTGGCACGTTTGGCATGCGTAATGGAAACCCAACCTGATTTGATTAACACAGCTGCAAACTAATGAGTTCACATCCCTCTCAGCCAACCACAAACAGCCACAGCATCAGATAGGGAGTATATATTCAGCATCTGTCATCTTAGAAAAGTCAAAAGAAAAGAAACAGAGTGAGACTGCGAGAGAGAAAGAGAGAGCGCGCGCACGAGAGAAACGCAACATTGATTTACAACTGTGGTGACCTCCTCCCAGGCTACCTTTGCATCATCAGCCCGTATATTCATACACTGCGAGCTTGGACCTCCCGGACCAAAACATCAGTTTCCTCCTGGGAGAAGTTTGGCCGTCTGACGGCGAATTGAGTAAACTCTCATTATACCTTCGCACAGCGCATTTAAGGGCGAGGAGAGGGGCTCATTTGATTGGTGTGATGTGTGTAAAACCCACTCCACGCCTTCTCTCCCCCCTCTTTCCGACTTGCGCAGGTAGGAGGGACGGAGGTGGGAAAGAGGAGTAGCTGCGCCAGCACGCACGGTGTGCCAAACTTGCAAAATCCGCCTGGCCACACCCAGTTGGCGAAGCGCAGGTGCACTGCGCCCCCGCCTCGCCCAGTCTGCGAAACTAGAGCCCAAAGTCTTGGAGGAAACAAAGAGTATTTAATAGTGCATGGACAGATTTGATTGCTTTCTCTGCCAAAGCTGCAGTGCTGAAGTACCAAATAATCATAAATATCCCACTGCAGAGGAGCCATCTTGTGGTAAAATTAATTTATAAATGCGCATTTAGACCTATGTTTAATGTCAATAGGCTAGTTTAGACTTAATGCACATTGTTACCATAAGGCTCAAATACATTTTGCATTTCCAGGCAGATTTTTTTATAATCATTTTTGGTCAAAATGGCTCTTTTGATAGTTAAGGTTGTTGACCCCTGTCCTATATGCTTGGCACATGGCAGAAGTTTCAGTTGGTTGCAATCTGCAACCCAGATGCCCCTGAATCCTACACACTCGGCCTTTAAAGGACAGTAGTTTATTTATTTATGTAGTTAAACACTTTATCACCTTTGTAAAGGTCCTGTTTGTAGCATTTAGGGGCAGAATTGTATGTTTTCTTATCATAGAATGACCTTAAAATTTAGTGTTTGTTACCTTGAATGAGCGGTTTAAATCTACATAGGGAGTGGTACTCTTACACAAAGTCCACTCTGTTGCATCGCCATGTTTCTACAGTAGCCCAGAACAGACAAACCTTATCAGCCACTGTAGTACTTTATTCAGTGTTTTTACCTGTTTTAATCACCTGGTCTGTTTGTTTTGGAGAGGAAGAGATCTCTATGAATAATTTGACACCTGGTTAAAACCTCCTGAACAATGAACACTGAAGGAACCCTAAACGAGAGTTCACACTTGGCACACAGCTGAATGCAATCTGCACTCCTTTGCGGGTAAATGCCACTAAATACCACACACAGCATCTTTAAGTTGATATGATGAACTTGTTGGCAAACAAATACCTCTGTGCACATCCAGCAGAGCGACATTATTTATTCGGAGTTGTGTTACTGGCCACCTTTAGCTTTTAAATGTTCCACTGTGTTTACTAACTTTTGCTCTGTCTGTTGTGTGGTGCTGCAGCAGGTTGTGCACAGATGGTTTATGTTTTTGTTTTTCCTTCCTTGAAAACAACTTGCTGCTGTGGCTGGACATTGTGAGCTGAAAAGACTAGAAAAACAGAAAATTTCAGACCAGAAAACCAAAACAATATTCTAAAAGATGCTAAAATGTTCTGCAGAGCTGGGGGGAGCTGCACTACACACTTGATCCTTCACTAATATGAATATATTAATTGGTGGAGCTTTAAGTCTATTTTAAAAGATTTTCATATATTATATGTGTCATGCACACAGAGTAAAGCTTTCTTTACGCCCATTAAATAGACATTTCAGACAGACTAATGCATTCTGCGCTTGCCATCAAAAACAAGCATTATATTAGTGAAATGGAAAATATTTAAGAGGTCCTGAGTGTCTTACTGATCCAATATTAGCTTGTCGGGCTGCTGTCAGGCTGAATCAGGAGCTGCAGCTTATCATGCACTGCAGAGAAACTTTCTGCAATGTCTGAGTCAGCCATGCAAATATCAGAGTCATTGTACGCAAACCATTTGGCTCGACAAAAAGGATTCAGCCGTCCTATTTTTAAAAGTCCTTGGCGTGAAGGATAATACTTCGAGATATCCATTAAAAGCTCTGCGTGCCTTTGCACTGCCCATTACAACTATCAAATGTACACCTTCCTCTGCTTTGCCCCTGGCTTACTGGTATTTCTGTGATAACCAAATTTTCAAAATTCAATTTATTAGTCAGTAATTTAACCAGATTAACCCTAAAATTTATGAGAGGTCAAAAAGAGGCCAAACAATCGCCTCAATTTGTATTTTGATCCACTCAGAGACGGCTTGCTGCTGCAATTAAGTTCAAGCAAATGCATTTGCAAAGTAAAACAAGATTAGCCGTCTCCAGTGAGACCGGGCTCCCCTCGTGGATAATGGGCTGCTCACACCTCCCGTGAACCTTCCACGCTCCCAAGCATGCATACTGCAAAATATTTAACATCAGGACTAACGTTGCAGCTGCTGAATGAGATTCTCCTGCACACACCATATTATCATAGAGGCCTTTAAAAGATCATAATGGCAGCTTTGTATCTTCCATCCCATTAGCTACAAATTATGTATACTTTGCATTACTGGCTTTTTTCCAGAGCAAACCATAAGATTGCAGATTGATTTCCTTTCTCCCAGACAGCCATTATTTTCCATTCATTTCAGTGCACTATTAAAATCAGCTTGTGGAACTTGCTCGAGACAGATAATCCATCACTGCGAGCGACTCACCGCCTCTGATTTAGTCAATGACATGTTGCTCCATGTGATACTAAAGATTACTCTGAAAACTAACAATTGGTGCATTCAGGGACACTTTGGACAATTTGACATGTTGCTTGAACTACGGCTGAAACAGTTGGCCAGTTATGGGCTAGCAGACAGAAAATTAATTATCCACTGTTCTTATAATTGAGTAATAAGTATTTTTTCAAGCAGAAATAAAATATTTGCTTGTTCCAGTTGTATAAATGTGAAATGTCATTTGTTTCAGATATAAATGTCTCTCTCAGGATGCATTGTGATAACTTGAATGAACTGTGTTTTTACTACGTCAGATTCTTAGTTTTAAGGCCAAATACCTTCAAAAAATCAGTCCCAGTTGTAGCCTACTTTGTGTTTTGTGCTAATGTTAGCATGCTAACATGCTAAACCAAAACATGGAAAATTTTATACTTGCTGTTAGCATCTCTAATGTTTAAAATATAAAGACAACACATACTGGCATATAATAAGGTGGTGACCACTGGCAATAGACTTGATTGTAGAAAACAAGTGTTACACACTCTGGCTCCGGATGCATTTTGTTTTATTTTGATGATGTTTTGGCCAAGGCCGACTGTTGTGTTGCCTGTCATTGCCTGTGCCAAAAAATTACACTTGAACGCGTCGCAAAGACTAAGGCAACAGATGCTCACTGACATTCCAACAGTGACCAACAACCGATTGTATGTCAGGACTCTTATGTGAGTGTAAGCTAAATATTTTTTGGTTTTGGGCTGTGTCAGTCAAAACAAGCTATTTTAGGACCCACTCTTCAGCTTCAGTGGATAAATTGATATTTATGATAATCATTTGTTGCAGCCTTGTTCTAAACAGTAGGAAAAAAAAATCACATAACGTAGTCATATTTCGATTTGATTTTCCAACAACACAGCTCACCATTGATGTTTTGTTTTGCAGATGACTATCAGACATCGATTTTCAGGCTGAGACTATCGGTCCTGTTTTATAATAAATGGAAAATGGAAACAAAGATTACCTGAAAAGTGATAAAAACACTCAAATATCCAAAACACTGTTTCGGAAAACGGTCAGTAATCCAAACAACACACAACAAGTGGTCGATATTTCTCCATTTCCTTTAAATATGTGCTTGTCACACTGAAGAGGTCTATCTTACTTCCTGCTCATGAGGGGAAATCAGTGGCCCTATTGCATATTGTTGCAGTACATAGGGGAGATAGAGGTGAGGGGTAATGCAATTACTCAGCACTGTCAGCCCTGTTTTCATGTCGGGTGTCTGTATGGATTGATAATGAGTAGAACTGCCTATCTCTATCTCTAATTAGACAACCTCTTTAAATTCTTCTTTGTGCATCCCAGTGTCCCTTTTCTACAGAAACAAGTCACATTTCATTCATCTTCCAGCAGCCTTGGCAACTGCCACAAGGACAACAAACCATTAATCTGGTGTGAAACGTGGACAGCATAATGGCGTGTTTGCATTCCTGAAAACACCTACAAGTGCCTCTGCTCACAATGATTTCTAATGTGTGATATTAACCAGAATATTAATCCTTACTCTGTGCTTGTCCTTTCACTCGGTTCAGTGAAAACAGTGTTAAGATGTTGAAATACATATTTGTTTGTACTACAAATCATGTGTATGCTGCGCCTGCTACAGGTAGAAACATCCTTACATTGCTTTGAACAATTGCTTTGATCTTAAATCTGCTTTGAGCTTTTTTTACCCAAACTCTTACATGACTTTATTGAAAATGCATCATTTTTTATGTCCTGAGTCATACTGACACAGTGTTGGTCATCATTAATGATGGTGTAGAAACATTTCACTGAGATATTGCTGATCTGAGGGCCTCTAACATCGCCGTACATCAGACACGTTGTAAACCTATCCCCAGTCTTATCTTTAAAGGGCCATTTTACCAATTTTACACCTCAAGGTCGGTTTATTTATTTGGGGTGCTGCACAGCATTTAAAACCCAGCTATATTGTATTCTGTGGTATTGAAGGGAGCTTTGAAAAGCTTTCTAAAGAGTCTGATGAAAGTGTTTTTGGAGCCTGACCCGCACCAGAGACTGAAAGTTAGGTTATCTCAGCATCAATTTTGACCGTTTTTTAAAATCTGCCCTTCAACTTAATGGCCATGCCAGGCTAAATCACTGGTGAGCCCCTTTAAAAACACAACCCTGACTCCAAGAAATTACATTTATACTATGCTAATTGCAACAGCTTGTACATTTCCAGTGAAACATAATCCTGCCAGCATTCATTTTTTATTATCAGCATAATGAGACATGAACATATTTTCATGAACATATCTGCATATCTGCCATATATTTAGTTGCTTGTAGCAACTGTGATGTAATGTAAAGCATGATTCATGTTTATATGGTTAGGTTTAAGCAGATCAAAGTGCTACAGTTAGGGGAAGATTGTGGTCTGGGTTAAACGTGTGATGTGTAATGCCTGGCCACCTGCTTCACACTAATTGGGGTCAGCATTTCTCTGCCACGCTAACTAGTAGGCTACAAGCTCTCTTAGTCTAATGAATTAATCTCTATAAGCAGATACTTGCATATGTACACAGAATCTGTAGGCAACGAGTCAAGATTTTGGAACCTGAAGTGTTCTGGTTTCCATTTAAACTAGTCCAAGCAGTAGTGACCAATCACATTTGAGTGGCAGGTAAACTTCAAACTCATTGGCTATGGTCTGATGACTGTGTAGCTTTAGCTTAGCTGTTTAGATTAGCCAAAATGACAGGCACATGAAAGAGACGTCTTGGCCCCTATATCCACTTGCTACACCCAAAATATCAGCCCTAATATAAGCTCCGAGAGGCTTATTGTCAGACTAATGCTAGCTTAATCACCTGGCTAATAACTCATCGTAGAGCACACTTCATTCATACTCGACATCAACAAAATAAAACTCACCAATACCACTGGTTAGTCTTTCCCCTGTTTCAACAATCACCAACTCTGGTTTGGTTAAAAGTTAAAGGTTTAGCAGGATTTATACTTCTGCGTCAAATTGACATCCTACCAACAGCGTAGTCTCTGCGTCAACATAGAGCTTGCACTGTACCCTACGCCAAAGCCTTATGCGCACCTCCCCAGAAAGGTGACGAAGACCTTCTGTCTGTTTTTGTAAGCTGAAACCATTTCCCTGAGTGGAAACAAAGCTTTTAATTTCTTGAATTTCACAGATAAGAAACAATAAATTATGAAGACAATAAAGCCCCCACAAAATAGCATTTTAAGTCTTGTGTGTGATTTATCCTGGCTTCATTAGAGTAGAGGAAATCTCCATTATTCGCTAGGCTAATTTATACAATGTAAAATGCCATAGGTTTGTGCTAATAACGTTAGCATGTTATTTTTGTTTGGAAAATGTGTTTAGTATAAGACAGTTGTTTTGTCAGTGAACCTTGTGAGTTGTAATGGAGGCAAATTTTGCAACGTTACCTTTGTTAAATGTTGCTGGTGTCTCTGGTTTTATATGAGTAGAGGAAATCTCCGCTGAGACGTAGGGTAATTTATACAATGTAAAATGCCATAGGCTTGTGCTAAAAATATTACCGTGTTGAATTTGTGGAGAAAATGTGTCCAGATAAGGACAAATGTTTGTCTGTGAATGCTGCGAGTTATATTGAAGCCAATTTGTGTTTGAAATTGTCTCTATTAAGCCATGTTTAATGTGTGTTTAACATGTTCCCCTTTTTGAATGACGAATACAGACTACTGCCACCTGCTGGTATTGAGAGTGATGTCCTTTCACACAGGAACACAATGTACCTGTTGATTGGTTGCTGGCATAGTGTTGGTGCGACTTTAAAATGAGACACAGTTGGCAACAGTTGGCCTTCGTCGGCACTAGTTCTTTGATGTCGGTTTGATGTGTCTGGGCCTTTATAGATTATGCAGATCTACTTCCCAGATCAGATTTGACCTATTAAAGGTAATTTTCAAACAGCTAACGGACACTCCAGGTGCATTCACCTACATTGTCACTTCCAAGTAATTTTGCTTTTGTGTGAAACTGGGGTTTGTTTACAATCTGTGCGAGAATCCCATGGCTCATGTTTCCTGTCCCACTGGTATCCATTGTAGTGTTAGCACTGTCTCACCACCATTACGCTGATGAGTAAAATGTTATTGTAACCTTGAAGAAATCCCTGCCAAAACTACTAAAATGAGACAGGTTGTAACAAGACACAGTTTCCTTGAATGTCACGTTATATTATCTCCAGTAAACGATCCCCTGGGTGGTATCTCTGCTCCGAGGGACGATTTAACTACTGAGGCCCCCGCATGGCCTTCTGACACTTTCTTTCCCTCCAAACAGACGTCCTTGCCGATGCCGGCCACATTCTTCTTAGAGGGGTCAGGGGTCGGCTCCCCAGCCTTCCCTGAATCCTGACAGCCGGTACCCTCTCTAATTCAGAGAGGAGACCTCTTATTTCCAGAGGCTTTAGAGCAACAATGATGTGCTTGTGAGCAAGTCCATCAAGTTTCCTGAGTAATGAATCACCGTCCACCGCTTCCACACTCCTCTCTCACTCACTCACTCACTGGAGATGAACTGCAGACAACACATATAATAAAGATGAACTCAGCCTGAGGTTAACCCTCAAGCTCTCTGTAACCACTTTATTTAATATTTCAACTCATGTTTCCTTTCGTTAAGACGACCTCATGGCGTGTGATGCTGTGTTGTGGAAATTTTGATGGACAAATGAAAAAAAAAAACAATTAATTAAAGAGCTAATTCGTTCAGGCTGATCCCTGACGTCGCCCACCAAATCCAATTTTGCATCTAATAAGGAAATGTTTGCAATGACACATTCATCCTGTACCTGCTCATTTACATCTTGCTTCTTAAAGCTTTTACTCCGGCAAACCAGAGGAGAATTGAAGGGCTGAGATCAGGATTTGCATTTTGATTCTCTGTATGAGAGACCAATTAAAAGTCACTGGTGTTGTCCAAGGCTGCGGGGCACAGACAGACTGACACCCTCAGGTGGACAACAGCCTTTAAAGCAAAATTACTCCTCTCATGCATCATCAGTCTCTGATGTTTAAAGCTTTCTGTGAGGTCAATTGCGATCCGGAGCTATAATTTATGTTTTCTCTTTACCTCATCCTGCCTCTCATATTTTAACCTCAGTTAATGTTTTTCCAGAAATACTTTCAGCATTCCCCACAGTGTTCGCCCAGACTTGTTGCATTAGTGCGATAACAATAGGCTGCTATGGTGAAATCAACAACAAAGAACTAGTTTTTCCAGTCGAGAAAAACGAAAGTTAACCACCCCCTTTTTGCAAAACACATCATGGCTTGTGGCTGCAGTGGATCCTGTGACACTAAATTATAGCCTGCAAATTACAGTGCAATTATTCTGTACATACTGGGTACATTTCTCAGGACAAATATGAAAGTAGAGGGGAAGAGGACAACAGGTTAGGGACTTGGGGACTTTATACATGAATAATCCACATAAATGATTTACCATGTAAAACAAAATGCATTGTAAGTATTTCTTTAAATACAGAGTATTTGTTTTATAGTTATATATCAAAGGTAACATTCTTTCTGGGTAAACGAGGACATAAACAAGACTCCAGGATTTTCTAGGGTTATTTGGCAATTTGCTGCGGAGTTTATGGCGGTTTAACTTTCTCAACTTGTTCAGTGTGTAACCACAGCAACCAGAGAAAATACAGTGAGGTAAATGATACAGGAGTTGATTTTACAGGTGTCTGAGCTCCCCGAGTGATTCACCTCTTCACCAGCAGAAAACAGACAGATCAAAGTGGGGAATCAATATTGGACCAACATCAGCTTTAAAGTTTGATCATGTGGTCTGGGACAATAAATAATGATGATACTTTTTGGCAAAGCCTGAGACTTGCACCACATTTTACGACGATCTATCCAATAGCTGTCATGATATATCAGTTTGGACCAAAGTGGTGGACTGAGCAACAGAAATTGCATGCTACAGTGATGATACTGTAATCAAATTTGTTATGGTGTCATTTAATTTAAATTTCCATATTGTTACAAAAACAAACTGGGAACTTATATTGTAAAAAGTTTTGAATATGTAATACCAATAAGAAGGTTGCAGTGTTATGATATTCAAGATTTGTCTTCGCCTTGAGACTGATCTTAAGGCTACTTTTTGAAGGTCTCAGTCTCGTCTCAGACTCCACCACATTTTCACTCGGCCTTGTCTCACAAAAAGGATTTGGGATGTTATTTCTCATCAAGACTACATCTGCAGAGATATCACTGAATTGCCTGTGCAAGAAAACAGGAGTGTTAAATAAAGATGGCTGAATAGAAACGTTTTTTTCAACCAGCTTTGTATCGTAACAATGTGGGTAGTATGTTTTCCCTCCATCTTACCAGGGCCCAGATCTCCCTGTTCATCTCTCAGCTCAAATCTGCTAGATGCTGTGGATTTTTTTGTCTGGCTTTGGGGCTGTTGCTCAAACTACAGATTGTACTCCTGCATTTTCACCACCACCATGGACAAAAAGAGAACAAGCAGACTAGGGAACCGCCCGTCTCTCAAACTCAGATCAAACGGTAAAACTAGACAGTGCTGATCAAATATAAACTAAGATTGTTTTACTGTATTGGCTAGAGAGGTTTTAGAGAAATATTTTAGCTCACCATTTATCTGTAATTGGAGATTGTTTGTTACCACCTGGCTGCCATGTTGTTTCCTGTGGATAAATGGCCAAACCTGCATTATGTCACCCGCAATTGGGAGCGTCTATTGGTCTGGTCTGGCGTAGTGCATTCTGGTATTTGTAGGCTTTCTACCTCCTGAGCAAAACCAAAGGCCACAGTCCCTTTTTTCTTTTTCCTCTGGTCAGGTAGCTCAGAAGTATTTGTCTTTGTACTGCATAGACAGCCCAGTTTAATGACAAGTAGGGCTGCCCACAACTCAGACTTTTCCTTGTCAACCAATAGTCGTCACGTAGGGCCATTAGTCGACTAGTCGCCCGCATGTTTACGATATTAATCTAATTATTAAATTATATATCTTGCGCGGGGCAACACAGTGGTTGAAGGTGTGAGAAAGAATAGTATCAGTAACATTGTTAACACTGTGCTATATTACAGAGAAATACAAAACCGTACTAATGACCCTTCATTAATATAGGCCTATATTTTATCTACAAGTGCACGTCACACACTGAGCGAGCCGCCTGTTAATGACGCTGTCGGCAAAGCAGTAATGATTGTGCTAAGTGGCTAATGGGCTTGTAGCTACTGACTGTTTCAGATGATACGTCATGTTTGTAGTCGACCCATGAAGATGAGTTTACATATCACCTTGGGTTCGTCCTTCACCTTCTCAAAATGATCCCACACTTTGGATTTCCTGCCCGACATGTTATTCACTAGTTTTGTTTTTGTTTTTTTCTGCAACTAAGCGACCATTGAAATCTTGCCGACTAATGACCTTTCTGGTGGACGAACGTTTGGTTGACTATTAGGACGCAGCCCTAATGAAAAGACCATCTCCAACAGTGAAATACTTCTTAAAGTTGGTTCCAGCTTCTTAGTGTTTGTTTATATTTGTTTGCTCATAGAAAACAAAAGAAACTCCTACACATCAAATTCACCTCTGCAACGCTTCTTGATTATTTAATCAAGACATTTTTCATGGTGCGTTTTTACAAACACACAGTATGCATGCAAAGAGATGCGTGAGGAGAATTTTTCATTTGTTTTCTTGTGGGTGTTTTTATGGTAATGTGGATCTTTCAGATCAGTCTGAGGAGTGCCTGTGGTTTGCATTTTTCCATTTGCTGTCGAAAGTGTTTCATGCAGCGTGGGACTCGCACTGGTCTGGTCTTGACTCGGTCTCGATACACTCTAGTCGTCTAGTGGTCCTGACTACAACGCTGGAAGGTGTACCTTTACTGCCACAGCTGTAAAATAGTTATGTGGATGTTTTTAAAAATGATGATTCCTTGGTGCAGTTTAGGTTCCAATGTGGGCAACCAAAACTCTGCCATAGGTGCAGCAACAGAGTCAGTGTCAGATGTGAATGAATGATGGCTGGCTCCATTTAGCCTCTTAAGTTTCAGGGTGCAGGTATTGTGCTTCACTGTCACACTGTCATGACTTACTGGGACACTTGAATATAACAGAGCTATTGTTAATGTAATTAGTAACACCTGTGCTTTTCCTAAGATGACAAGTCCAAAAGTCTGCTGGGAAAAAGGCCTATTTTGAAAAGGACATGGTTAAGCCTGTTGGTCCTCTGTGTACACTGTTATTACTTAATATGCGCTAGGTAATTAAAAAAGTACTTATGGTGTAATTTATTTCTGCAGTAGGGCCCTTCTAAATGCAAATTAGTTACCCCCCTACTGCCTGTACTCCCTCTCCTTCACCTACTGGTTGGTGCCCGGTAAATACTTAAATTGTTATTTCATTGTTTACACCATATTTTACGCCATGTTTACAACATATTTATAGTGTAAATTGCAGGCTGTAATCTAAAGTGTATTAAGGAAGAGCTTTCTCTTGAATTCTGATGGACTAACACTAAAATATTTGACATTTACCATGTTGTTCCATTAAACTGTATCACAGCTATACTGAATTATCTGGATGTAACATTGACTTTCTGTCCTTTCGTCGGCTATCTGAGGTAATCAGAGAAATAAAGAACAAAATGCATCCAGGAATGCAAGGTGCATCCTTCAATGTTTGGGATGCTGCTGGTTACGGGTCATATTATTCACCTCTCATAAATGTGTTTTTAAATGCACTTCCATCTCTCAGAATATGATATTGTGCTTGGGGATGTTTTTCACATAAATATGGCTTGATTAAAAGTGTCTGTTTGTTGAATGAATTTGAGGGGGAAAATCCACACGTACAAGAGCCACAATAGTGGACCATGATTTACAGACAGTGCTGAGCTGTCCCCAATTCAAATGCAAATGTACTGAATGGAGGCTTTTAAACATTTGTTTAGAATAGAGAGTGAATGGAGTTCAACTCCAGCCCAGTCATGCATTAAGTGGAGATAATCCAAACCTGAAAATCAGTAGAATTTAAAAAAAATATGATTGCTGTGTTTAAGTATGTGGAGAAAAAAAATGTAAATGCCTCTAATATTGCCCCATTACTTCCTTTATTACTGCATTTTTAACTCAGCCAAACTGAATACATTTATTAAAAATCAACAACTGTGTTGTTTGAGATTCTAGATGCTAAAAATCAGTCGCAGAGCAACTGAGACAGGAGCCACTCCCTCACCTTAAACAGCTCTCAGCAAAACGCAGGAGATATGGTTTGCTAAAAATGAGAGAAAACATGTCTGAAAGGGTATAAATCTTTAATCAAACGTTGGTGATGTGCCTTGCCTCCAGCACTCACAGTGCCAAGCTGGAGAGCAGATGCTGAGATCTCAGATCTTGCTTCCCCCAAAACAGGATAAATCCCCTTCTCCAGTACAAATGTGTCATGGGAGCGGCTCTCTGTGCACTGAAGCTGCTGTGTTTCGGGTTCCCTCCTCAGAAACTCCCACAGGGACCTTGCACTATTTCAGCATTTTAAAAAGGGTAAGGAACAGGAGGTAGTGAAGCACATACTTAATCATTTTGCCTCCAGTTAAATATCTAAAACAGTCCTCATATAAACATGCAAAAGTGAGATTGTTTATTAAGTTTACAACAGATTGAGCACAAGCTGAGTAGGAAAATGACACCGGAAATTTATGCAGGATTCATGAGAAGTTGATTATTTATTTTATTCAGTCAAGTTTTGTTTTGCAAACAGAAGTGATATTTCCACACAGAGATCCTATTTATACAGATGTACTGTTTTAAAATGCAGCCCCCCACACCCTTTTTTTGTTGTACGCAAATCTACGTTGCTCACTGATTACTCGCTAACCAAGTGTGTCTCTCTTCTTTAGTAGTTTAGAGTCAGGCATCTTGACAGTATATAGATTTTATGATAAGTGCTGCTTGCCAGCCATGCATTACAGCTGCAGTAAAGAGAGGAAGTGATTATTTATGAATGAAACACGTTAATGGCAGCAAGAGATGGAAGTTTCCGCAAGATAACCATGTGGTGCATTAGACTGTAGACATGGTTTCATCGGGCACTGCTGTAACCAATGCATCAGTAAGTGCTATTTGTATTACCGTATTCATGTAAAGTGTTATAATACACTCAAGATACATTCATCGTGGGAAAGTATTTTAGGAAAGCAGAGGCACTTAGTCACATTATGGAGGTTTTATGGAGCTCTAAAGCAAAAAAAGATTGTGAACTACATGCACTAAGAGCCAGACATTTCTCTGCTTTTTTCTCCTGTCGGTGTAACTGCTGGTGCCTTTAAAAAAAACCCCGAACTAATAGAAAATCTTTGCAAATATTCTGCCATACACTCATACGTACAAACATCACTAAAACATGTCATCAGTTCCCTCTGTTGAGTGAACAATGACTTCAAAGAGGTTGCGTTTTACTCACTCCAAGTGTTTGCTTTTGGAAACATCACATGCACACGTACCCACAGGAGCAGACGTGTACATATAAGACAGATGAAAAGAGAAAATACACAGCAAACACAGGCAGTTGGATTTCCCTAATTACACAAACATTCAAATGAATGTGTGCACAATTGCAATGTACACGTACAGTATAAAGGGGGGTGGAAGTCTTGCACATGGCCCATTCAGCGAGCAGTGAGAACAACAAAGAGAAGCTGCACCAGTATTAGTATGCATAATAAGTTCAATACATTTCAAACTGTACAGAAACTATACAGAGCCAAACAAGAGCAGAAAATCAGACCAAGACAAATGGAGACAGATGCTGCAGGTGGAACAAGAAAAAGAGGAAGTCGCTGAACGTTTGCACCTTAAAGTGAGAAATCCCTCTTTCACACTCTATCAGAGAGAAAAATGAGAGGATGTGTAAAAAAAATGCTGATGAAGACAAAAGAGACAAATTAGGAGCATGAAATGCAATTCATCATTCTGCTCGACTAAAGGTGGAATCAAATATTTTAATGACTGAGAGAGTTATGGGCTGTGTGATTGCCAGACAAGCAAACATTCCTACTTTGTCAATCTATGAACCATAATGGAAATATGTTATTAGCTATTACTGTGTCCGCTGGTTATAGCTTCATTGTTTTAGAGTCAAGACATTAACATCTTTAATGCGTCTGTCCTCTCTTATAGCACAAGAATCATTATTCAGATGAAATCAATTCAATTCCAATGGATCGATTGAAAGCTTAAAGGAAATGCAAACCGGATAGAAACAGCTTTACATACCATTCAATTATTTAAAGCGGTGTGATAATAATTTGATCTTTCATTGGTCCCAGTAGAGCATGTGTGTTACATACATGGAGGTCAAAGTGCAAAGTAAGCACCAGGCTGGCGCCCCTGAGGCACAGACACTCCAAACCAACATCAAAGAACTAGCGGCAAGGAAGGCTGACTGTTGCATTGTCTAACGATGCCTGTGAACACATCACAAAGACTGCAACAAATAGCTGACTCACACGTGTGCCTGTGTGAGAGAATATACCTAACCAACAGGACGGATTATTTACATATAGAGCATAGGTAGAGCGGGTTGTCCACTAATCGGGAGATAGGCGGTTCGATCTCTGACTCCTCCAGTCCATATGTCGACGTATCCTTGGGCAAGACACTGAACCTCAAATTGCTCCTGAAGGCTGTTCTGTCGCTGTGAGAGTGTGCGAATGGTTACTGAGTAGCAGGTGGCACCATGTATGGTAAGTTTTTGGTCTCCACCAACTCCTGAGGGGAATATCTCTTTCGCTGCTCCAGTATGTTAACCAGTTAGCCACTAGAGCCAGTCCAATCGCTGGCGGCTGGTTTTCAAATGTAAAGGCCCTGACACACCAAGCCGATGGTTGGCCGTTGGTCAAAGTCGGGCCGTCGGTGATCGTCTGTCGCCCTAGTTTTTGCGGTGTGTCCCGCACCATCGGCACTTCGGCATCGGCGGCTTTTCGGCCGATTGAGCATGTTGAATCGGCGGCACAGCTTGTCGGTGAGAGTAATCACTCTGATTGGCTGTTCAGGTTTTATTTCCTCACCCCTGTAGCAAGTAAATCTGCCTGTAGTGAAACTGGGGCTAACTGGTGCTTCCTCCTCAGGCTCCACTCCGACAGACCCGCTGCTTCTTCCCACTTTAACCTGAATAACAAACCGGGGCTAGCTGTGAGGCTAGCGGAGCGTTAGCCGCAGCATGACCGGAGGGAAGCACAGACAGTTAGCCTCCACTAGCTTCCCAGCTAGCCCCGGCTCTCCGTTTGGATCCAACCGAAGCACCGAGCCCCGGTTTGTTATTCAGGTTAAAGTGGAAAAAAGCAGCAGGTTTGTTGGGCAGCTGAGTGAAGTGGAGCCTGTGGAGGAAACACCGGGACCGTCTGGATGTAATAGCCCTTGGAGGTGTTGCGGTGCTCGGCTGCGCAGATAGGAAACCCCTCGGCTGACAGGATGCACCACTCTCTCACTCCGCTCTCTCTCACGCAGGTGCATAACGTACGTGCCACTTGGCCGTCGGATGTAGTCCGTGTAGTGTGTTCAAATGCAACTGACATAGGGCGACGTGAGGCGACATAGACGATGCAACAGTTGGCTTTCGTCGCCGCTAATTCTTTGATGTTGGTTTTGTGTGACAGCACCTTAAAGCTGGTCACCTGTTTCTACAGCCAGTCGGTGTGTAGTGAAGTCTGCTGATAAAGTCAAAATGACTGCAGATGGCATGTTCGCTTGCTGCAGCAGGTGCTCCGTCCCTGCCAAGCCCCCTGTTTCCGTCCTCACGTGTACACGTGTCAGATGGTGAGTCGCTGCTGCTGCTCGCTGTATGTGCTTATCCCCCCTCACACATGCATATTCTCGCTGACTGATTAATTGGCACTGCTCACTTATGTTGTTGTGACATATCAATTATGAATACAGTCCATCTGATGCTCCTTTTATGTTTTTTGGTCTTTTATCACTACTACAAATAGCCAGTATCTCTCTATCACTATCCTCATTCATATTTCAAGAAGCTACAAATTATATTCAGCCACAAATTTAGCCTGAAAAGCTGGAAAACAGAACAGAGGTGATGATACACCGTCTCATCTAGTTGCATTGTTGTGAACCGGCAGGTTTTTAGAACGTTGCAGAACGGTGCATTGCAAGTAGTTGTATGTTTTAACTCATCTCGTCGCAAGTCTTTGGTCCAAACTGGACTTTGACATGGAAATATTGATCTGAACAGTTTTAAGACCCGTACCAGCTAAATCTAACTGGTACTGCCAAATTTTAGACTGGAAAGCAACCTGACTCTCTAAGCTATATTTTTGCTTTATTTCACCCATTACTGATAATGCTCACACATTGACTTCACTTGGTCTATTTTCCTGTTCCCACTGGGCACTGTGTATCCACTTGCAACAAATGATGAACAGACAATTTGGCACAGTCAGAGAGAGAAAAAGAGACATTTCTTAATTAATTATATTTAAAAATGACCAAACCCAAACTGAGCCTGATGCTTTGGGCAACAAATTGGCCTGAAACTGAAAACAGACCCAATATGTTGTTGAGGTCTGGCTGGGTTGCAAAACTCTGGACCTGGCTTGCTATGCTATTCTACCACCCAAACTGTACTATATGAGTGCAGACAGAAAAATCCATACAACACAATGCAGCTCTATTATGCACTGTAGTGGATTTGTCTTAGACTACACCACCGCTGCATAAAACAACATGGGATATTAGAGACAACATGTAAAACAGCAATGGCATCACCAGCGACATGACTTAGGTGAAAATAGAGTAATTTAATTCTGGCTCCAGCCTCCCATTAGCATTTTTCATCTCTCTTAACTCTTGAGAATACAGCTCTGTGGGATTTAACTGAGAAGTGGAGGAGTCTGACTTCACTAAAGGGATTTATCAAAACCTTTAGTGCAGTTCTGTTTGTCGCTGCTTTATATCCTGGGAGTTCTCTAGCTCATGCAGCTTAATCACTGACCTATGCAAACACCAAGTGGAGTCTACTTCACATAGGAATTTATGCAATTACTGTATATTCTGCATATCCTGGCAGCCCAGAGAGTGTGACTGTGCGCACATCTGACTAAGCTAATAACCCACATTCACAGCTCTCAAAAAATCACAGAGCATCCAGCGTTTGCTTTCGGAGTCTTGGATCCAATGCATAATGAAAAGGGCCTGCCTGGGGTTGTCTCTCTCTGAATGTCTGCCTCCTTCTATGAATTATGAACCATGATCCCCACATGCTCCCCAGTGGCCACAGATGGATTGGGGGCAAAGCTGCCCATCTCAGCCAGTGGTGTCGAAGGGCATTTGCTTTGTATGAGGGGATGCAGTTGTTTGTTGTCTTTTTGCTCTCGGTGCACCACATTGGTGTCGGGTTATGAGATGGGTTAAATGGGCTAAAGATTCCTACATGTGAACAGGTGTGACTGCTGTTTGCCCTGAGCTTGCAACGGTAAACAGACGTAAGGATTTAAAAAATTATTTCACGCCTTTTTGATGGTGGCACAGGCAATATGTGGATGAATGACATGCAACAATGATGTCCAGCTGCTTTTGGCCACCAGGATTAGGTTTATTCCAGGTCACTATTTATTTGTCTGACCAGAGTGAAGCTCTTCATCCAGTCTCTAGGGAACCAGAGAGTCAGCCTCACTCCTCCTTGAAAAATGATTCCTAATCAGCTGATTGCATTCATGGACAGATATAATCCTTTTGAAAAGTTTCAGTCTGGCTTTCAAACTCACTGTTATGGAAACTCTAAGTGGCCGTCTTTTAACAGCTGCCAGAAAAAAAAACATCTGTTTTGATCCCCCTAGACCTTTTTGTGGCTTTTGACACCACTGATCATGTGATTCTGCCTGACAGGCTCAAACACTGCACTGCCATGAGACTGCCTTAAAGCAGTTTGACTTCCTCTTTTTAGTGCTGGAAAATTGTAGATGGTCTCCAGTTAAAAAAAGGCTCTGCAGCTTTCCCCTTTAGGTCCATTTCTGCTTTTCTGTAATATGTTACCCTCGGGCCACTTGACACAAAGACAAAATCTCACCTTCAACTCCTACGCAGATGATACTGCGTTTTCTTCTGTATCAAGTATGGTTAAAACTCTCCTTTACTTTTTTAATGACCTTCAACAACAAATGTCCTGGCTCAATACAGACAAATGTGAGCTCCTCATCCTAAGACACAATAATAAATGCCAAATGATTTGGACTGATGTCACATAAGGTTGTCTGCCATTTTTGGCCAAAGTCATAGGGCTCTAGGAATGGCAGCGTCTGTTAGTCAGTCCACCAACTAAGGTCCAGACAGAAAAATCTCACCAACTTTTGAATGGATTGCATTGATAGTTAGAACTGATGTGACTCACAATGTTTAGAGGATAAATTGTAATAATTTTAGTAAACCTCTCTAGCGCCACCATCAGGCAAAAAAAGCAATTTTCCAATATTTCTGGTTTATGAACAAACACATGCAAAACTATGGGTATTGATATTCCCATGAGCCTCAGATGCAGATTGTGTTTTGTGCTAATTAGCTAGCATGCTAATGCTAGCTAATTAGCACACTGATATACAGGCCTCTCCTTCACAATATAAGTCTATGGAAAACAGTCATTTTTGGCCCCATGGCATCACATGATGGACCAAGAAGTTGTAATTCCACCATGTAAAATTGGTTTTAAAGCCCTGAGGTATTCCTGGAGGTTTGGTCCAAGCTATTGAATGGATTACCATATTAACCACTGACCTCCACGATGCTCAGAAGATGAATTGTAATAATTTAAGTAAACTGCTCTAGCACCACCATCAGGTCAAAAATTTTATTTTCCAACACTTCTGGTTTATGACCAAACATGCAAAACTATGGGTAATGACATTCCGGTCAGCCTCAGATGCAGACTGTCCGCCATGCAAATAGCTGGTTTGCTAATGCACTAAAGTAAGACAGACATGTATAGCTGCAGCCCATGGTTGTATATGGCAAACTGAATACAGCATCAGAGGCAGAGCCCCGTTCATTCCTATGAAAGTTGCTCAGTGGCGCATGAAGGCTAACTTTTATTTTAGCGCTTTGCTAACTAAAATTGGGGAAAAAATCATTTAATTGTGTGGCTATTCTCGCCTTTTGAAACTTTTTGTAACTCGCAAAAAAAATTGATTTACAGGCCTCTTCTTCACAATGTAAGTATGGGGGGAAAGTCTTTTTGGGCCCCATGGCATCACGTGATTGACCAGGAACTGTGAATCTACTATGTGAAATTGACTTCAAAGCCCAGCGCTTTTTCTGGAGTTTGGTCCAAACTATTGAATGGATGGCCATTTTAACCATTGATGCTCAAAAGATGAATTGCATAATTTTAGCAAACACCTAGAGCCACCATCAGGTCAAAAATTATTTTTTCCAGTGGTTTATGACCAAATACCTGCAAACTCCAGGTGATGACATTACCATCGGCCTCAGCTGTAGATTGTGTTTTGTGCTAATTAGCTAGCAGGCTAAACTAAGATGGTGAATGTGGCAAACATTATACCTGCTAAACCTCAGCATGTTAGCATCCTCATCGTGAGTATGTTAGCATGCTGATGTTAGCATTTAGTTCAAATCACCTCTCTGCCTAAATACAGCCTCACAGAGCTACTAGCACAGCTGGGGAGTAATAGTCTTATTCAAAACCTCTGACAGCTGACAAATCTCTCTCTGCATGTGTAAGCATTTAGAGTGATGCTTCTTCCAAATTTGGGAACATTAAAGCATTTTTGTCTGCCAAAAACTGAGAAAGTGTTAGTGTTGCTTCCATCACACCCCATTTATATTACAGCAGCTTTCTGTTGTGCAAAAAGATTTCTACTTGTACAAAACAGATAACATCATGTCTAACCAGTGAATCACCAGCACTGTTTCTTTTTCCATTTTAGGCAAGATATTGATCACTTTTAAAGCGCATCTGAGTTTATCCCCAAGCTATGACCTGACCTTTAAACTACCCATTAGATATTTCGTATAGCCTGAGACTCTCACATGGGGCATCCTAAAGTCTTGGATAAAGACAGAAGTTGGTTGTGAAAGATCAAAGACTTTATTTTCTTTTGTCATGTCTAAGTTTTATTTTTATAGCTTGTCTTTTTGTGATTTTATTTTATTACTTATCAAGATAGATTGCTGCATTTTTCATTTCTTTGCCTCCTTTATTATCTATTCCTCTCTTCTATCACGCTGTGCCTTTTAAGTGTTTTTATATGAATATAAAAAAAATCTCTCAAAATGTCAGATTTTATACACAGCTCTGCTTCAGTCCGACTTCTACTTAAAGCAAAAGTATTTTTTTATAGACAGCGTGTGCAAATGTATGACATGGGTGATAAATCAAAAACTATGGCATTCTTCTTATCTTGTTTTTGACATATTCCCCAGCGCCTGGGCTGCAGCCTCCAGAGAAACAAAACAGCTCAAGAGGGCTCTCAGACATCACAGTGGCGCTGCCATGCAACAATGAATGAAATGATGATACCTTACATGACTCAGTGTAAAGATCCAGAGATAATAAATCAGTCAAAAACCATTTCTATACCACAACAATGCCTCGGCTTTTACAGGGTTTCTTCAGCAAAAGGCCTCCTCAGCTGTACATTATTGATGGGGCTTAAATTGAACACGCCTTTGTTCCCTCCATCGATGGACAACAAGGCGTGTGTCTCCCCTACATGGAGAGGAGTAGTGAGTGGTGGGGGTGGGGAGCAGGGGCAGTGTGACTCACCCCGTCCCATCCTGCAGCAGGAGATTCATCCATCACATTAAGAGGTGCCGCATCAATCATTAACAAGTAGCCCCCTGTTGAAAGGATGATGGACAGCTTGACAAATAAGTTAAGATGAAGTGGGACAAGGTGATGCTGGCCTTTTTCACTTTTCAGGCAACATATTCAAGCCACAACAATGGAATATCCAAATGCAGGCAATGAAATGAACCTGAATAGAAACTGCCATAATTCTAAGAGGAAGAAAATAATGGATAATGGGTTCTCTCTCCGAGAGCTTTAAACTGAACTCGCGGAGTGAATTTGCAGATGCTTTCAGTGGGTCTGAAGTGCTCGGGCACAGACGACACTTAATACTTTTCTCATGGGTGGCCAGCTCTTCTTAGTGGAATTCCAGTGATTTTCTTTTTTTTTGTGGTACTCACTCAGGTATAAGGGATGCATACTGTGATAATCTAGAAGTCCTGAAAAAACCTTTGAGAGGATTTTAACTGCAGGTACAGAGAAGGACTGGAGCCGTTTAGGATTATTCCACCCTTTTGGAGGGATTTGACATTTTAGCTGTCTTTTTTCAGACTAAAGTTTGCATGAAGACCAAAACCTTAAATCTGTTTGTCCACAGTCAGCATGCCTAAGACCTGCACCAAGGTGTAATTCTACCCAATGAGTTGTGTAATCAGGCGCTGAAGACGTAGACAGCAGCATTTGAAGTTCACTGGATTAAATGACTGCGTAATGTGAAGGGAGTCAGAGAATTCGACTCAATTCCCTCAACTTAACGCAGCATTTCGTCATTTCGTGTCTTTTGTTTTTACAGGTCACTCTCATTGCTCTCATTAGCATTTTTTTTTCATCTACAGTGGGCAGCTATTGTTGTTTAGTGGGTCATATTGTGTCTGGTATGGAGTTAATATACAGATGCCCAAAATGAGACCAAACTTTTCTATATATGCCAGTTTTTGAGCCATGACGAAGGCCAAAATGAGGCCTGGAACAGACAGATGAGCCAATTTCCAGAATACTTGCAGCCCTTTACCGGCTGGTTAAGATGAGTAAGGAGTCAACAGTCAGTGATGGTGTAAAACAGTCAATAAAACAAGTGTTTCAACAATTGTGACCACAAGAGGTCCTTACGCATACAGTCATAAATGTGTATTAAAAAAAACAACAACACTGATTGATCCGAACTCTAAAAAATGATTCATAGGGTTAGTTGATAATGCTTGAAATTAAAAAATGTTAGCATAGAAAAAATAAGTTTGTTTCAGTATTGTGCTTTATTCGGTTGACAACTTATTTTAAAGAAGCTGGTCAAAATCAAAAACGTTTTTGACATTTTTTTGTAGGATGGAATTAAATGTAAAAAAAACCCCCACTAAATATTAAAACAATTTTTGGATAGATATCAAGTTGATTTAACTTAATTAAGTTTGTCAAGGTCAAAGCAAATCATGTTGGTTGTATGAACTGAGTTAAAGGCTCATAGTATTTACTCAATAAGGCAAGAGTTGGAACTACTTAAAAAGAGGTATGCAAATTGTTACCATCATTTTTTTTTTAAGTTGAACCAGTAGTTTGTGAGATAAGCTGCAGACAGACAGATACACAGAAACACTGCCACAAAGGGGCTCTATGCAAAAAAAAAAAGTTGTCTGGATTCTCAACATGGAGGTGGCTGAGCCGGCAGCTAGCAGCTAACAGAGCTGACTCCGTAAACAGCACTAAACAACAGCAACAATGCTGACAGAGCTAACAGTTTTAACCTGGGGGCGACTGGAGGGTGGGCACTTTGCGTCCGTGATGACACTATCCAAATATCAGCGGTAACCCCTGTATGCGCCCAGTGCAAAGCAGCAGCAATGAGTAATTTTAACGCTTTAACCCAAGAGAAGCTTGGATCACAATTCTCACAGAGGTAGCGTGCCTTTATTCTCTGCTCAGAACGCCATCACTCCACTATATCTTTACAGTGGTTCCTGCTGAAGTAAAAATCTTTAAAAACAGGACATCAATACTTTGATTTTCCAAAAAAGGCAAAACAGTTTCTCAAAACACCTGGGCACTGTCGTTTTTTAGCAAACTTTACTCAAACAGAAGTGAATTGTGTGTTTGTCTGGGACTATTTTTAGCTGTGGATTAATACACATTTGGTGCCATAGTAAGTATTTACAGGCAGCAGCAGTATGGTGTGTGTAGGATTGAGCCAAAATAAACCACTGTGCCCATGTTCATGATAATGAAAGGAATAGTCAGCCAGTGCAACAGTGTGGCTCACTGATGTGTTTTTGTGTTGTTATGGCCTATGGCACTGAAGAATTAGCTATATCAGGCTGTGGTTGCACAGATGAGACATGTTAATAGGATTAATCTATTGTTTTTTTTCCATGGGATTTGTTTACAATAAGAAAAAGAAGTAACAGACTCATCATTTAAATGTTTTATTTCATAATATAGCTCACTTTATAGCACACATTTACAATCAGAGGGTGAACATCTGCAATCAGAGTTGATATTTGGATTAAAAAAAAGTTGTAACATGTATTTCAGGGACATCAAAGATAACTAAAATTAATTTAACTAAGTTCTAAATCTATTGCTTAGACGAACAATCATCAGCACTTTGTGTCAATGCCAAATTTCCCTGCTCATTTTGGCAATCAGAGTTCCTGATTACACCCATTTAGAGCAAGGAGCTTGTCAAATCCACAAACTGAGACACGTTTCGAAAAAGTACTCATTACTAATTCTAAATATAGTGACTCAAACTTTTCCTGGTCTCGTTCGAATGTGTTCTCACAACTAATTTAATTGTTGGCATTTGACTGAGCTGAACTCACCGGAATGTGATTGGCTCTGAGTTCACTGTCTATCCCTCAAATTATACCAGTCAAGTTTTTCTCCACGGCAACTGATTTACTCTTGAAAATGAATGCTAATCAGAGGCTCAAGCTCTCATATTCAGATATCACACATTACGCTTCAAGCTACATGCCAATCACCACTGTCCTCATGATAGACCCCGGCTTCCCTCCCTTTGCTTTGATTTCTCTTTTTGTCTTCCATTTCACAGTGATCAATGATTGGAAATGATCTTCCCTTGTAAGACTTTTACGGTCAAGCGGGCACCAGCAGAGTTTGTTGAATTTATCCCACAACACCCCCTGAAGGCTCAACATGTTTTGGTGTTATTCATTCACCCTTGTTCAGTCCCACTCTCAACACTAATTGGACCAACACAGTCCACACGCACTGACTGCAATGATGCGTACCTACACTTGGGCATATGCTGCTTTTATATTATATCACATAAACACCAGCTGCTGACTGGGGAAACCTTGCCCAGTCTTTGTTAAAACCGCAGGTTGGATATTTGAGATTTTTTTCTGCAGGCTCCAGTATCCTCCACCCTGCTTTTTCTAATGTGGTCAAAGTAGGCATCATTTTGGAGAATGTGCTAATTGGCTTTCTTGGCCAATAAGAGACCAAATGTTAGTATTTCCTAAAATGTCAAAATATTCCCTTAAGCACAAACAGCATATACTGTAGCAAAGAAATGGTGTCCTGTTTGTTCTTCCAGTGGGTTATGGCCTTCCTTATACAGTTGTTGGCCCACCTGCTCACGTCACCTGGTGAAAATAATTGGAGGCTGATATCATGGCCTTAAAAAAGCTCTGGGGCATTCATTTTTAAGCATGTATGAGAATTGCAAAATCTTATGAAACCACACTAGCTAAGGCATCCGCTGGTACCAACCATGCTGACATAGCTTGTCGGAATGGGAGTGAAATAACACAGCAAATTTAGGCTACATTTTGGCGAGGGAGCAACTAGCATGTCCACTTTCAAAAGGGGTCCCTTGAACTCTCACCTCAAGAAATTTGAATGAAGTCTCCCCAGAACTTGAGAAGGCTTGTTCCCAGTAAGTGTTTTGTTCCTTTCAATCAATGTACTCCTTCAAATTTGCCTATTGAAGGAAAAGCACAACCTCTGTTTCTGTAAGCTGAAACCATTTCCCTCAGTGGAAACAAAGCTTTTATTTACTTTAAAGGAGCTATATGTAAGAAATCTAAAGCAAATAGTCATAAAATCATCCTAATATGTCACAGAGACTAAGGAATAATGTTCATATAACATACTGATCTCACTGACAACAATAGTACAGCCAGAATATTTGCATTTAAAAAACATTTTTACAGTCCGCAAATCATGTTTATGTTTTGAATTTGTGTTCTGGCCTGTTGCGCCACCCATGCTGAGTCTCAGCATCAGTTACAGTTACGACTGAGCTACAGCAGCACGGCAAGCAGCAATAGCAGTGTCCCAGTACATAGCATTAGCAGTCTCCTCAGCTATATCCCGGCAGCAGCGTTAGCAGTGTCCTGGTACATAGCATTAACTGCCGGCTTCTCCTCAGCTGTATCCCGGCAGCAGCGTTAGCAGCAGAGAAGCCGGACTTGCTCGAACGGTCTGCTGGAAAACCGAAGATCAAGGACGCGGCGACGCGGCCCTGCCACGGCAACTGCCCGTGGGCAAACAAATCAGTCTCCAGCGTGCCGCTGTCCAGCAACCTCGAATCTGTAGGGGAGGGGGGGCGGACACGACTCGCGGCAGTATTTTGAATTTGAGTGCAGTAACCGTTTTGGCCACATTCTTACATACAGCGCCTTTAAGTTCACAGATATGAAACAATAAATTGTGAAGACAATAAAACCTCCACTAAAATAGCATTTTAAGTCTTGTGTGTGATTTATTCTGGCTTCATATGAGGAAATCTCCGCTTGTCGCCAGGCTAATTTATACAATGTAAAATGCCATAGGTTTGTGTTAATGATGTTAGCATGTTATATTTGTTTGGAAAACATGTTAAGTATAAGACAGTTGTTTTGTCAGTGAACCCTGTAAGCTGTAATGGAGCCAAATTATGTACCAATACCTTTGTTAAATGTTGCCGTTGTCCCTGGCTTCATATGAGTAGAGAAAAAAAATTCGCTAGCTGCTAGGCTAATTTAAACAATGTAAAATTCCATAGATACAGTCGGCAATGACGGGAATGCCCACAAACATCACATCCGGTTAGAGCCGAGGGGGAAAACAAACAGGTGTCTGCCATTAGCCACAATGCCGAAGAGTGGCTGTGTGCCCTTTTGCACCGCAAATAAACAAAAAAATCACCAATTAAAGTTTTACATTTTACCAAATAATAAAACGGAACCACAAAGGAGGACAAAATGGCTTCAAGCTATCAGAAGAGAGCTTTTAGCTTTGCACAAAAACAGGCAATAGAAATGTCCTTCAGAGGGCTAAGGTTATATTTTATTTTATGCTTGGAGTACATTTCAGAGCCAGCACTTTGTTTTTACGTATACCGTACTCAGTAAAGAACTTTTACCAGACTTTTGTACACACGTATCTGTACTTCTACTTAGGTACTGAATGTGTACTTTTGTATGTGTTGTGAGGAAATCAACACAAATTACAAATGTATTACAAAGTTCACTAGTGTTTAAACAATTAAACTAATATTCCTGATACCCCTGACATAGTCTACGATTGTTTGGAAATGGTTAACATTACATTAAACTCTGCAGACATACACATGTTTTGTTGTTGGGTCCCATAATCTGCCAAACTCGTCCTCTCTTCTGATAACTTGAAGCCATTTTGTCCTCCTTTGTGGTTCCATTTTATTATTTGGTAAAATGTAAAACTTTAATTGGTGATTTTTTTGTTTATTTACGGTGCAAAAGGGCACACAGCCACTCTTCGGCATTGTGGCTGATGGCAGAGACCGGTTTGTTTTCCCCCTCTGCTCTAACCGGATGTGACGTTTGTGGGCGTTCCCGTCATTGCCGACTGTATCTATAGGCTTGTGCTAAAAACATTAGCATGTTGTATTTGTGGGGAAATGTGTCCAGAAAAAGACAAATATTCTGTCTGTCAATGCTGCGAGTTATTGCGAAGCCGATTTGTGTACTTGTGTTTGAAATTGTCTCTATTAAGCCATGTTTAATGTGTGTTTTGAATCAACTAAACTTTACAGCACTTCACAGAAACCCTGTCGCCAACTAGTGTTTTGGAGGTGTAACTGAAGAGTGACACAGACACACCACTGCACAAGTATAAAGGCTCACAAGGGTGTAGGCCACATGCATAGGCTACGGCGTAGGGTCTGCCGCACAAGTATAAAGCCCGCTTAACATGTATAGAAAACAGGATTGTTGTGAAACTCAAAATGTTAACTGTACTAGTATTAGTCTATGCACATCAGATAATAAGTAATATTAACAGTGACATAAGAAACCAAAGTATATCAGTATGTGATTCTTTAACTCTTTATATTGGCATTGTCTTTATCCAGCCTATATACTTTAATATCATAAGCGAATTGCTAAAATTTGGTTAAGGCCTGGTTATGGTGAGCCACCCCAAGCTTTTCAGTGGCCCCATCTGGCCACCCCCATGACAAATTTCTGTGAGCGCCGCAGTATTCTTCCTCTGCTATCTCTGATATGATGTGAACATGACATTACACTTTGCCCACAGTTTTCCAGCTTCACTGTCTCATTACAAGAGGTTAATGGAACAGCTGGACCTTCCAGCGTGACTTCGCCTGCTCAGCAGTCCAGCAGAGTCCCACCTTTGTTAAGTTTTTCACATTTACCTGCCTTGAACCCACACTCCTTTTTTTTTTTTTTTTAGCACATTAGCACATCACATCAGCCCATTAGGAAGACTCTGACACTGTTTATTCAAAGTCATCATATTCCAGGAGTCTTCATGTTCATGTGCCAGCCCTAAATTACAGCTGGTCCATCAATTTTTCATGATTGTGCTGTCTACTAAAGCTAATGTATAGCCTACAGACAGACTCATATGCATATTAATTAGAATGGAAATGACAGGACAATTATTCTTTCAGCTGAGGACAAAACCGGCCGAAATGGTAAGGCCTCAAAAAACAGATATTTCACGTCTTTTCTAAACAGAGTTTTAATGGCAGCTATACAAATGCTGCCGACAAAGATGTATCACAACATGAGTTGACTTTAAATATGGTAGACAGAAAATAATGTGCACCGTCAAGAGCAACAAAAGCAAAGTAGTGCATTACAAATTTCGAGCTGCACCTCTCTCCTACTCCCCCACGGCTATTAACATTATAGAGGGCAGAGCAGCTGGATTCAAAGGTTAATGTCCACACCATTAGAGAGCAACAGAGCATGCGTTCATCCCTGTTGGTTTAATTAAATTACAGCAAACTCATAAAGGGTGGGGGGGATTTATCCCGAACATACAGTTACTGCAGTCCTAATGGAGCACTACTTTCCAGCTCAGCTGATTTATCCCCCTCACGTTTCAAAGTGGGTCGTCTTGTCATGGAGTTTGTCATGGCCTACTTAACAATACAGGAACTCGTAATTAGATCATTTGTCAAGCCAGCTGATTGCTTTGCTTGTTCTTTTTATGGTGTACAGGGAGAGACATCTCGCTTATCACAGGGGTCACTCAGGAAATCATCGATCTTACCTTTGTGACCACAGCACAGGCAGCTTGTGAACTTTCCGGCCCTTTAGAGAGCTGACATATAGAGAAGTGAGTGTGTTGTAGCTTGTAAAACAAATCTAATCCCGGTTGACTCAGAGGGTTACAAGAAGCACTTTGGTAATTTCAGGGTGCTTCTCAAAATGCATTAATTAACGGCAGTGTGGACATGTTGACTTGATCTCAAGCCTTAAAAAAATAGGATGAAAAAAATGGTGATTAGACACCCTCTAGTGGAGGATGATTACACAAACATCACTCCACAAACCTCAACACAAACTTTATTTCCTCCCCTGTGCTTTCAAAGCCGAGCACATCAAACCTCAAACTGAAGGAAACTGATACACTGATATTCATATTGAACAGCCCCACTTTTTGTACCATCTACACTCCTCCAGTTATAAAACAGCATAGAAATGTGTGTGCCAGTTACACTCAGTTTGATGAATTAATCCTTTTCATTTCCTTTAAACTCCCAGACTGCACTGAAGATAAGCAAAGCCTTCCTTAATGTCAGGAATTGTTTCATGTGGACCGCAAAATGCACTCCGACATAGGTTTGAAGTTCACGGCATGCAGAGTTTAACTCTTGACTGCAGGTGAGTGTCTGCTGTTGGAAGACACGACCTCTTGTTTCATATCTTGCAAGCTTTAATAGCAATAATAATAATGCATGCGTGACATGGAAAAATTGCACAAATAGACACAGCAGCAATCATTCACTTTGTGGAAATATACAAACTTTCTCAGAATAGTTGCCACAGTGGATCATACATTATTACAAGTATCACAACTAAGTAAATTCCCCTGGTATAATGCAGGCCTGAATGCATCATTCAAACAATCAAATAAATACCTCAATTTACCTGCTCATTCACTTGATATTGTTGAATTTCAAGTGATGCATTTAGAGTCAGTGTGACCAACAGAATGCAGGGTAATGGCAAACTCATTTTGCATCTAGGATTTAATTAATTACACATGCATTTCTACGTAAAACATGCAACATGTCAGCTCTGTCTTGCACAAAATGATCAAAGCCGCTTGTATAGCGAGCCAAAGTCGATTATAAATAGTTACAAGCTGTGCAGCCCACTGTCTGTGTCATTCATGTTCATGATTCATACACAGAAGTAGATTTTTATTTATAAACAAGAAGTCTGAGCACTTGAATCAGAGAATATTTACTCACTGACAAGAAACGAAATTTAATGTAAGACAAAAGTGTACTAATTAAAATGTGTTGCCTTCATTTTATGCTTTCACCCTGGCTGTAAGTTAAAGGAACAGTTTGACATTGTAAAAGAAAACACAACCCAATTGCAAGAAAAAAATAATTGTATTGAATAGTTCTGCAAACCATGGATATGTTACATGTGCATGTTATTTTGTAGTGGGTACATTTATGTCTCTCAAAAACACTATGGTGAAGGTGCAGTGAAGTTTAAGCACCAAAACTACTTGGTTGTTGTTGGGAGAAAAATCCTGTTTTGGCTGAAATCACCCAGGTTCAGTGCCACAATCTGTGCTGGGAAAAGGCTCAACATGCCACTTTCAACACTCAGGTTCAGCGAAAAAACATTCATGTTCTGTGCCATACATGTCGCTGGGGCATACCTCAATGTGCTGCTAAAACCACCCAGCTTCTGTGCCACTGACACAGGTGGAAATGCCAGAAACAGCACAAAGTGTCGCCAAAAGACAACTGATGTTGTTGTTTGTTGGGTTCGAGTGGTCTGCAGCTTGGCAGGTGTCTGTTGCAAATGTAACATATTTGTTGTTTGCAGAAATGTACAATGTGAACATTTTGTTCTGGCGACTGGACTTGGAAAATACAGTTATTTTGCTCTCTTGCCAATGAGAAGGTCGATGCCAGTATTTTGCCTGCACTATAAATATGTAGCTTGAGCTTAGCTTAGCATAAAGACTTGAAGCAGGGGGAAACAGCTAGCCTGGCTCTGTCCAAAGGTGACTAAGTTCACCTATTATCACCTCTACAGCTCCCCACGTAACACTAAATGTTGTTTGTATGATTCATATAAAAATAAAAGTGTAAAATCAAGTTTTAAATGGAGTTATGTGGCAGAGTATTTCTAGGCAGGGACCAGTAGCTTCCTGGAGAAAGCAAATAAGTGTATTTCCCAAAATGTTGAACTGCTCCTTTAAGATGACAACTTAATTTCTGTCTTTCTTTTTTTGACCATGCAGTGCAACATGATATTCAGACTTCACTCTCCAAAACATCTAATGGTTTGTGAAGGATTGGCAAGAAACATTAAGTGCTCCAATCAATAGTCTGATTCAGTACAACAGAGTCCTACATACATACATTATGCACCTCCACCAGTATGTGAATGTCAGCCTGTCAAACTCATTATGTCATTTAGCCTGTGCTGAACTCTGCTCGCCAAGATCATGGGCTGCTGCTAGCTTAGCCGCTTCAATTTTCGATAAAACGATGCCGCCATCAAAATGGCTGCCACCCCTATCACAACAAGGACTGCCACGGCAATTCCCAGGCCAACAGACGCGCCATGGCTGTCAGACTGGCCACCAGACAGCGCTGTGCACAAATGAGAGTGACATCATTATGGCATGCTCTATTCCCGCAGACAACAGAATACATTATGACTTGCTGTAGATAAGAAGTGCTTTTCATTTCTGGAGGAATGTAATTAGCAAAAACTTTGTGAGAGGCTGTTCTCATAGCAGCCAAGTTAATAAATAACATACTCACCCTCTTCTTTGGATTGAATGGCTGCAAGAAAGACAGGAAGAGTTAGTATTTCATAATGAGGGAATTATTATATTTGTCAGAATGCTGGGAAAATAAATTCAATTACAAAGAGAGAGAGAGAGCAAAAGCAGCAGAGAAAATTGCTACATGCCCAAAACAAATTGTTTTACAGACACTACAGGAGTCCATGTTGTAGTTTCTACATCTTTCCTTTTTACCCTTGTCTGTATTTTATTCAATATTATTTGTCAGTTTTCTAGTTTGGTAAGCTAACTGGCTGCAGGATGTAGCTTCACATTAAGCACATAGACATGATCGATTTTCTCGTCTAACTCTTAGCAAGAAAGCAAGTGAGCCTATTTCCTGAAATGTCAAACTATTCCTTTAATCATATTACCACCTGAGTGATGTCTGCTTGTTCTGCTCTGCTCTTAAGTTCTCTTAATAGCATCTACTGGGAGCAGTCATTACAGTATAAAAGAAAGACACATAGGGATAGTACCATTCTCTGTCTTGGCCTTTATAGCCACTGTGAGCACAGACGGCTCAGTGACGCTCTCCTGGACAACTGTGGACTCCACACTCCTCTTCTTCCTGTTGCACTGCTGTGGATCGAATCAGAGATAGAGACATGAGCTTGTGATCCGGCTAAAATTGGAGATTTCTGCTTGAAATGCATGCAGTGCCTTCCCACCTTGAAGGTGCTGCAGGTGCTGCGCTCGCAGAGCCGGGTGATGCAGTGCAGATAGTAGGTGGAGATGGTCTCATTCTGCTGCTCGATGAAGCGGAACGCTGGGAAGTAGAAGCGGGCCTTTTGGCTATCCCCGTTCTCCAGCATGGTGGTGAGCCGATCTATGGAGCACCTTTCAATAAAAGGCGAACCTCACAAGTGCCCCATTTGCACATCACACGGATACATACAGGCAATGTATTAATGATAAAAAAAGCAGGGAGACAAAATCAAGACTAGGGCTCCCTTTGGATTTAGAGGTAGCTGAGGTGCGCTTATTGCGTGGAAGACAGGAAACCCTGTAGGCTAGATACGTGTAAAAGTTTGGATTTAAATCTGCACTGCCGGACCGGGAGACAGATCCAATTAAAAAGCCTTGAAAGACTGGAAGAAATTCACAAGTTACAAAAAGTAGAGTAATAGAGTTTTTGTGACTTACGAGACAAACAGATTAAAGAAGGTGGAGTTGGTAGGCTGTGGACCCACTGAGGCGTAGCACCGGTCCAGAAGAACAAAGTACCTGTGGAGAAAGAATGAGGTCCCCAGCACCGAGTCAGAGACTCCAGGTCACAGGTGGAATCCTCAATTTTACAATCTATCAAGATACAGTCGTGTGGTGGGAGAGTAGGAGAGACAGAAACGTCTTTTATCCTAGACATTCACTCAGTATTTTCCCAACTGCCAACTACCAAACATTCTTTACTTTTACTCCTGCTACAAACATAATAAATGACCATTTGTATAGCAGTTACTCTTTGTGTGTTACCTTAAATTCTTGAAGTAAACTTTGTTTTTCTTGCGTGCATCCACAGTGCAGGGAAAATCCAAAAAAGGCGAACGCTCTTCATGAATTAAAATAACATAACGACAGCAAAACTATATGAAAACACCAGTTTACAAACAACAAATATAGTTTTGCTGAAATTAAATGTGGTCCCTGTTAACTTCAATTCATTAAGAATGTTTGCCCTTTTTGGATTCTCCGTTCACCATGGAGGCATGTGAGAAAAACAAAGTTTTCTACACAAATTAGAGCTAACGAGGTCAGCAGTTGATATACAAATGGTCATTTTGTGTGTGATGTATTGTTTTAAGAATAAAAGCTGTTCTTACAACTAAAACATATGTTTACATGTAAGTTGGTTAAGAGTAGATCCCAGATGACTGCAGTACGGAGACAGAAACATCTACTGAGACATGTTTTGGAATTAATTAATATACAAAATATCATTGGTCATAACTAAAGTAATATGTTTAATTTAGAAGCCCATTATAAACATCTGATGTATTTCTTTAAAATCATATTTCATAGGACAAAATATCACTAAGTATAATATAAGGAGTTTTTGAAAAAGAAAAATATTGCAGATAAAGGGGTAAATAGGATAAATCTGAAACCAAAAATTGAAAATCTGGTTCTCTCATAATACTTTTAAAACACTCAAATCTTACTCTAAAAAGTAACTAATTGTCAAATAAATGTAGGTCAGGGTTGAGCAGAAAACTCAGATGAATCCTGCATAGATCATTTATATGAGTACAAGTATTATTCGGGTAAAATGTCTCAGTATCCAAACTTGTGATTTTTAAAATTATCTGAAGCTTAATCCTGAGATTGCTCTGCTAATGAATAATACCTATAGCAAATTCTGATGAACCCATATGAATTTCAGGCTTAATAAAACCATATGTCTGACCTATTCCCTTTTAAGCCACACCCACTTCAACGCATGTCCAACATATTCCAGTTAAAGCTCCACCCACTTCTGGTTTCGTCCCTATTCTGAGTACAGATATGGAAACAGATATTTTAGTTGGTTGAACAGACACAGATAGATAATGGTGTTCTTGCTCATCCTTAATGTAGGTTAGTGCAAAATATTTCTCAATGAAAAGTGGTGGAGTAGAAGTGTAAAGATGTGAAAAGTATCTCAAATGTATGTATCATACTTAAATAATTGAGTGTAATACCTAGAAGTTTAATAGATACAGGTCCAGGTCTGAACCAGACAAAGAGAAGGATGCAGGTGTTGTATAATTTAAATGCTTCTTACTGTGAGGTCAGGTTGGATGCAGACACCTCCACGAAGATATTTTTTCTCAGTTCGATGCCCAGTTGTGGAAAGACCAGGGGCGTGGTGTAATTTACATCCTGGCAAGGGAAGAGAAGGAAATATTATACAAGCGCTTACATAAGATTTATCACTTGATGTTGGTGCCAGGTAGAAATGAGGGCATGCGTAGTATGTGGGAAAGGTGTAAGGAGGCACCTGGTACAGTTTCATGCTGAGGGTACTGATGAAGCTCCCATTGTTGTCCTTCAAAGCAATGGAGGAGGACGACCTGCAAGGAGGCAAATGATGAGATCACACTTGGCACGCAAGTGAAATGTTAGAGGTGTTAATGTAGTTTTTCACTGACACTTACACATCCACCTGGGTGTTGTTGATGAGATACTCCAGTGGGTAAGCACAAGAGTAGTAATACTTGAGTTCGGCATTGTAGGTGATCATCCCAATGGTGGGGTCGAAGGATCGGATCACCCCGCTGACGTTGACCGTCTGGATGTTGGAGAAGTCGGAGAATATTCCCGTCCCTGGCGCGCTCGTGGTCTGAGGAATAATTTAGTGGGTGTACGATTATTTAAGAAATGCTTAAAAATAAATGTCTCTGGCACAGCAGGCAGCGGTGATGCAATCACAGAGAAAAAGTGGAACAACTCTTTCAGTCTCCTCAGAAAAGGAGGCTGGTGAGATTGCATGACTCTGTTTTATATTAATTCAAAAGCAGACTGAAATTCTCTTTTTCACTTCTTCCTACCTGGCCTCAAAACACAGCAGCTGGAAACTCTTTCAGTTTCCTTAATATGCTCGAACTCTCCTCAGCTAAAGGTTAACAAGTCCCACAATCACCATCCCTCATGACTTTAAATCAGGACATTTAATTGATGCAATACTCACCAAGAAGGTGCTCCCACAGGCGTTTCCCTCTGTGATGGGGAAGCTGAATCTCACCACAGGAGGTACCACCGAGGTGTCCAGGGTCCCCTGACAGTCAACATTGTCCCGGATGTGGTTGAGGATCAGTAAGCTCGCGTTGTAACCGGTGTAGACGGCCGGGCAGATTTGAATCGCCAGGTCGATGGCAGATGTACCACACACCACTGCGATATCAGTGTATTCTGATGGTGATAAAATGGCATTGTTAATTAAAGATTTGGATGCAATGTCATAGAAACTAGTGTTAATTCAGATGGTTTTGAAAAGTATTGCACATGTATGGACAATCACATCATAGAAAAATCCACTAAAGTTGCAAAACAGAGCCACAGTTAATAAAATTATAAATGTTAAGGTCACTATATCTGTCTCAGCATCTACTTTTCTCCTGTAAACACATATTTACCAGTGCAATTAACACTCCTTCAGATGTGCTAATTAAATATCTGGAGTAAACTGAAATCAATATGGCTTCCCTAAAGGTCTACATCTGAACTAAAATCAATATGACCCCTTCATTCCAAAACAAATAAGTGAGACTGAAGGTCACGCTCATCTTACCTGGTCGTCTGGCAAATGCTCCGCAGTCAGATAGGCTGAGGGCCTCTCGGCCCGCAATACACAAGGAGGTCAGGATGAGGAAGCTGATTAAAGCCATCTCACTGCTCTGCCCTCTGTGAAAAAGCTGAGGCAAACACACAGATATCAAACATGGAGAATCCTAATAAATCCAGCACAATGCAGAAGAAATCCAGCGAGGCCATTTTAACAATAAAGGTCCAAATTTAGACGATGAATCCAGAGCTGTCAATCAAGCAAACTCTATTTGCCTCTTAGCCTGGATCTTACCTCCCCAGTCTCCTTTGCGGGTTTAGGATAAGAGAGCAGCGGGCTGTTTTATATATGGTGAACGTGACCGTCGTGTGGTCACAACACTGCTGTGGGATTGGATGGAAACAGGGTCAATGGCACTTTGGTGGGGCTGCTTCAGTATGCGTAAACAATCCACTTTTTGTGGCTGAGGTCCTCTCCTGGAGGCAAATGATGAAACCCAACACAGCCCCCTTCAAAGTAACATGCTTAAACAATGTCCATAAGGCTTTGTGACTTTGTGTGCAAAATGCAGTCCCCATTGCATACTGATATGAAACATAATGAAGTAAGAGTATGTATGGTGTCTATTCAACTAGGGCCTCACTCATAATAGAGGGAAGAGGACCTGTTGTCTTCTGGGGGGTTTGGTGGTTTAATGTGACCCTTAATGTGAAAAATAAGCACAAAAGACTTTTTATATGACGAGATTTGATGCTCATAATTTTGTGGCGTGTTGTTATTGACGAATATGTGAGTCAGACTGACAATATGAGTGACATTTATCATATTTAAGCCTTGTGAATTTCTTATTTTTGGAGTGTAATTAGCACAAGATCTACATTGGAATATTTATGTTCCAAAAGTAGAAATTCCCATATATTTTAAAGCATCATCTGAAATGACATTAATGTTGATGTTTAACCAAGAGAAACATAATTTAAGGACAGTTGGAAACCCGATCTTGTCAGGTGAGCCACCTGGGAAGAGAAAGCTCTGATCAGGGTCAAGTTGGAGGCTGGGCGTCTCCGTCAATGTTTTGTCAAATGCACGAAACCACACGAATGCAGGACATGTTATTATTGTCATGACGTGCACACCAAAACATGCCAGCACTCCCTCTGTCCTCTCAGGTCTTTAGGGAATAAGTTCCCTCTTGGATCTGACTCACCTGAACTTGGCAAGTCCCAGCCTCATTTCCATTTTGGGAGGAGGGTTTAATCAATTATCGCCGATAGTAAACTGAGAGGGGGGGATGATAGCATTTATTCCTCTCGTTTCAGTTATCTGTGGTCATTGTGGACGCTGAATACATCACAAAATGCCTGTTGAAATGAGGGATTAGAGTGATAAAGAGCAGTGAATGCAGCAGAGCCGCACAGGTCACAAAAACAGCCGCGGAGTCAGACACGTGAGACGCAGCTGCCGCCAACAGACATTTATATAGGTCATCGGAAAAGAAAATCAATGCGGCAAAAATTGAAAGATTAATTCTGGCAGTCATCAAATGAGCTCTGGCAGTGCCTGGTATTTTGTTCATTTTCCTGGAGATTGGACACCAACGAGGCCATGACATTTGGATAACTTTCACAGATATGTGTCAGTATAAAGAGGAATGAGCAAACTTTGCTGATTGTGGATAGATCACAGAGGAAGTGGCATGAAACCTATTTAAAGAATTCTTTATTACCCACAAGACAAATATGGGTCATTGGTGGGTTGTGATGGCCAAAGCCATGGTTGTGCACACAAATGCAATTATAAACTGAACTGTTATAACAATATAAAATATTACATGTTGTCATTGCTGTCATGTGAAAACAATGTATCTCTAAACCATCAACTCGCTCTGAGCTTTGTGTAGAAAATATTTCTGATAACTACTGGGTTTTTAAATGGTTTCTTTCGATGAAGAACCAGTTAAGAAGTTTCTAAACCCATAAAGGATCAACTAATCCTTCAGTTCATCTGAAAAATTTAATTAATCTTCAAATCTTTGAAGCTCCTCAACAAACGACTAAGCGGACCTTGAATTGAGATTGTTCTTCAACTGATTTTGATGTGTTTGAAATACTTCTTTAACAATAACTTCGTGTTGGTTGCAGAAAACATTGCACTTCATGGCTTTTATAAGTTAAGAACATAGGCCTGAGTTGTCCTCTATAAGACACACACAGCTATAATTAATTTGATCTTTATGTCTCTATGCTGGTTTTGTCCTGTGATTTTTTTTATCCTTTTATTGGTTTCAAAACATCTTGCCAAAGAATCAGAATCAGTAAAGGAATTGTTTCTTCAATATGGTGCATCCCCTGGATGGCAAACCATGTTCAGGTCATCACCTCCATGTGTCAATACAGTTTGAGTCAGTAGCACAATCACATCATCACAGTGTAGCAGGGAAAAAACAGTGCATGCCCTGAATGGTAAAGCATCATATATTTAATTATTTAATTATTCATGTGTTCATTTATAATAAATAATGAATTTATTTATTTATTTGTTTATCATGTCAATAGTGAATGGTAATGTTCATGTCAATAAAGAACACTGTAATTTAAAAAATATGAATGGAATCCTGGAATTCTAAACAATGACATCATCAGAACACTGACACGGAATGTGTCTTTTGCCTTTGGGACATCACAGTGCAACCTTTTAACGAGTGACAGCTGTGAGAAGACATCTTTGCAAGATGCCGCTTGACAGAGTCTTCAGAAGAAACAGGAGGACCGTCAGACAGGAGCCCAGAGTTCGACCGCTGGATGCTGCATTAAAGGAGTGGCATCAACTTCGCAATCAGGTCAAAGAACTTCACAACCGGTTGGATAAACAGAGACAGGAGTTTTTCATTGAGAAAAACCAAGTTAGCCAGGAGTTAGAGGACACCAAACAACAACTGGCTAAGCAAATATCCCTGAAAAAGAAGTACATAAACAGGGAAAAGAAGAGCAAAAGAGAGCTAGAGAAGGTCAAAAAATGTGCTGACCCTCAGACTCTCAATGCAAATAACATGGCTGTCCAGGTCAACGAGACCAAGGGGCAGAAAAGGAAGAGAGAAAAGAAAATCCTCCAACAAAATGCCCAGGCCGATCAGACTTCTTTCCAGATACAGATGGAGGAGCTGACATCCATGTTCAACAACCTGTCCCTCAACGACGATAAGAGAGAAGACGATTGTTGTGCACCAAAGAAAAGGGCCACACGAGAGGACGAGTCAAACAAACAGGAGCCTGAAGGATCCAAAAAACAACAACCTGAGCAGCGGAAGAAAAACAAGAGGCCCAAAAACTGAACCTCCATTACCCCCCCACCCCCCACACAATAAGTAGACCCTCGGCTACAAGACATTCTCACTTGTGATAAGTCAGAATGTCCGCTGAAATAATGTCTATTTATGGGGGGAGGGGCATGGTGGAGAAGTGGATTTGAGATAACACCCTCAACTGTATGTGTTTGTGTATGTGTATGTGTATGTCTGTCTGTCTGTCTGTCTGTCTGTCCCCTCCTGTCGCCCTCTCACGGAATTTTGCGTGGCATGACGTTCTCCTCACCAGCAGAGGAGGAAAAAGCAAAAAGACACTGGTAGTGGTATTTTCACATTAGTGAAATGGGGTTCAACTCCCTACAGTGTCATTGCTAAAAGCCAAACGCGAGACATTACAACAATTTCATAAACAACAACTGATTAAACATATACACCTCAATCTGTATCCATATCAATCACAGACACATGTAGCCTTTCATCTTTCAACTGACGCATCCTTACCAAAATATATGCTTACTACGGCCACTGCACTAGTACTATAGGCCTACTATGACGCTTTTAATGTCATTTTGATGACATACTATACTATGATGCTGTTAATGTCATTTTGATGACATACTATACTATGA